>NC_059176.1:43603499-43915835 GCF_019923935.1 Bubalus bubalis
ACAAACTCAACGCGGACCAAGTTGTCTCTGCCCCGTATTTAAGCATGCCCACACTGCCACTTGTGGTGCCCAGAACCACAAAAGACCCAGCCGGGGAGATGGGGGGCACCCAGGCGTGCCAAAGCAGGCAAAACCCTGCGAATCTGAACTCTCCAGGAACCAGAGGGCTGGCGGGGTTCTTGAAGGGGGTGAAAGAAAGCCACGGATGGAAAAGAAAAGAGAAGCCACCACGGCCGCGGAGGGGTGTGTGTGCGCGTGGGGGGAAGGAAATCTCTGTTCGCCCACAGCCCCGAAAGAGGGTCCTTTTCCCCTCAGGCCGCCCCAGAGGCCCCCAGGGGATGCCAGCCCGGCCCCCTCGCAGCGGCCGGCCAGGCCTGGCGATCCTCGCCGGGCTCACCGAGTGCGCAGCGCCTGCCACGCGGCGTCGATGTCGGCGTAGAGGTTCTTCTCGGAAGGCTTGCCGGAGCTGACGCCGTAGCCGGAGTAGTCGTAGGAGAAGATGTTGCAGTTGATGCGGGAGCCCAGGCCGATGTAGAAGCTGCACATCTGGCCCAGGTCCACCGCGTTGCCGTGCGAGAAGAGCAGCGTGTAGCGGCTGGAGGGCGCGCAGCGCACGAACATGCAGCCTAGCCGGTTGTCCCGGGCAGTGCGCGAGAAGAAGACCTCGACGGCGTCCAGCTCGCGCTGCGAGTACTGCCAGTCGGCGCGCTCGCTCAGGTGCAGGCTGCACGCGCCGGGCCCCGCGCCCCCCTCCTCGGGCTGCTGCGGCGCCGGCTGGGCCGCGGCGGAGGCGGAGGAGGTGGAAGCGGCCGAGGCCGGAGCGGGCGCGCCGGGGCCGCGCTGCTCCGGCGCCAGCACCGTGTAGGTGGGCTCGGGCGGCAGGAAGGCCAGCTTGGCGGCGATGCGGCTCGGGCAGGGCGGGCAGCAGAAGAGCCAGCACAGCTCGCCCAGCGAGAAGCCGTTCATCCTGGGGCCTGGCTCGGGCATCGGGGCGGTTGGAGCGCGCCGCCGCCGCCGCCGGCACGGCAGGCAGGCAGGCCGGCTAGGGAGCGAGGGCGGGCGGGCGCGCGGCGAGAAGCGGGCGAGCGGAGGGCGGCTGCGGCCCGCCCGCCCGGCGGCTGGAGGAGGGGGCGGGGAGGCGCAAGCGGGTAGGCGGGGCCGGCCCGGCGGGCGCGGCGCTGGGAGCCGGGGCGGGTCAGCAGCGGCCCGGCGGGCCGGGAGAGGCTCGGGCGTCCGGGGCCCGCGCGCGGCACACAAAGCCGGCGGCGGCGGCCATGCCGGCTGGAGCGCGCCGCCCCCACCCCTGCCCCCGCCCCCCGGCTCCCGCACGCCCGCCGCCGCCGCCGCCTCTTCCGGGTTACCGCGGGCCCGCGCCCCCGCCGGGACCCGGGCCGGGCCGGCGTCTGGGCGGGGCTGCCCGGCCGCCTACCCCGACTCCGCGCGCGGGGGCGCGGGCACCTGCTCTGGCCTGGGAAGCGCGTCCTCCTCCCCGGGACGCCCAGGCGCCCGGAGCAGGGGGGCGCCCCCGCTTAGGGTCTGTATGCAGGGGCAGGTGGGCAGATCCCCAGAGGGGCTCCGGGAGGGGACGCTGGCACCTTTGCCCCGCTGGGAAGCAAGACCCGAGCGCTCCGGGTTAGGCATGGGGGCACGTGGGCCGATCGGGGGACGGTGGAGGGTGGGGACAATTGAAGGGGAGCAGGTACACTCCCGAATCCGACTCTTCCTCTCTCTCCCCTCTCCCAGGAATTCTCTTCCCTAAATCCAAGTTTTCTCATGCGTGGAGATTCTTGGGGATTTGTTGAAGAATTAACGAATGAAAGAGACTTGAACCTGAAATTCTTGGCTCTTTGTGTCCATTGGTGCTTTCTAGGCTGGCTCTTCCCGAAGTCTCAGGACCATCAGGCGAACTGGTGGTGTAGGATAGAGCGCCAATGGATGGCTGCATCTCCCTGTTACAGGAGTTGTTTCTGCCTATATAGCTACAGCATTGAGCTTCCCTGGTGGCTTAGTGGTAAAGGATTCGCCTGCTAGTGCAGAGACCCAGGTTTGATCCCTGGGTGGGGAAGATACCCTGGAGTAGGAAATGGCACCCCACTCCAGTATTCGTGCCTGGAGAATCTCATGGACAGAGGAGCCTGGCGGGCCCCAGTCCATAGGGTCGCAAAGAGTCAGACACAACTTACCAACTAAACTACAGCCACAGTATTACTTTCCTAGGGGCGTGACTGGGCCTTCAGTAAATCCTGTGTCCATAGAAGTCAGCTATTATAACAGGGCCACTCTGTATATTTAGTATTATACTACGTTGACACTGTCATTTCTCATCTCAAGGGCAGTAGATTTTCTAGTGTTAACTAGGTGTCCTTTACAGCCTTAGTTCCTCTAGACTTGTTTCTGGAATCCAGTACTTTTAATGGTCTTAATCAGGAAAGATTTTACAATGATTTAAATCCCTTATAATCTTGGCACTCACCTTTAAGTGATTTTTTTTTTTTCAAATATTACTCTCGGTGCCTTGAAACCGAGTAGGCTCTGGTGCCAATTTCACAGAGCCTTCCACAACTTCCTTTTTCCTCCTGATTTGGCAGCTGAATTCCCTTTCAGGAATTGACAGGAGATACCCTTACTGATTGCCAGCAGGGCAGCTAGAGACAAGGAAATTGGCAGCATCACCACTCTGGGTCTCTTGTGTTAACTCACAGATGTCCAGGAGAATTTAAACTTTCCTCCTGGCTTTTGTGGAAGGTGTTATTTTTGAGCACCCTCATCTAAATGAATTTGCCCATCTTGATTTCAGTAACCTTCAGGACCAGGTTTGAAAAGATTATTTGTTCACTAAAATAAATTTTAAATGTTGTTGAAACTATCCAAGAAATTGGCTAAAGAAAACTTGGTTAGCAAAGCTTGTTCAGATTAAATATTTGAAGTCTATTTTAAAGTTATTCACACTTGGTGACCTTTCACCCAAAACCAATTTTTTTCTTTCTTTCTTTTAATTTATTTGGCTAGCTGAAGCATGTGGTATTTACTTCCTCAATCAGGGATGGGACCCACGCCGCCTGCATTGTAATCGTGGAATCTTAACCACTGGACCACCAGTTGTTGTCACTCTCTGCGACCCCAGGGAAGGCCCCAAAACCAAATTTTTATCTTCTGGAGGTTAGGTTTCCCTTTTTAAAAAGGTGTATAACTTGCTACTCGATACAAAAATACTGTTTGTATTCAGCATCTATTGATGTAATGTTTCTTATGCTCACATTACCTAAGATGTTAGAACTTTGGGCTGAAGCTATAAAGAGAAGACAGTCCCTGCTTTCAAACACCTTACAATTTAATTAGAGTATTGGCAGAAGATTCAGAACACTTTCCCTGTGAATTTTTTAAAGAGAGAGAGAGAGAACAAACCAAAACTCCAAAAGCCAAGGAAATGGTTTTGAACCATTTGCTGATTTGACCATCACCTGATTCAGTGGTGATATTTCTGTGGGAAGTTAAGATGATTAGCCAAGTGTGTCACTCCCTAATCTTTTCAAGATTAGAATAGAATTTGGAGGACTTTCCTAGTGGTCCAGTGGTTAAGACTCTGTGCTTCCAATGCAAGGGGTGCAGGTTCAATCCCTGGTTGGGGAACTTGCTGCCCAGCCAAAAGGAAAAATATTTGTTTATTTATATTCCTAAAGGATTTGTGGAGCGTCATGCAGTGCAATACCAATAAATAATAAAAGCCTGGTTTTAATTTTCATCCTCTTAGAAGATTACACAGAGGTGGATTCAAAGAGTGTTTATTTCCCTGGACAGTATGTTGGTTCAAGTTTGTGGGAATATTAAATTGAGACCCTCTTTTAAATGAATTTGCCCATACTGATTCCAGTAACCTTTCAGACCTGGCTTGGATGCTGTCTTCACAAAAGTGATTTTTAGATGTTTTTGAGCTATCCAAAAAGTTAGCTAAAGAAAATCTGGTTGACGAAGACTGTTCAGACTATGTATCTGAAGTTTATTTTTAAGTTATTCACACTTGGTGAAGTTTTACCCCAAACCAGTTTCTGTGTATGCTGTAGAATAGAGCTCCCCAAACTTTCTCACCTCATGCCTCTTCTAGTCATAGTCAAATTTATCTAGCCCCTCAACACAATGCCCCTCCCCAGGAGGGAGAGTTTAATATCTCTGCCACACCTCTCACACCCACGACAAAGGTGGCAGCCTGTCTTGGCATACTGGTTGCAGAACTTCAACATGCAGCCCAGGAAGAATAAATTTGCCCTATATATTTGCAAATATATTTTCAAAGGTCAGGGATTACTGATTGATCACTTTGATCTTAAAGAATGTCCGTGTGGCTGTTCCTGCATTTTAGAGGAAGAGAGAAAGGTAAAACTTCGAGTCTGGGTCAGCAGACACAGTTACTAAGTACTTACCATGAGTTGGTCACTGAGTCAATCTGCGGAATGCAGAGGTGACTAAGACAGCTCCTCCTGCCCTCAACAAGCTCACTGAACGATTTGCTACACAGAATAACTGCATCCTGCTAAGCCATTCTGGGTCAGTAAACGGAACAGTATTCCAAGTAGTTAAATGCACTGGTCTCTATTATTAATATTGGCTTTTTGCACATTGAAGTTTTCTTCCAGATCAGTCTGATCTTCTTGATTTCTTCCTGATTCTGAGTTGCTCAAGATCACCCCACTTGTGACAGCATTTTTCACTGACCATCAGAGGATATTTATGCTTCAAAACTGGATATGGTTGTTTCAGTGGAAGGTAAAGAGAGATCGAAGATACATCAACCCCTGGGAATTCCCTGGTGGTCCAGTAGTTAGGACTTGGCGCTTTCACTGCAGGGCCCAGGTTCAATCCCTGATCAAGGAACTAAGATCCCACAAGCTGAACAACATGACCAAATTAGAGGGGGGAAAAAAATAGAGTGCCCTGTTTTATTTTTTCTTTCTTTAAATTTAGGACTGAATACTCTGTGAAGGCTAGGATGATGTCTGTTTTGGTCACTGTTTCCTCCATGCCTCGTTTAAAGAAGATGCTCATCAAATATTAATTAAATCATCAATTAAAGAATGAGTGAGTGATTTAGTGAATGCATCGAGACCAAGGTTATTCCTTCTCTTTCAGACAGTATTGTCAGAGTACAGGCTTTGAGAAAGACACAAAGAAGCCGAAGTCCATGCCAGCATCCCCCTAGGAATAGACTACACATGTCCTCTGGCTAAGGAGTTGTGGCATTCTTCCCATCTTTCTTACTATCGATAACAGTGATTGGGTTTGTTCTGGGCAACAATGCTCCTAGTTAAGACACAAAGTCACCTGGCCTCCCCTGCTGTGAAGACGGCCACAGGACACAGTTCTGGCCAATAGTCTCTAAGCGAAGTGTTTTTCGGAGCTTCTAGAAAGATTTAACAGAGCCAAACTCATCTGACATGTTTCTCTTTTCCTGTCCCTTAATTCCCACTTGGTTTGCAGGCATTATTATTACTAGAGCTATGAGAGCCACCTTGCCACAATGAGAGTGAATTTCGTAGTTGAAGATGGTGGAGTAGAAAGAGAAAAGTCTAGGCCCTTCACGACACTGCTGAACAACTGCCCAGCTTTGCCTTCACCTGGGCTTTTTACTTTGTTTTTAAGTCTTTATTGAATGTGTTACAATACTGCTTCTCTTTTGTATTTTGGGTTTTTGGCCACAAGGCATGTGGGATCTTGGTTCCCCAACCAGGGGCTAAACCGGCACCTCCTGCATTGGAAGGCTGAAGTCTTAACCACTGGACCACCAGGGAAGTCCCTGAGCTTCTTGTTATATGAGAACAATAAGTCACTTTATGTAACTGTATTAATAGTTGAGTATTTTGTTACCTGTAGCCTAATGCAATAATTAGGAATCTGATTCAGGAAACAGAAACGAAAGAGCCAAACATTGTTCTTAACTGCTTTCTCAATAAAATCAAAGACTATTTTGTTGATAACAGTGGAATAGCTATGGCTGCTTTTTCCTCCATTTAAAAAAATTATTAAAGTATGACTAAAGATGGGGTAGATTTTTGAGGCGATATCTATTAAACAAATCCTTTGGAAAAGTGAAGAAAATCAAGCCGATAATTTTGAAGATAGCATAGTTGACATTTGCGGCCATTCTGGGAAATCTGAGCCAGTGCTCATTAGGGTAAGGGCCTGCCATTCAACTGAAAGCTTTTGGAGGTGAAGTATCTTTTTCCCAGAACCTCTCAGCCTGAGGGCTCTTATCAAGAGTATTGTAAATGAGGTCACTGGAGCCCCAGCTGGGGAGAGCTCAGAGACCCATGAAATGATGAGAAAGCACCAGAGAAATAAGGATTGAGAGAAATCAAACACCAACCACCCACAGATAGGTGCTTACAGTTCCATCCTTCGCATGGATGATTATGTCCTCAGACCTGCATTTCTTACTAGTCTTCTCCTATTCACGGATTCTTAATGGGAGGGCCAGAGTCCCCAAAATCTATCTCAGAATTTGGACTTGATGAGCTGCTTGAAGATAAGAACTTGTTTCCCCTGCACAATCAGCATAAAACCTTATGTCCTAGCACATAATAGGAACTCTAAACAGACTTAAGTGGTTATTGGGATTCAATTTCTAATAATCTCTAAATGCTTGTTTCATGTGCAAACATGTAATAGGTTAAAGAAGTGATTTTTTTTAAAAATGGGAAGTGAGAAGGCACAGCCTTTTATATGTTGAGCTTGCAATTTAGTTTTGTGGTGATAATGAACAATACGGCTTCATTCTTAAGGGTTTTTTTTTTTTTTTAATTTTGGATAGCTGCACATCAAAACTATCCATGAATGATTGATCTGTAGTGTTATTCCAGGGAATTTACAATAATGAATGTTAAGGACATACTCAAAAAAACAGTAATATCGGCATAAGACCAGACAGATCTAGCTGTCTGTGAATATTTCACATGTAATAAATTTGATGTTTCAAATCGGTAGGATTATACTTATTTCAGCAATTAGCTAAATATTTGAAAAAAGATAAAGTTCAATTCTGATAGATTAAAAAAATCAAAGATTTTTTAAAAAGGAAACCAAAAGACAGCTGGAAAATATAGATGAAGATTTATATATCTTTGAGCAAAATACCAAAGGCAGAAACCACACAGGAAAAAGTTAGTGATTTGACCACATAATTTTCAATCTTCTATATACTGAAATTAATTTATAGATGAAATGAGATGATGTTGAGGACTTGCTGCCGAAAAAAAGGAAACAAGATGATTAATAAAGACTTGATAATTGTTGAATCTGGGGCTTGAGTTGATGAGTACATGGGGGTTTCATATGCAATTCTCTCTACTCTTGTATATAGTAAAACTTTTCCATAATAAAAAAAAGTACATTTTTTTTTAATTTTTAGGATTTTGAGAAACTATCTAGGCCAAATTATTTGCCATCAATTCATTTAAAAAGAAAAACACCCCAATGGGGAAAACAGATAAAATATATGAACAAGCATTTTATAAAAAGGAGTACAAATAACCAATAAGTATGTGAGAAAAAGTTTAGATTCAGTTTTAAAAGCAAATTTTAAAAATTTATTTTTAACTTTCTTGCACTGACCCAAATTTTTTTTTAAAAATGGAATAAAAACCACCAGGGTTCTGTTGGACATGATTTAGGAAAGTAAGCACTCTCAGAACTTTCTGGTGGAAATACTAATTGGGACAACCTTCTAGAAAGAAACTTCACAATATATATTCAGATCAGATCAGACGCTCAGTCGTGTCCGACTCTTTGGGACCCCATGAATCACAGCACGCTAGGCCTCCCTGTCCATCACTAACTCCCAGAGTTCACTGAGACTCACGTCCATCGAGTCAGTGATGCCATCCAGCCATCTCATCCTCTGTCGTCCCCTTCTCCTCTTGCCCCCAATCCCTCGCAGCATCAGAGTCTTTTCCAATGAGTCAACTCTTCGCATGAGGTGGCCAAAGTACTGGAGTTTCAGCTTTAGCATCATTCCTTCCAAAGAAATCCCAGGGCTGATCTCCTTCAGAATGGACTGGTTGGATCTCCTTGCAGTCCAAGGGACTCTCAAGAGTCCTCTCCAACACCACAGTTCAAAAGCATCAATTCTTCGGCTCTCAGCCTTCTTCACAGTCCAACTCTCACATCCATACATGACCACAGGAAAAACCATAGCCTTGACTAGACGAACCTTTGTTGGCAAAGTAATGTCTTTGCTTTTGAATATGCTATCTAGGTTGGTCATAACTTTCCTTCCAAGGAGTAAGCGTCTTTTAATTTCCTGGCTGCAGTCACCATCTGTAGAAGACTTAAAATATGTCAAACTTGTAATCAAGTAATTCAAGTTGAAATTTAGCCTAAGGAAATAATCCATTTTGCACATAGATTTTAAATACTAGGATGTTTGTAACAGTACAGTTTGTAATGGCAAACAAAGCAAAACAAAAAATTGAAAACATCAGAGTCTAAGAAAGAAAATGATAGCACATCCAGACAATAGACCAATATATGCCATTAAAACTGAGATGAAAGAGCCATATTTGTTATCATAGGAAAATATCCAGAATATGCCTAGTGAAAACAACACAAAATCTGTACAACATGTATCAATAAATATACTTTAAAAGTTTAAACCCAGAAAAAAAAAATCACTGATGAATGAGATTTTGAGGGTTTGGGTTTGGTGGGTTGTTTCTGAGTATATTCTTTAAGTTCTAGGTGTGTATTATTTTATAATTTAAAATGAATAAGTTATTATCAACCAAACAAAAAAAAGAGGAAAGAAAGTATTTTAGAATAATGAAGATGTTCTTCTGGATACTTGGAGATTCTTCAGAAATTAACTTCCCATAGATATTTCTTATTCACATGAGGACGAAGTAATTTTACCATAATTGAGTTGAGCAAAGCTCTACCAAGACTTACTATGTGCCAGAAATGTGGTGGTTTATGCAGGAAATGCAAAGATTAACAAAATAGCTTGCACCCCACCTTCAAGGACCATCCTTCTCTCTTGGAGTCTATAGTATCTGGCTGCCCTGGCTTTCACAATGTTGCTACCTGCCTAGCGCAGGAATATGCTTTTCTGCTCGGAGTGTTTTGTTTTGTTTTTTGTTTTTTTGCAGTGTGCTTACCTTCTCCTTCTCCTCCCTTCTCTACCTTCCTTTCCCTAAAAATGAGGCAGTCATATCTCTCAGTGAGGCCCCACCAGGTGAAGAGCCTGACTTTACAATTCTCTGTTGCCTCACACCTCCTGATGTTTTCATTTCTTCTCCACTGAACTATACGCCAACTTTGTCATTACCTGGACCTTGTTATCATATGGTACTGTGTAATTCCCTGGAAGTTGCAATTCCTTTTTCTGATTACAATTTCCTATTCCGTCACCTCTCTTCTTTCCTCTCATTGAACCTCTTACAAATTCTCTTGCTACCCACTCCTTTGATTGGACAGCATATGGGCTCCAAAATCACTGCAGATGGTGATTGCAGCCATGAAATTAAAAGACAGCTTACTCCTTGGAAGGAAAGTTATGACCAACCTAGATAGCATATTGAAAAGCAGAGATATTACTTTGCTAACAAAGGTCTGTCTAGTCAAGGCTATGGTTTTTCCAGTGGTCATGTATGGATGTGAGAGTTGGACTGTGAAGAAAGCTGAGCACCGAAGAATTGATGCTTTTGAACTGTGGTGTTGGAGAAGACTCTTGAGCGTCCCTTGGACTGCAAGGAGATCCAACCAGTCCATCCTAAAGGAGATCAGTCCTGGATATTCATTGGAATGACTGATGCTGAAGCTGAAACTCCAATACTTTGGCCACCTCATGCAAAGAGTTGACTCATTGGAAAAGACCCTGATGCTGGGAGGGATTTGGGGCAGGAGGAGAAGGGGATGACAGAGGATGAGATGGCTGGATGGCATCACCGACTTGATGGATATGAGTTTGAGTAAACTGCGGGAGTTGGTAATGGACAGGGAAGCCTGGCGTGCTGCAATTCATGGGGTCGCAAAGAATTGGACACGACTGAGTGACTGAACTGAACTGAACTGAGAATGCTTGTCCTGACCTTGGTCCTTTCTTTTTCTTTTCTTTCTTTTGGCTGCACTACGCAACATGAGGGATCTTAGTTCCCCACCCAGGGATTGAACCTAGGCCGCTGGCAGAGGAAGTGCAGAGTCCTAACCACTGAGAATTCCCCTGGCCTTGGTCTTATGGACAGAGTCATGTCAATAATGTTCTCATTGAAATCTTAATATGCAACCCTCATCATATGTATTGTCTCTCTGCTGTGCCCACTTGTTAACCCCTTTCCTGGTTAGACAGCAAAGAATCTTCCTGCAATGCAGAAGACCCTGGGTTCGATCCCTGGGTTGGCAAGATCCCCTACAGAAGGGAATAGCTACCCACTCCAGTAACCTTGCCTGAAGAATTCCATGGACAGAGAAGCCTGGAAGGCTACAGTCCATGGGGTTGCAAAGAGTCAGACACTACTTACTGAATGACTAACACTTTCACTTTCACTTTCCTGGTTAGAACAAATGTTTAGCAAAATATTATTGAGCCTCTACTCTGCCATGTAGATCAGTAAAGAGCTGGGATGTCAAGATCTAACCACATTAAAAACTGTTTTTGTTACCGAGCCCAAGCTCATGCAGCTTGCCACCTGAAAGACTAATAAATCGAGAGATGAGTTGTAGGGGCAAGGAATAGCAACTTTATTTTGAAAGCCAACAGACCAAGAGGGTGATGGACTAGAGTCCCAAAGAACCATCTTATCAGATGCCTGTACTCCTTCCACACCACGGCTTCTAACAAAACTGGAACTTTGTATTCTTTAGATAAATGGATTTAAAGAGACATAATAAACATGAGAGTTGGACTGTCAAGAAAGCTGAGCGCCAAAGAATTGATGCTTTTGAACTGTGGTGTTGGAGAAGACTCTTGAGAGTCCCTTGACTGCAAGGAGATCCAACCAGTCCATTCTAAAGGAGACCAGTCCTGGGTGTTCTTTGGAAGGAATGATGCTAAAGCTGAAACTCCAGTACTTTGGCCACCTCATGCAAAGAGTTGACTCATTGGAAAAGACTCTGATGCTGGGAGGGATTGGGGGCAGGAGGAAAAGGGGACAACAGAGGATGAGATGGCTGGATGGCATCACCGACTCGATGGACATGAGTTTGAGTGAACTCTGGGAGTTGGTGATGGACAGGGAGGCCTGGAGTGCTGCGATTCATGGGGTTGCAAAGAGTCGGACACGACTGAGCGACTGAACTGAATTGAACTGAATAAACAAAGTGGAGGCAGGACCTGTAAACCATAAATGATACACATTCTCTAATCTGGGATGGGCTCCAAGTGGGTGGCCCTGGTATCTGACAACAGGGGAATGTCCTGCTGGACAGGCAGAACTCGCTTAGTCACTCAGCATCCATTCAGCTCCTGTTCTGTGCCAGCCCAGTCAGGCAAGTGCTAATAGAGGCAAATAAAAAATGCTGTGAAGCAACAGGGAAGCAATCAAACTCCACCCCCATGAAGCAGGCAATCAGGAAAGACTTCAGGGAGGAGGTGGCTTTTTTTTTTTTTTCTGTCTTGCCACACTGCTTGTGGGATCTTAGTTTCCCAACCAAGAATTGAACCCAGGCCCTCAGCAGTGAAAACACATTCTTAGTCACCAGGCTGTTAGGGAAGTCCCCAGGAAGGTGACTTTTGAGCAAGAGAAAATATCCTGAATGTATAGGGACAGGTAGTTGAAGTTGCAACCCAGGAAGTCAATCAGCATCTGGAGGGACAGAATTCATATTTATAAAGCCCTACCTCCATGCTAGCCAGTAAATAAGGACTTGTCGCAGGTCGTGTTGCCTGGGAAGCTGATTGTGAGTTGAGGTTCACATTTGGGAAGTTTGTCAGGGAGAGTGCTTGGAATCAAGAACTGTGAAGGACATCAAATTGGACAGAAGGAGAAGTTGGTTTGTGATGCGGTCTTTGTTGTTCAGTTGCTCAGTTGTGTCCCGACTCTTTGTGACCCCATGAACTGCAGAACCCTAGGCTTCCCTGTCCTCCACTATTTCCCAGAGCCTGCTCAAATTCATGTCCATCAAGTCACCATCCAACCATCTCATCCTCTGTTGTCCTCTTCTTCTCCTACCTTCAATCTTTTCCAGCAGCAGGGTCTTTTCCAATGAGTCAGCTCTTCACATCAGGTGGCCAAAGTATTGGAGCTTCAGCTTCAACAACAGTCCTTCCAATGAATATTCAGCACCGATTTCCTTTAGGATTGCCTGGTTTGATTTCCTTGCAGTCCACGGGACTCTCAAGAGTCTTCTCCAACACCACAGTTCAAAAGCATCAATTCTTTGGCGCTCAGCCTTCTTAATGGTCCAATTCTCACATCCATACATGACTACTAGAAAAGAAGGTTGGGTGCAGAAGAGAATCAAGAACACAAAGAGAGGACCAGGCTTGACCAAGGATATTTCACCTACAAGATCAGTTGTAAATGAGAGAGGAAATCTATTTATGTGAAGAGTGTGAAGTCATGAGTAGATGGGTTAAAGGAGTTCTTCAGCTGGTCAGTAAGTTTTGCTGGTGGTTATCTCTCTCCAAAGGATTCAGTGGGTTAATAAGGAAACCTGGGGGTGGGATGGAGACTCAAGAGGGAGGGGATATATGTATACTTAAGCTGATTCACGTTGTTGTACAGCAGAAACCAACACAACATTGTAAAGCAATTATCCTCCAATTAAAAATAAAGAAAATAAAGAATGCTGAGGTTTGGAACATGGCCTTGGAGTGTGTGACGATGTGTGACTTTAGGTCGAGTGAGGACCTGGTTAGGTTCTGGGAAAGCCATTAACTGAAAAAAAACACTTGACCGAGTAATGGCATTTACAAAATGAGCCTGTAGTGCCTGATCAAACACTGCTTTAGGAAGGAATCTCAGACAGGTTATTCTTCTTTAAAATTACTCATCGAGTGAGAGAAAGCAAAACCTAAGCATAATGTTAATTAAATTGGGGGGAAAAAAATCACACAATTTAACATTCATTTGGTTTCACATTCAGTGCAAAAAAATCTTTCTAACAAGTTCATCCCTGTAATCATATGATTTCTATATCTATAAACTTAGATGAGAGATTTGTGATTTATAGTGAAAGAGAGAAATGTTGGAGAGTTGACAGGAGTGGTTGTCTTCTTTGTGAATCTGATGTGGAATGACAGAGGGAAGTCATTTCTAGATGGATCTGGAGGAAACTGGCCAAAGACAATCATAGACCTACATGCAAAAGTATGCATATCAAATTCCTTGTGACAACTGTATGCTGTGAGTAGAGTCAATGTTTTCTATGGGGCTGCTGCGTGCAGATCAGAGTGGTAATATTATCCATTCATAAACAGATGTAAGACTTTGTCAGAATCTCTGCAGTTAGAGTCCAGGCTCAAGCTGTGGGAGGAATCAGCAGGCAGAAGAGGGTGGGGTCCTATATTTGGTATCTCCATTTCAGACAACCCTCTCTGCCCAGCCCAAGCTAGACTGTCCAACCAAGAGAGACTAGAGAACCGTTAGACCCAAAGAAGTTGGAGTTAACTCAGGTTGGCAGTAGCAGAAACCCTACGACTCTTGTCTTGATAGAACAGTGGTTGCTAGGACACTCAGCTTCAGAGATTGCATTGCTCTAGGCAAGTCCAGTCCTCAGACCTTTGGACTAAAGACCATGTCTTTGGGCTTCCCTGGTGGTCCAGCGGTTAAGAATCTGCCTTGGAATGCAGGGGACACCAGTTCCACCCCTGGTCTGGGAAAATCCTGCATGCCACGGAGCAAGGAAGCCCGTGTGCCACAACTACTGAGCCTGTATTCTAGAGCCTCTGAAACACATACCGAGCCCATGTACTACAACTACTGAAGCCTACACACCTAGAGCCCATGCTCTGTTACAAGAAAAGCCACAGCAATGAGAAGTCTGTGCACTGAAACTAGAGCAGAGCCCCTGCTCGCCCCAGCTAGAGAAAGCCAGTCTGCAGCAACAAAGACCCACCACGATCAAATAAACATATAGAAATCAATATTTTAAAAATAAATAAAGACAGTGTCTTTGCCTTTGGTTCAGTGTCTCATCATCCCACTGACCTACCCAACCTTATCCAGCAGGCCTTTGAATTTTAGAATAAATGCATAACCACCACTGGCCTGCCCAGAAGACCTGAGACTGTAGCTCTCTGGTTCTATCACTGGATACTGGTCCTTGCCTACTTTCTCCATCTGGAAGATCCAGAGAACAGGAACAGCCAGCATCCCAAGTATGCTGAAAGATTTAGATTAAGGCAACCCACATGCAATATGATTAAAGAGCACTGTGGAAATGTCAAATGCTATAAATATGGATAATATAATGATAACTGAGAAGCAGCTTGGTTAATTGAAGCCAGTCCCCAGAGCTCCCCTGTAATTATGGTATGATTGTGTCTGGTATGCCCTGAAGCATGGCAAGGACATCTTATGCAAACAGCCAAGTCAAATAATTTGCATGCCACTAATTTCTGAGATACAGCTTAAACTCAGGAGACCATGAGATGCATTCTTAAGAGTCTTGATACGTCAAGAGAATTTCTTGACCCGAGCGCTGTGTCTTGTCTTTACAGCATGTGAACTTATCACCAATTGGCAGTTGTAAGAGAGTCTGGAGGGTATTTCCTGATGGCCCATTGGTTAGGATGCTGCAACAGAAAAAAAAAAAAGAGAGAGAGAGAGAGGCTAGATCCTCTACAATTCCTTGGGTCTCTGAAAATCTATGTGAGTGAAAATGCTAGGAAAAGATTTTCCCCAACCCGAATAGAAGAGAAAGAAAAATGAAGAGCCAGGGATATACACTTTTAAGGTCCATCATTTCTCCATCAATAACTGGGACACCAATGTTTATAATAATGATATCAACTTTTGTTGAAATACTAATAGACATCCCCATTCTACATTTAGCTCTTGATGTTTGCCATGTCCCCCAAGAAGGCAATTATGTTCTTAATTTGGCAGACTAAGACCTCCAGAACACTGAACCCTTATAGATTTATTTATTAAAAAAAAAAAAAGATTGGGACTTCCCTGGTGGTCCAGTGGTTAACAACCTGTGCTTTTACTGCAAGGGCACAGGTTTGATCCCTGGGAGAGTTCTCACATACTGGCATGGTGCAAAAATAAAGAAATAAATTAATAAAAATTTTAAAAATTAAAGCAAAAAATGTTGTGGAATGAGTATGAATAGAATTAGTATTAAAATAGGTACCTACTTAAGACTTCCCTGGTGGTCCAGTGGTTAAGAATCTGCCCGCCAATGCAAGGATCCCAGGTTTAGTTCCTGGTCAGGAAACTAAGATCCCACATGGTGAGGGGTGGGGAACTGAACTTGAGTGCTCTGAAGCCTGTGTGCCACAGTTACAGAGGTGCATTGCAACTAAAGTTCCCCCATGCTGCAACTAAGACTCAACACGGCCAAAATAGAATTTTTTTAAAAAGGTACCTACATGCAGTCTGCTTCCAATTCTCTTTCACAGACATAGGCAAATGCATACTATCATTTTGACAGCTTCTTTCTCTCTGGATAATCTTGAACACTAGTCCACTGCTCACCTCACATCTTTAAACTGCTCTTTCCCTTGCCTTCCAAACATCTCCATCTGATTGATCCATAGAGTCTTTCCAGTCAACGTGCCCACGACTGAGCTCAGTTTTTTCCCCAGCTCCCATTCCACTGAGCCAGCTCTCCTCTTATATTCTCAACACCGTGAATGGCACAGCCAAGAAGCCAGAGCCAGAAATTTTGATATTTTCTTTAATTCCTTCTTCTTTTTCACTTTCTATTTGTAACTGACCTGGGTATTGCCGGTTCTAATTTCTCATTAGCCTTGAGTCTATCCCCACCTTAACCCAGCCTATAATCCTTTCTTCCCTAGATTGCCATCTCAGCTTCTAGCCTCTGCCTCATTTCTTGTCCCACATAAAATTTGATCAGGTCATATCCCTGCTTTGAATCTTTTGGTGATATCCCCTTGACATGAGTTCAGTTCAGTTCAGTCGCTCAGTCGTGTCCAACTCTTTGCAACCCCAAGGACTGCAGCATGCCAGGTTTCTCTGTCCATCACCGACTCCTGTAGCCTACTCAAACTTATGTCCATTGCATCAGTGATGCCATCCAACCATCTCATCCTTTGTTGTCCCCTTCTCCTCTCGCCTTCAATCTTTCCCAGCATCAGGGTTTTTTCCAATGAGTTGGTTCTTCACATCAGGTGGCCAAAATATTGGAGTTTCAGCATCAGCGTCAGTCCTTCCAATGAATATTCAGGACTGATTTCCTTTAGGATTGACCAGATGGATCTCCTTGCTGTCTAAGGTTCTAAGAGTCTTCTCCAACACCACAGTTCAAAAGCATCGATTCTTCAGCACTCAGCTTTCTTTATAATCCAACTCTCACATCCATACATGACTACTGGAAAAACCATAGCTTTGACTACACAGACCTTTGTTGTTAAAGT
This sequence comes from Bubalus bubalis, assembly GCF_019923935.1. Lineage (NCBI taxonomy): Eukaryota > Metazoa > Chordata > Mammalia > Artiodactyla > Bovidae > Bubalus > Bubalus bubalis. Next base: position 43,620,031 of record NC_059176.1, read on the forward strand.
AATGTCTCTGCTTTTTAGCATGCTATCTAGGTTGGTCATAGCTTTTCTTCCAAGGAGCATCTTTTAATTTCATGGCTGCAGTCACCATCTGCAATCATTTCCGAAACCAAAAAAGGAAAGTCTCTCACTGTTTTCATTGTTTCCCCATCTATTTGCCATGAAGTGATGGCACTGGATGCTGTGATCTTAGTTTTCTGAATGTTGAGTTTTAAGCCAACTTTTTCACTCCTCTTTCACTTTCATCAAGAGGCTCTTTAGTTTTTCTCTACTTTCTACTATAAGGGTGGTGATATCTGCATATCTGAGATTATTGACATTTCTCCCGGCAGTCTTGATTCCAGCTTGTGCTTCATGCATCCTGGCATTTCACATGATGTACTTTGCATATAAGTTAAATAAGCAGGGTGACAATATACAGGCTTGATGTACTCCTTTCCCGATTCGGAACCAGTCTGTTGTTCCAAGTCCAGTTCTAACTGTTGCTTCTTGGCCTGCATACAGATTTCTCAGGAAGCAGGTCAGGTGATCTGGTATTCCCATCTCTTAAAGAATTTTCCACAGTTTGTTGTGATCCACAGAGTCAAAGGCTTTGGTGTAGTCAATGAAGCAGAAATAGATGTTTTTTCTGGAGCTCTCTTGCTTTTTCGATGATCCAGCAGATGTTGGCAATTTGATCTCTGGTTCCTCTGCCTTTTCTAAATCCAGCTTGAACATCTGGAAGTTCATGGTCATGTACTACTGAAGCCTGGCTTGGAGAATTGGGGGTGTTACTTTGCTAGCATGTGAGATGAGTACAATTGTGTGGTAATTTGAACATTCTTTGGCATTGCCTTTCCTTGGGATTGGAATGAAAACTGGCCTTTTCCAGTCCTGTGGCCACTGCTGAGTTTTCCAAATTTGCTGGCATATTGAGTGCAGCACTTTCACAGCATCATCTTTTAGGATTTGAAATAGCTCAACTAGAATTCCATTACCTCCACTAGCTTTGTTTGTAGTGATGCTTCCTAAGGCCCACTTGACTTCACATTCCAGGATGTCTGGCTCTAGGTCAGTGATCACACCATCATGGTTATCTGGGTCATGAAGATCTTTTTTGTATAGTTCTTCTATGTATTCTTGCCACCTCTTCTTAGTATCTTCTGCTTCTGTTAGGTCCATACCATTTCTGTCCTTTATTGTGCCCATCTTTGCATGATATGTTCCCTTGGTATCTCTATTTTTCTTGAAGAGATCTCTAGTCTTTCCCATTTTATTGTTTTCCTCTATTTCTTTGCATTGATCACTGAGGAAGGCTTTCTTATTTCTCCTTGCTATTCTTTGGAACTCTGCATTCAGATGGGTATATCTTTCCTTTTCTCCTTTGCCTTTAGCTTCTCTTCTTTTGTCAGCTATTTATAAGGCCTCCTCAATCATTTTGCCTTTTTGCATTTCTTTTTCTTGGGGATGGTCTTGATCACTGCCTCCTGTACAATGTCATGAACCTCTGTCCATAGTTCTTCAGGTACTTGTCTATCAGATCTAATCCCTTGAATCTATTTGTCACTTCCACTGTATAATCGTAAGGGATTTGATTTAGGTCATACCTGAATGGTCTAGTGGTTTTCCCTCAGTTCAGTTCAGTTCAGTTCAGTTGCTCAGTCATGTCCGACTCCTTGTGACCCCATGAATTGCAGCACGCCAGGCCTCTCTGTCCATCACCATCTCCTGGAGTTCACTCAAACTCACATCCATCGAGTCGGTGATGCCATCCAGCCATCTCATCTTCCATCGTTCCCTTTTCCTCCTGTCCCTAATCCCTCCCAGCATCAGAGTCTTTTCCAATGAGTCAACTCTTCGCATGAGGTGGTCAAAATACTGGAGTTTCAGCTTTAGCATCATTCCTTTCAAAGAAATCCCAGGGCTGATCTCCTTCAGAATGGACTGGTTGGATCTCCTTGCAGTCCAAGGGACTCTCAAGAGTCTTCTCCAACACCACAGTTTAAAAGCATCAATTCTTCGGCGCTCAGCTTTCTTCACAGTCCAACTCTCACATCCATACTGGAAAAACCATAGCCTTGACTAGACGGACCTGTTTTGGCAAAGTAATGTCTCTGCCTTTCAATATGCTATCTAGGTTGGTCATAACTTCCCTTCCAAGGAGTGTCTTTTAATTTCATGGCTGCAATCACCATCTCCAGTGATTTTGGAGCCCCCAAAAATAAAGTCAGCCACTGTTTCCCCATCTATTTGCCATGAAGTGATGGGACCAGATGCCATGATCTTCGTTTTCTGAATGTTGAGCTTTAAGCCAACTTTTTCACTCTCCTCTTTCACTTTCATCGAGAGGCTTTTTAGTTCGTCTTCACTTTCTGCCATAAGGGTGTTGTCAGCTGCATATCTGAGGTGATTGATATTTCTCCCGGCAATCTTGATTCCAGTTTGTGGTTCTTCCAGCCTAGCATTTCTCATGATGTACTCTGCATATAAATTAAATAAGCAGGGTGACAATATACAGCCTTGACATACTCCTTTTCTTATTTGGAACCAGTTTGTTTTTCCATGTCCAGTTCTAACTGTTGCTTCCTGATCTGCATATAGGTTTCTCAAGAGGCAGGTCAGGTGGTCTGGTATTCCCATCTCTTTCAGAATTCTCCACAGTTTATTGTGGTTTCCCTACTTTCTTCAATTTAAGTCAGAATTTGGCAATAAGGAGTTCATGATCTGAGCCACAGTCATCTTCTGGTCTTGTTTTGGCTGACTGTTTTAGAGCTTCTCTATCTTTGGCTGCAAAGAATATAATCAATCTGATTTCAGTATTGACCATGTAGTGATGTCCATGTGTAGAGTCTTCTGTTGTGTTGTTGGAAGAGGATGTTTGCTATGACCAGTGCATTCTGTTGGCAAAACTTTGTTAGCCTTTGACCTGCTTCATTTTGTACTCCAGAGCCAAATTTGCCTGTTACTACAGGTAGCTCTTGACTTCCTACTTTTGTATTCCAGTCCTCTATAATGAAAAGGATATCTTTTGGGGGTATTAGTTATAGGAGGTCTTGTAGGTCTTCATAAAACAGTTCAGCTTCAGCTTCTTCAACATTACTAGTTGGGGCATAGACTTGGATTACTGTGATATTGAATGGTTTGTCTTGAAAGTGAACAGAGATCATTCTGTCATTTTTGAGACTGCATCCAAGTACTGCATTTTGGACTCTTTTGTTGATTATGATTGCTACTCCGTTTCTTCTAAAGGATTCTTGCCCACAGTGGTAGATATAATGGTCCTCTGAGTTAAATTCACCCATTCCAGTCCATTTTAGTTCACTGATTCCTAAAATGTCGACGTTCACTCTTGCCATCTCCTGTGTGACCACTTCCAATTTGCACTGATTCATGGAACTAACATTCCAGGTTCCTATGCAATATTGCTGTTTACAGCATCGGACTTTCTTTCCATCACCCGTCACATCTACAACTGGGTGGTGTTTTTGCTTTGGCTCTGTCTCTTCATTCTTTCTGAAGTTATTTCTCCACTCTTCTCTAGTAGCATATTGAGTACCTATTGACCTGAGGAGTTCATCTTTCAGTGTCACACCTTTTTGCCTTTTTTTTTCCTTCAGCTAAGACAGCGAAATAGATGATTTATTGTACACGTTACATTCAGCCACAACTGAGAAGAGAGCTAGTCCATAGTTATCACAGGTCCAGGGCAAAGGACCAAAAGGGACGGCTTTGATATGAGGTAGGTCTCTCAAAGGTGGTCAAGGGGATCAGAATGGCCATAGATGTTCCAGATCCATTGAGAGGTTCTAGATAGTAGGCATGCAGTCCACAATTTGTACCAGCGTCCCTGGCCTCTGGCTTCCCTTGTTTCTGCTTCTGTGGCTTCCATGGGTGTACAAGCTTACTTGGACCTCTGCCTCATCTTTCTTCTTTTGCGCTTCAGCCTGCGCATTCGCTCCTTCCTCCACTTCACTCTCATGGGTCAGAGGTTTCTCAAAAGATGGTGCACCTTTTTGCCTTTTCATACTGTTCATGGGGTTCTCAAGGCAAGAATACTGAAATGGTTTGCCATTCCCTTCTCCACTGGACCACGTTTTGTCAGAACTCTCCACCATGACCTCTCTGTCTTGGGCGGCCCTACATGGCATGGCTCATAGTTTCATTGAGCTAGACAAGGCTGTGGTCAATGTGATCAGTTTGGATAGTTTTCTGTGATTGTGATTTTCATTCTGTCTGTCCTCCTATAAATAAGGATAAGAGGCTTATGAAAGCTTCCTGATGGGAGAGATTGACTGAAGGGGAAACTGGGTCTTATTCTGATGGAGGGGGCCATGCTTAGCAAATCTTTAATCCAATTTTCTGTTGATGGGTGGGGCTGTGTTCCCTCCCTGTTGCTTGACCTGAAGCCAAACTATGGTGGAGGTAATGAAGATAATGGTGACCTCCTTCAAAGGTCCCAGGCACAACTGCAACACTCAATGCCCCCGACCCTGAAGCAGGCCATTGCCGACCCACACCTCTGCTGGAGATTCCTGGACACTCCTGGGCATGTCTGGGTCAGTTTCTTGTGGTGTCATTGCTCCTTTCTCCTGGGTCCTGGTGCACACAAGGTTTTGTTTATGCCCTCCAAGAGTCAGTCCTGTGTAAGTTCTGGTGGTTCAATGGTGGGGTTAATGGTGACCTCCTCCAAGAGGGCTTATGCCATACCTAGGTCTGCTGCACCCAAAGCCCCTGCAGCAGGCCACTGCTGACCCATACCTCCACAGGAGACATTCAGATACAGTTCTGGTTCAGTCTCTGTGGGTTGGGTGTGTGTTTTTTGCCCTTCCCAGGTCAGAGCAGCTCAGGCAACCAAGTGCTTGGTGAGTGCACTGTCCCAGGTGGGCCATGCATCTTAATCACCTCCCTAGTCCCAATCACCCGGTTTCCCAGGTGCGTTGCGAGAGCACTGTCTCAGGTGTGCCGTAGGTCTCCTCTGGAGAGCTGATCTCAGGCTGCGACCCTCCTGGCAGATGTCAACCATCCAGGATCTCAGGAAGACAAGGTTAATAGCTGGGAGCCTGCTCACAGTTTGGTGGAAGATGCCATCTCTGGGACTGAGATTGTAGCAGCTCCTTGCCTTCCAGCTTGAGAGTAAGGTCTAAACTCCTTCATATGGCCTCTGAGTTCTTTATCTTCTCTTATGTTGTCTTTAATCATGCCCTACCTCATGAGAATCTTCTCTCAATTCCTTAAATATGCTACCCTCTCTACCTTTAGCCCCACTAGCCTGGAACCTCCAAGAGGGTGGGAACCCTGTTTGTCTCAAATATCATCATATCTTCAGGGCCCGGTGCAGTTCCTGGCCCTCAGTCTATGGTCATGCTCTGTGAGTCTGTAGCACTAGTCCAATTTCCCATATAAATGGTCATTTAAAAAGTGTATATGTTTTTGAATCTTCATATTCTTATCTTGAGTTCCTATCACACCAATCACCCTATTCTTGCAAGGTTGCCTTTATTATACTCTACTGTGATCCATATCGAGTCTTCTCAGGTGGCTCAGTGGTAAAGAATCTGCCTATTAATGCATTAGACGTTGGAGATTCAGGTTCAATCCCTGGGCTGGGAAGATCCCCTGGGGAAGGAAATATTAACCCCTTCCAGTGTTTTTGCCTGGGAAATTCCATGGACAGAGGAACCTGGCAAGTAACAGCCCATGGGGTCACAAGAGTTGGACATAACTTAGCGATTATTGTTCTGTTGCTAGCTCATTTCCAACTCTTTGCAACCCCATGAACTGCAGCACTCCAGGCTTCCCTGTCCTTCACTATTTCCTGGAGTTTTTTCAGATTCATGTCCATCGAGTCAGTGATTCCATCCAATCATCTCACCCTCTGTTGCCCCCTTCTCCTCCTGCCCTCAATCTTGCCCAGCATCAGGGTCTTTTCCAATGAGTAAGCTCTTTGCATCAGGTGGCCAAAGTATTGGAGCTTCAGCTTCAACAGCAGTCCTTCCAATGAATATTCAGAATTGATTTCCTTTAGGAATGACTGGTTTGATTTTCTTTCTGTCCAAAGGACTCTCAAGAGTCTTCTCCAACACCACATAAACTCTTTCAAATAATAGTCTCTTGTAAATCACGTAGCTCTTTCTGTATACGTTGAGCCTGTCTTCCACAGTAACTGCTTTCACAGGTTTTCTGGTTTTGTCTCCCTCTTCTTCTTTTTTTAAAATTATTATTGATTTATTTTTTGGGCTGCACCACAGAGCTTGTAGGATTTTAGTTCCTTGAGCCCTCTGTGGTGAAAGCGTGGATTCCTAATCACTGGACTGCCAGAAACTCCATCTCCCTCTTCTTCTAAATTCAGTCAAAAGCCCTCTGATCTGGTCATACTGTCCCTGTGACATGCGTAGTGGTCTCACCCTCTTGAGGGGCATTATTTCCTAGTCAGGTATAGTTTGCTTTTTCAAAGAAGGTCAGTGTTTGGCTTTGTTGTGATGTTGTTTAAAGACTCTGATTGTCGGACATTGTTCCTTTATGGTGAACAAATTACTCCTGCTTTAATTTTCACCACTCTCTTTCTTTGAAATGGTCAATCTAGTAAGGGAGGGTTTTACATATGCACCCCAGTCCCCACCCCCCATATTCTTCCAACCAAGAGTAGAGATCTAGAAGGCCCATTCCTACCCTTCATGGCACCCAACCTGGGAGCCTGATTCTCACACACTTACAGAAGAACCCTAGTCATAGATGACTTAGAAACTCCACTTCGGTTCTGAAAGTCTGAGGAGACAAAGTTTATTATATCGTCTTGTGCAATCTCTGTTAAAGGGATCATGAATGTATCCAATTTTAAGCGACATATTATAAGGAAAATAATGTGGAAGGTGTCTTATCATTTGCTGTGCCAAATAAGGAGGAGAAATAGATTTAAAATATATACCAGTTTGTCCTGAGAATGTAGAGAGGAAAGCCTGAACAAATTCAGTTTTTTTTTACCATGCCATGTGGCTTGTGGAATCTTACCTCCCCAACCAGGGACTAAGCCTGTGCCCCTCAGAGACCTAATCCCTGGACCACCAGGGAGTCCTCTTCTGTCCAAGGACTCTGTCCTTGCCAGTCTCCAGCCCTGGATAAACGCAAACACCTGTCTGATTCTTGCTCATGGGCTGCTGAACACCGCTATGACTATCTACAGCACGTTAACGCAATCTCAACTGTGCCCTCAATACCACTGGCGATTCTTCTTGCTCATTCCTGGTTGATGTCCTTTCCCCAGTCCGACCACACCTGGGTGCTACGTGTCATTTTGGAGCCACATATCCAGATTGCTCCAGACAGGCTGAAGCACGCTCTCACACCCTGCCTTCTGAAGAGTTCTTGAAAGAACGCTCGATATTGATTCTGAAGAACAAATCACGAGGGCTGACTTGGGAAGTCTGATTGTACTTCTGGAAGTTCCAAGGGCTAGAATTTGGACTCTGTGGGCATGGATGGCAGAGAGCAGGATTCAGGGGTCAGTCAAAGGGAGAACCACATCAGAGCTCTGGAAAAGCTGGATGGGTGGCATTAGAATAGAGTGTCCTCTCACAGCATCTGATTATATCAAACTTTATCTTCAATAGTTGGTGGAATGGGAGTTTGGGGATCCCTTGTAATCAAGAGAGCCTACTTTGTGTTGTAGCTTTCAAATTCACCGAGACATTTAATCATTATTTTAGGTGCAGGGGAAACACTCATTGTGATTGCAACTGGGTTTCTGCATGGGGGTCAGAGGATGCAAATGTGATCGAACTCCAAGGGTGTGTAAGATAGCACCCAGAAGAATGAGCGCTGCTGGGGAAGGGAGGGAATATTTTAGGAAAGGAGGTTGGTTTTAAGTTCAAAATTGTAGAATTCAACCAATATGTTCATATAGAAGAAGTAGCTAGGCAGAAGTATAGAAGAATAAATATCTGATGTAGATACCCAAGTGGGTACAAATGGAAAGAAGCTTTAAAATTTTTTTTTAACTGGGGACTTTCCTGGTGTTCCAGTGGTTAAGACTCTGAGCTTCCACTGCAGGGCACCTGCTTTCAATCCCTAGTTCAGGAACTAAGATCCCGCAAGCTGTGTGGCTTGGCCCTCCCCCAGAAAACTGATTTAAGACCAGATTTTGAGGGACTTTCCTGGCAGTCCAGTGGTTAAGACTTCACCTTCCAATGCAGGAGGTGCCCGTTCAATCTCTGATGCAGAGAACTTGTGACCAAAGAAACAAAAGCATAAAACAGAAGCAGTATTATAACAAATTTAATAAAGACTTTTTTAAAAAAAAAAAGTATGTAAAACAACGGATTTTGAATGGCCCTCAGCAGCAGCAGCACCTAGAGCCCGTGCTCCACAAGAGAAGTCACCACAGTGAGGAAGCCAGAACTCCACAGCGGAGAGGAAACCCTGCTTTCTGCCTGTACACAGCTACGACAACCTAGCACAGCCAAAAACAGATGAATAAATAAAAATAAAAATTTAAAATCTATGAATTCCATGAGCCCAAAATCTCCTTTTCTGCCTTAATGAGGAAGTGGGTTGAGTATCTGCCCCTGACAACCAAATCCCCTAATTAAGACACATCAGCATCACCCTAACGATTAAAGCCCCATTAGCGAGTGTGTCTGTGTCCTCTCCTATAAAAACAGCTTCCCTCCACCTCTGGTTGTCTAAATCTTTCAGCACAAAGGCCACCTCTTAATGACAGCCTCCCTAAGCCCAGGAGCAGGAAGTGACCACTCCCATCTCTGAATCACAGGACACTATCTAAGGATTCTCATTCCATGACCCACATTCTCCTTTGTTCTGTGGCTGCTTGGATGAGGGTATTAGCTTTCTGCTACAAACTGTAAGCCCCCTGAAAACAGGAACTATGTCAGTAGTTTTTTATTCCCCATCTCACCCTTCCACATCACTTACAGTGTAAATCCTCAGGAAGTCTGCTGACTGACTGTGAAAAACAGTTTCATTTTGTTAAACAAAGGCTCATGTATGTGTGCTAAGTTGCTTCAGTCATGTCTGACTCTTTGTGGCCCCAAGGACTATAGCTCGCCAGGCTCCTCTGTTCATGGGATTCTCCAGGCAAGAATATCGGAGTAAGGTTTGACAGAAAACAAAATTTTGTAAAGCAATTATCCTTCAATTAAAAAGTAAAAAACATTTTTGAAAAGAATACTGGAGTGAGTTGCCATGCCCTCCTCCAGGGGTTTTCCCAACCCAGGGATCGAACCAGCCACTCTTCTGTCTCTTGCATTAGCAGGCAGATTCTTTACCACTAGCACCACCTGGGAAGCCCAAACAAAGGCTCAGTACCATTTAAAGCTTGAGAGAAAGGAATGGAAAGAGATTTAGGACTGTTTCTCTGGAGACTTTTCAATCAAGTGTATAAATAGATAGAGAGTTCATAACCATTCAGAAATACAGTGACAATAAAATTGAGAAAATAGCATTACCGATACATAATAGTAATTTAATGAAAACATAAAGGCTACCAACTTAAAGTCACAATTCCTGCCACTATCAACAGCCCTCCATAATAAAAATGGATTGCTTTCTTTTTATCTAAAAGCAGAATAGCATGTTTTATATAACTGCTTCTCAAACTTTAGTGTGTACTGGACTCACCTGGGGCATCCTATTATAAGGTGGCTTCTGTTTCAAATTCCCAAGTGGCTCTGTGGCAAAGAATCAGCCTGCAATGCAGGAGACTCTGGTTCAATCCCTGGGTTGGGAAGATTCCCTGGAGGATGAAATGGCTACACACTCCAGTATTCTTGCCTGGAGAATCCCATGGACAAAGAAGTCTGGTGGGTTACAGTCCACAGTGTCTCAAAGACTCAAACACAACTTAGCACGTACTCTGTTTCAGTAGGTCTGGCTGCCATCTGAAATCCTGTCTTCCTTCCTTCCTTTTTCTTCCTTCGTTCCTTTCTTTCTTACTGGCTTTTATTCCTTTCTTTCTATTGAAGTATAGTTGAATTATTTTGGGTGTACAACATAATGATTCAATGCTCTTTACAACCCCATGGACTGTAGCTTGCCAGGTTCTCTGTCCATGGAATTCTCCAGGCAAGAATACTGGAGTGAGTAGCAGGGATTGAACCCGGGTTTCCTGCATTGCAGATAGATTCTTTACTGTCTGAGCCACCAGAGAAGCTCTTTTATTGATTATACTCCATGTAAATTTATTGTAAGATATTGGATATAATCTCTGTGCTGTACTGAGATGATACATTTCTTTCTTTAAGATTTAAAAAAAATTATTGCATTTTATTTATTATTGTTATTTTTTGGCCACACCACACAGCATGTGGGATCTTAGTTCCCTGACCAGGAATCGAACCTGTGCCACCTGCATGGAAGCACAGAGTACTAACCACTGACGCACCAGGGAAGTCCTGAGATGATGCATCAAGACATTAGCTCTCACCCACAGCATCCTGAAGAAGGTTCTCTACTCCTAGCTGAGGGAGGAAGGAAAAACTGATGCTTGGGTCATGCATGAATCAATCAGCTCTGCATGTTGGTTGTAGCCCAAAACAGACTGCTGTCCCCACAGGGACACTCACGGGTGGTCCTGAAAACAGTACTAAGGGAAGACACAGCTTCTCAGTGGACATCTGGTCCTCAGATGGACATGGAGGGGGAAGTAGCCTGACTTAATAAAATTGTCATCTTGAGGAAGAGAAAAGCATATTTACTTTAAAAAAAAATGACTTGCCACAGGATGATGCCTGACTGTTCCAGCTTGCGGTTATGACTTTTAAAGTGAACTAGTCAGGCTTCCCTGGACAAAGGATAAGAATCGGCCTGCTAATTCTTGGGGGCACAGGTTTGATCCCTGGTCCAGGGAGATCCCACATGCTGCAGGGCAACTAAGCTCATGCACCATAACTACTGAAGCCCCCACCCATGCTCAGCAACAAAAGAAGCCGCCACAATGAAAAGCCTGGGTATGGCAACTAGAGTAGCCCCCGACTGCCTCAATTAGAGAAAGCCCGAGTGCAGCAACAAAGACCTAGTGCAGCCAAATAAATAAATAAGCAAAGTGGACCAGACACCTAGATTGTGAACTTTCCTCCAATGACATTCAGGGGATCAGGAGCAAGGACAAGGAAAACCACAAGAGGGAATCAACCAGAGTGGGAGTTTTGCCAGGGAATGATGACAGAGGAAGGAAGAACAAGGGAAGTGAAGATATTTTAAAGAATAGATTGTGATAATGACCCACAAAGATATGAGAAAAGTAAAGGGATTTTGGAATTTTAATGGGGAAAAGAGAGAGGGGAATTGAGGCATTCAGATCAAAGAATTATTAGATTGGGGTGTTATAAAAGTAAGCTGAAAGGAGAGCAAGATGCTTGAAATGATTTCAGCAGCCCTAGGTCAGGAGGGTGATAATGGGAAGAGAAGGGCTGTGCTGGGTTGGAGGTAAGAGTCACCAAGGACTAAGGCAGGAGTGAGGGTGGAGAGGAAGGCAGAGAGCCAAGGAGACTTCATGAATATGGGAGGAGTGACAGGGAAGACAGTGGGCAGGTCAGGTTCTCAGATGGAATGAGATGGAAGGAGCTGATGTTGGGAGGGAGTGAGGGAGGAAGGAGAAATGACTCATTAAGAGACAATGGGGATCAAATAAATCTTTTTAGAAAATTTTTTTATTGAAGTATGGTTTATAATGTTTATGATGTTATGATTTATAATGTTTTGTTAGTTTCAGGTGTACAGCAAAGTGAATCAGTTATACACGTACATATATCCACTTTTTTGGCCACACTGCATGGTATGTGGAACTTCTCTGACCAGGGATCGAACCCATTTCTACTGCAGTGAGAGTAAGGCGTCTCAACCATAAACAGACAATCAACATTGAAATCATGACTGAAATATTTCACATTCTTTTTTTTCTACTAAGTCTTTGAAAGTTGGTGTATATTTGACCTTTGTGGAGGTGAAAAAGGGAAAATCACTCAATTGTGTCCAACTCTTTGGGATCCCAGAGGACCCGCCAGGCTCCTCTGTCCATGGGGTTTCTCAGGCAAGAATACTGCAGTGGGTTGCCATTGCCTTCTCCAGGGAATACTCCCCACCTCGGGATCAAACTCAGGTCTCCCGAATTGCGGGCAGATTCTGTACTATCTGTGGCTTCTCTTGTTGCAGAGCACAGGCTCTAGGTGCATGGGCTCCAGTAGTGTGGTACTCGAGGGTTAGGGCTCTTGGCCTCCAATAGTTGTGATGCACAGGTGGCATCTTCCTGGACTAGGGATTGAGGACCCATGTCCCTTTCATTGGCTGGCATATTCTTATCCACTGTGCCAGCAGGAATATCCTAACCTCATGCTTAAAGGATGCAGAGGAGTGGTCCAGGGAGGTAATGAAAATAAAGGTGTTCTTTGCAATGCCAGCAGCACGTGTGAAGACCTGGGAGGAGCACAGCATCTCTGGAAGCTGCTAACTTAATCCAATATTTCCAAGCAGAAGGCATGTGAGTGGAAAGTGACAGAGTGCATTCTGGGGCCTGTCAGTAAAGATCTGAGTGATCAATGAACATGGACGGATGCTCTGGTGAGATGAACCTAATGGCAGAGAAGATTCATGTCATTAAAATGAAAAGGCCGAGATACCACAGAAACTGACCAGGCACCAATACCGGAAGCCTTGTATTTCTCAAGCAGTCATCATCCCTCACGTGCCTGAACAGCTCATCTTTCAAAAAAAAAAAAAAAAAGAAGAAGAGGAAATGGGATTTATTGAGTATTGAACAATCGGATTTTCCATTTTATCCTAAAGCGAAATGTACTTCTCTCCCGGAAAACCACAACCCACTGAGGAGGAGAATAAACGAGACATAAATATAAACACACTCCCCCGAAGGGCAGTCAGGAGACAAAAGTCTTCTTGAGAAGATGTGCCAGTTGAGGTCATAGTGGAGTCAGATGCAATTACTCATTCCCATTCTATCCCCTGGAGGATGAAGGGGGAAAACCTGGAGAAGGTCGTGAAAACCGTGTGGATCGCAAATTATTCCAAGCAGTGCTGCCGCACCAGGCACTTCTGCTTATGTTGTTTTGCTATTTAGTCATGTCTGACTCTTTGCAACCCCATGCACTGTAGCCTGCCAGGCTCTTCCATCCAGGGGATTTTCCAGGCACGAATACTGGATTGGGTTGCTATGACTTTCTCCACGGGATCTTCTTGACCCAGGGTGACATCCTTTTGACAACAATCTCATCCAGGCACAGAATCTCTAGCAGAACAGCATCTAAGGGGAGCTGCTCAGCCACCCTCTGCCTTATCCTGAGGGTGCAAACTCCCCAGCATGCATTTCTCATTCAGTTCAAGCGTGTGGAATCCTGTCCCCAATTCCAACCCCCTGGCCAGTGCTACTGCTTCACAAGGGGCCCCTGGATGCCCTGCAGTGGCCTCCAAAAGCCCCTGAGGACTTCCAGACATCTGTCTGGCCTGGCAGAGCCCTGCAGGGTGGTTCTCACTGCCCCGGTGGGCCCTCCGTGGTCTGTGTCTCCTGTGAGCTCAGCCCAGACAGTCTCCTCTGGGAGGGCATACTCTTTTGAGGCCCCTCGCCCTCCTTATCATTCCCCTCTGAACTCACTCTTTGGGAAAGACCCTGATCCTGGGAGAGATTGAAGGCAAGAGGAGAAGGCAACAACAGAGGATGAAATGGTTGGATGGCGTCACCAACTCATTGGACATGAGTTTGAGCAAACTCTAGGAGATGATGAAAGACAGGGAAGCCTGATATGCTGCTGCTGTCCATGGGGTCGCAAAGAGTCAGACACAACTGAGCAACTGAACAACAATGGAACTCACTCTAGGCTTTCAGTGGCTTAAAAAAAAGGTTATGTGGGACTTCCCTGGAGGTCCAGTGTTTAAGACTCTATGATTCCTATGCAGGAGCCTTGGTTTGATCCCTGGTCAGGGAACTAAGATCCCACAAGCCCTGCGGGTGAGATCATAAATAAATAAATAAATATTTAAAAGGCAATGTGGCTTTAATTTTCATTAGCAGGAGCACAGAACCCAAAGGAGAGTGAGGATAAACCAGCTCTGAGTAGCCACACTCACCTGCCACCAGGGTCCTTGTGAGGGTTACCTGTAGAGTGCTTTGTTACACTTTTTAAAATAGAAAATATATTGGGGGTTTCCCTGGTGGCCCAATGGTTAAGAATCTGCCTTGCAATGTGGGGGACACAGGTTCAATCCCTGGTCCGGGAAGATCCCACAAGCCCCAGAGAAGCTAAGCCCGTGACTAAGCCTGCACTCAAGAGCCTGTGCTCCTCAACAAGAGAAGTCACTGCTATAAGAAGCCCAAGCACTGCAACTAGAGAGAGCCTGTATGCAGCAACAAAGACCCAGTGAGGCCAAAAATTTTAAAATAAATAAATTAAAAAAAAAAAAGACTGTAGGAAACTAAGAAGAAATAACACAAGAAAAAAAGAGAAATTATATCTATTGTGCCTCTATAATAAATAAGCAATATAAAATTAAAAATTCAGAAGCCAACCCTAAAACTGTTATAATTCATTAAATCTAGAGAGATGATTCTTGCCCAGAGAGTCCCCAAGGACAGAGAAGCCTGGCTGGCTACACTCCATAGGGTGCCGAAGAATTGGACATGACTGAAATGACTTAGCACGCATGCAGAGAGATGATAAATTCAGTTTTTATAACTGGATACCCTATGTACTCAAGCTTATCAACCAGGGTGCTGTACCCAGGCAGGAAGCTGGAGGCTGCCCGCCAGCCCAGGGCAGACACTGTGTGGGGACTGACAGGCTGTGTTTGCAGGAGCCTCCATCTGAACTGACGCTCAGAGTTTGGTCCATTTGCAGTGGGATGAGAGGGCTGGCTGCCCAGCACAGGCCTGGAGGCATCACCTGCCCCAGTATACACACCCAGACAGACACAGTGCGCACTCTCCTCTCGGTCAAACCCTGTCTAGAACACAACACCAGTCCCTCCCCACCTGACCTTTGCTTGCTGGGGTCTGCAGCACCTTGGCTGATAAGCTTGAGGAAGAGGCAAGGCAGGGTACCTATATGTGGGCACAGCCACTTGCTCATTACTGGCACCTGTGCGATCACCAGCCGATGGTGTCACCTACACCCAGGGTGACAGAAGCTCTCAGGGGCCTCCCAAGAAGCAAAATTCTCTTTCCTGCTCCAGAAGCCACAGACATTGTGAGGATGATGTCAGTGTACAAAGAGTCAGCACGTGACAGAATTTGAAAATTAAGAAAAGCTGATCTCCAGTGTCCATGGATCAACCTCCCGTCAGCACCCAGCTCCTCATAGAGCAAGGCGATTCCAGGTTCTGTGGCCAGCTGGCTCAGCCCCTCATGACCTGTGTCATTTGGGCAAATTTCTTTTCCTTTAAGTCTTTACTGAATGTGTTGCAATATCATTCTGTTGTATGTTTTGGTTCTTTGGCCATGAGACATGTGGGGTCTTAGTTCCCCGACCAGGGATCGAACTGCACCCTCTGCATTGGAAGGCAGAGTCTTAACCACTGGACCACCAGGAAAGTCCCTGGGCAACTTACTGAAGTGCTCAGAGGCCCTGTTTTTCTACATATGAAGCGGAGCGTGTGGGGATGACAAACTGTCAACTGAAAAAAAAAAGCACAACCTAAATGTTGAGCGTTATGTTTTATTCGGTGGAAATTTTAAGGACTTAAAGCCAAGGATATTAAAAAGCAGAGACATTACTGTGCCAACAAAGGTCCATCTAGTCAGGGCTATGGTTTTTCCAGTGGTCATGTATGGATGTGAGAGTTCTGTGAAGAAAGCTGAACGCCGAAGAATTGATGCTTTTGAACAGTGGTGTTGGAGAAGACTCTTGAGAGTCCCTTGGACTGCAAGGAGGTCCAACCAGTCCATCCTGAAGGAGATCAGTCCTGGGTGTTCATTGGAAGGACTGATGCTGAAGCTGAAATTCCAATACTTTGGCCACCTCATGTGAAGAGTTGACTCATTGGAAAAGACCCCAATGCTGGGAGGGATTGGGGGCAGGAGGAGAAAGGGACGACAGAGGATGAGATGGCTGGATGGCATCACCGACTCGATGCACATGAGTTTGGGTAAATTCCAGGAGTTGGTGATGGACAGGGAGGCCTGGCGTGCTGCGATTCATGGGGTTGCAAAGAGTCGGACACAACTGAGCGACTGAACTGCACTGAAAGCCAAGGAGACACGGGACTCTCAGAACAATCTGAGGTTCTGCTCCAAAGAGGCAAGGGAGGAGCCAGGATATATAGGAGTTTTTGCAACAAAGATCAGGTAGTCAGAATATCAAAAGATTTCCAGACAAGCAAAAATTAAGAGAATTCCGCCAAACCAGCTTCACAACAAATGCTGAAGGAACTTCTCTAGGCAGAAAACAAGAGAAGGAAAAGCCCTACGCACAGAAAACAAACCCCCAAATTAAGAAAACGGTAATAGGATCATACATATTGATAATTAACTTAAATGTAAATTGGAGAAGGAAATGACAACCCTCCAGTACTCTTGCCTGGAAAATTCCATAGATGGAGGAACTTGGTGGGCTACAGTCTATGGGGTCGAAAAGAGTTGGACACAACTAAGCAACTTCATTTTCACTTTCGCTTTCGCTTTGAATGTAAATAGATTAAATACTCCAACCAAAAGACATGGACTGGCTGAGCAGATGAAAACATATGCATACATGCACTTCCACTTACCCCATCACTCTGCTTGACCCGCCAAATTGTATGTAATTATTTTATATTGTTAGGTTAATCATGTTCCTATTATGGGTTAAACAAAAAGAGAGAGGGAGAGAGAGAGATTACCGCTAATTAAAGAAACCAGACCTCTCAAGTAAAGGAATTTATGGGATGGAGAAAGAAATGGCAACCCACTCCAGTATTCTCGCCTGGAGAATCCTATGGACAGAGGAGCATGGAGGGCTACGTCCATAGAGTGGCAAAGAGTTGGGCATCACTGAAGCAACTTAGCAGGAGCATGTGTGGGAAGATGCGAGTGGGCTCACTGAAAATCATTCCTTTTATATGCATCCTAACTGTCTGGGGCCAGCATCCTGTGTTTTCTCCTCCCGAGTCCCCTCAGGGCCCACTGTTGGGGCCATTATAATGTGATGAATGGATGGCTACAACAGTATTTCTTTACTGATTTGGCAGCAACATTTTTCATTCACAGAAGTGAAATAATATTTTTTTAAACTTTATTTTGTGTTGGAGTATCGCCAATTAACAATGTTGAGTCTCAGGTGGACAGCGAAGGGATTCAGCCATACATATACATGTGTCCATTCTCTTCCAAACTCCCCTTCCATCCAGGCTGCCGCATGACATCGAGTGAGTTCCTTGATGTCCTTGTTGGTACCCCTTTTAAATATAGCAGTGTGTACAGGCAAAGATTCCCTGGAGAGAATGGACTGGCAAACCAACTCCAGTATTCTTGCCTGGAGAATTCCATGGATAGAGGAGCCTGGCGGGCTACAGTCCACGGGGCTGCAAAGAGTCGGGCACGACTAAGGGACTAACACACACAGGCAACCATAAGTTCTTTCTCTAAGTCTGTGAGTCTCTTTTTGTCTTACATTTGTATCATCTCTTTTAAGATTCTACAAATAAGGGATGTCATACCACATTTCTCCTCTGTATGAAGAAGTGTGATAATTTAACCTTCTTGCAGTAGTTGGTTCACCAGGAGATACAATTTGCCAATAAGAGAAATGATACATATTTCACCTTCCAAGTTATCAAGGAAATGAGAAAAATATAACATGAAGTTCAGTGTTGAATAAGTGAGTAAACCTTTTGAATCACATTAATAATCGGGCTAGCTTCAGGAAATTGTACAACTCATCTATTGTGGAGGCATTGACGAAAGCATCCAGTGATGCCCGGTGCAGCTATTAAACTGGTGAAGTTTGTGTAGCAACATGGAAGAATGCTCGTATGTGAGGCTGAGTGGGAACAGCTGAGTTCAGAGTCAGGCCCTGCTGTGTTTAGTGCAACAAAACATTTTTGTATGAATGTCACCAGGGCCTGGAAAAGGACTTGGAAAAATAGAAACATCTGATGTATTAAGGGGAAAAAATTGTGGTTGTTTTATTTTTTTCCCCCTGATTTCTATTGTTGCTGTTTTACTTGTTTGTACAATAAATGCAAAGGAAGACCAACACCCCACAGTGACCCACTTTTCCTTCCTTACTGGACCTGTCATTCAGGATAGACTCTGCCAGACTGGCTGGGTGTCTCCACACTGAGCAAAGTTCCTTCCTCCAAACCCCTCTGGTTCTTGGTTCCTCCCCTCCAGTGGCCCTCATCTGGCTCCATTGCTGACTGTGTCTTAATCTGGGGCCTTGAAGGAGAGAACAAGATTCCACCCACTTTGTACTCACTCCACAAGTCTGACAGCCAAATGCTACTAAAGTTTTATTTGTTGAAGCCAAAAATTATTTTAAAAAGTATTTATTTTTGGCTGCTTCAGGTCTTAGTTGTAGCAAACAGGATCTTCGCTCCAGAGAGTTCAGGCTCAGTTGCCCCACAGCATGTGGGATCTTAGTTCCCCAACTAGGGATTGAACCGATGTCTCCTATATTGCAAGTTGGATTTTCAACCATTGGACCACCAGGAAAGATTCTGAATCCAACATTTTGCTTTCCTGTTTCTAGTTTCTCTGTCTGCAAGATGCAAACAGGATGGTGAAAGCCTGGGTGAAGTTGGAAAGGCCTGAAGTGTGTCAAAGCTATTGGAAGAGAGACAGTGGGTTTGGAGACTTTTTAGGGAACTTGCAATTCCTCGTAACGGAGGTAGGGAAGTGGAGGGGGAAACACCAGTATATCCCATGAATCCACAGACCCACAGCAATGGGTGTTGAGATGTTAAGGAGGATGGGAATACCGGAGCTGCATGTTGCGTCAGCCAGCACCTAGATCCATCTTCGGTACAGACGGAGAAGCTGAGGTCAGAAAGTGGAGTGCAGTACGCCCGATGGTGAGCCTCTCAGTTCTTCCTTAGTTCCGTGTCCCTTCCACCCTCCAGGGGCCAGCTCCATCAACAGCAGCAGCTGTCTCTCTGACCTGCCAAGGCACCGGAAATCTCTGTCATGCACGAGTCAGTCATTCTCTTCTGGAGTGACATTTCATCTGAGGAAGTCTTGCTAACTATTTGTTTAGTTTCCTGACAGTGGTAAAGGATGAACCCACTGTGGGCCAGACTGGATCACTTTGTCTAAAGTCTGCTAAGTCACTTCAGTCATGTCCGACTCTGTGCGACCCCATAGACGGCAGCCCACCAGGCTCCCCTGTCCCTGGGATTCTCCAGGCAAGAACACTGGAGTGGGTTGCCATTTCCTTCTCCAATGCAGGAAAGTGAAAAGTGAAAGTGAAGTCGCTCAGTCGTGTCTGACTCTTCGCGACCCCATGGACTGCAGCCCACCAGGCTCCTCCGTCCATGGGATTTTCCAGGCAAGAGTACTGGAGTGGGGTGCCATCGCCTTCTCTAGCCTCCTTTAAAAAACTAAAAAATAGGGCTACCATGTGATCCAGTAATCCCACTCCTGGGCATATATCCAGAGAAAACTATAAATTGAAAAGATACTCACACCCCTATGTTCATAGCAGCACTATTTACAACAGCCAAGACATGGAAGCAACCTAAGTGTCCATTGACAGATGAATGTATAAAGAAGATGTGGGACATATATACAGTGGAATACTACCCAGCCATAAAAAAGAATTAAATAATGACATTTTCAGTAATATATGTGCAACTAGAGATCAAGATACCAAGTGAAGTAAGTCTGACAGACAAATATTCACATTTGTGGAATCTAAACCTTACATCGGAGAAGGCAATGGCAACCCACTCCAGTACTCTTGCCTGGAAAATCCCATGGATGGAGGAGCCTGGTAGGCTGCAGTCCATGGGGTCGCTAAGAGTCAGACACGACTGAGTGACTTCACTTTCACTTTTCACTTTCATGCATTGGAGGAGGAAATGGCAACCCACTCCAGTGTTCTTGCCTGCAGAATCCCAGGGATGGGGGAGCCTGGTGGGCTGCCGTCTATGGGGTCGCACAGAGTCGGACACGACTGAAGTGACTTAGCAGCAGCAGCAGCAAACCTTAGATACAAATGAACTTATTTGTAAAACAGAAATAGACTCACAGACTTAGAAAATAAACTTATGGTTTCTGAAGGGGAAACCGGGTTGGGGGATAAATCAGAGTTTGGGATTAAAAATATACACACTACTATTTATAAAATAGATAACCAACAAGGGCCTACTATCACAGGGTTAATATCTTGTAATAACCTATAATGGTGAAAAATCTAAAAAAGAATATATATATTATATACATATATATATAATTGTTGTTAAGTGGCTAAGTTATGTCCAGCTCTTTGCAATTCCATGGACTGCAGCACTCCAGGCTTCCTTGTCTTTCACTGTCTCCCAGAGTTTGCTCAAACTCATATCCATTGAGTTGGTGATGCCATCCAACCATCTCATCCTCTGTTGCCCCCTTCTCCTCCTGCCATATTTCCTAGCATCAGGGTCTTTTCCAATGAGTCAACTCTTTGCATTAGGTGGCCAACGTATTGGAGCAATATATATTGCCTTATACCTGAAACCAACACAACATTTTAAATCAACTATCTATATTTCAACAAAAATTTTTTTAATAACTCTAGCCTTAAACTAGGCCCTGGTGGAGAAAAAAGGTAAACTTCCATGGAAAAGGAAGGACTGAGGAGAGAAGCCCAGGCTGGTTGGCCAGGATGGTGGGGGGAGAGATGGGGGCATGAGGTCAGCCCATGGAGGTGGATATAAGAAAACAGGGTAGCATTGGGTGGCTGCGGGCTGCTTCCTCTGTGCCTTTTCCTTGTATTAAACCACAGCCTTGGCAAGTTTTCCTGAGAGTCGGCTTCTCCTTTCATCACATGGGGTAACAACACCTGCCCCCACTACCAGTCATTGTGAGGATCAATTGCAACAAGGTCATAGCACTTTATAACCAGTGGAAGCCATCTGTACCTGCTGGGCCAAGAGGAAGAATGAGTCAGAGAAGCCCGGTGTCCAGCCAGATGTCTCATGGCCCATCGGGGGCCAAACCATGGCCGCAGCAGTCTCCATGCTCCAGGCCAAGTCTCTGATGATGGAGAATTCTTGGATCACTGTTGAAAGGGCTCAAGCTTCTCCTGGACCAAGGTCATCATCCCAAGCAGCCCAGTTGGCAAGGTTTGCTGATGGCCTGGATATATCAATATGTCTGTGCTCCGAACAAGAGTGCTCAAAAATCCTCATCTCGGGTGCCCTCCTCTACTTCTGGATCCCAAACTTCTACCTACTGACTTTACTGAGCAGCATTTCCCACTACTGGGGTGTGAGGGTCCAGGCTTTTTGGCTTAGCACACAGACCCCCAGGACAGAGAAATAGAGTGCCAGGAGGGGGACGTAAGGCCAAAGTGAGAGAAGGGCTGGAAGCTGGTGCAGAAACAATGGGGCAAAGCACCTCATGGACCCTAGGAAGGACTGTCACTTACTTACATGCAAGCGCATTCTGTGTGCCTTACCTTTAATTCCCACAAGAACACTGTGCATCCCCGTTTAAAATTTTTTATTGATTTATTTTTGGCTGCCCTGGGTCTTTGTTGCTGCAAGGGCTTTCTCTAGTTGCAGCAAGTGGGGGCTACTCTCTAGTTGCAGTATATAGGCTTCTCATCGCAGTGGCTTCTCTTGTTGCTGAGATGGGCTCTAGGGCAGGGGAAGTAGCTGTGGCTCCTAGGCTCTAAACACATGCTCAATAGTTGTGGCTCACAGGCTTAGTTGCTCCCCAGCATGGGGGACCTTCCTGGATGGGGATCAAACCCATGTCCCCCTGCATTGGCAGGCAGATTCTCAACCACTGGACCGCCAGGGAAGTCCCAATCCCCATTTCACAGATGAGGAAACTGAGGCACAGAGAGAGGAAGTCACTTGTCAAAATTCTCACAGCTGGCATCTAGTTGAGCTAGGATTCGAACCTGGGCATGCTGATGCCCAGAGGCCCTGCACTTTCTGATTGCACTAGGAAAAGTTCCAGTGAAATGTTTACTGCCCATATAGTGTCATCTGGAAAAAATAAACCTGGGGGAGGTGGCAAGGGCTTGGCCCTGCTCCCAGCTCAGCTATAAATGTTCTGTTCATTTCCAACAAGATATCTGGAGGCTCTCTGGGTCTCGGCATCCCCGCCATAAAATGGGGTGGGGGCAGGGTGGGGTGGATTGCAGTGGCTGAAGTTGAGCACTTTCAACTCTGATGTGAAAAATATCCCCATTAAACCAAACATTTTTCCAACGGCATTATGTGGTTGTCTGCTTAGGTCAGTAGAGACAAAATCTAGAGGAAGTTGGAGGCTTCCTAGTAGCAGAAAAGTTGTTTCGCAAAGTGTTTTCAAAGATGAAAAGAACTTGTCAAAAACAATGGAGGCATTTTCTCTTATTTCCAAAGGAAGTGATTCAACCTAACCAAAGGTCACTAACGAAAGGCATGAATTTAATTGCGTTATAAACATTAGAGATGGTGCAACTCTGCTGGGCCAGCTGGAGCTCCTGCTCTGTGTGTGTGTGTGTGTGTGTGTGCGTGCGCATGTGTGTGTATCCGTGCCCCTTCTAGAGGATTCTGCTCAAGGCCACCTTTTTTTAAAAAATCTAAGGTTTTCATATGTTTCAGGGAACTCAAACCAGGGCTCTGGGACAATCTAGAGGGGTGGGATGGGGTGAGTGGTGGGAGGGAGGCTCTAGAGGGAGGGGACATTCGTATACCTATGGCTGATCCATGATGATGTATGGCAGGAACCAACACAACATTGTAATTATCCTTCAATTAAAAAATTTAAAAACCAAGATTTTCTGACCTGGTGGCATTAGAATCACCAGGAAAACTTAAAACAAACAAACAAACAAAAATAACCAATGACTGGACCTCACTTCAAGCGACTGAATGGGGATCACCTTCTGAGGCCTAAGCTTCAGTACTGTTTTCAAACGAAGTCTCCCCTACCAGTTCTACTGAACAGTAAGGTTTTAAGACCGTTGTTTTTAAACAGCAGGGGAAGGAAATCCAAAAAGGATGGGATATACGGATGCATATAGCTGATTCACATCGCTGTACAGAAGACACTAGCATAACTTTTAAAACAAGTACACTCCAATAAAAAAGAACTGCTATGTGCTTGATTAAAAAAAAAAAAGAAACAGCAGTTCTCCCATTTTTTCACTTCAAGAATCATCTGGAAAGCATGTTAAAAAATACTTGAGTCATTAATTGCTAAGCCTGAGGTGAGACTCAGTAGTTGATACTTCTAACAAGTTCCCAGGAAGGACAAGTGTTTTTCAAACTCAGCTGATTCTGAAACCATTAGGTGTCCTTTTGGGCGTTCCAAAGAGCTCTGGTACCGTAGTCCTTTATGTCTCAGCACAGAAAAGAATTCGGCAAGAGAAAGGTGATGGATAAGAAGTGATTTATTAGAATAGGACGCTTGTGAGGTTTACAGGCAGTTGGGTGAGAAATGCCATGCCCTGAGAATTTATTGGGCTACAGTTTTATAATCAGAGGAAAAATGGAGAGGGGGAAAAGAACCTCTTTGTCTTTCTTGAGTAGACATCACGTTTTCGTCATCAGCTCCTCCTCCAGGTTGGGCAGGAGAGTTTTCTTGTCCCTACATGGTCAAGCTGAGTCCACAAATTATTGTTTTTTTATGTGTGCAGAAAGCATGTCCCAGGGATCATTAACTTACTGGGCTCATTGGACAGAATGTGGGGCTCATATTGTTGTTGCTGTTTAGTCGCTCAGTCGTGTCCAACTTTTTTTGACTCCATAGACTGCAGCCCACCAGGCTCCTCTGTCCATGGAATTCTCCAGGCAAGAATACTAGAGTGGGTTGCCATTTCCTTCTCCAGGGGATCTTCCTGACCTAGAGATGGAACCCTCACTGGCAGGAGGATTCTTTACCACTGAGCCACCAGGGAAACCCATACACGAGGTGTATATTTATGTTATTAAACTTCTTTTCCCTTGTTAATCTTTTACTGCATACGGGAATCTCAGCCACAGAACTTAGAAGAGTAGAGAGAAAATTCTTTTTCCTCCCCTTTAGCAACAGAGTCTCCGTGGAAACACAGACAGGCAGCAGGTGGTAAGTCCAGACAGACTCCGAGTGATGGGAGGGGTCCCAGTAGTTGGACCAAGCTGGGTGGAGCTGGATGGGGCTGTTTAGGAGGCTTCCACCCTACTGTTGGCCCTACATGTTGAGTTTGCTGAGGTGCTCAATGCCATTTTTGTGTTTGAAAACATTTGGATCCACCTCCTTGCAAAGATGAGAGTCCACTAGACAGCTCAGTCCCCTTGGCTATGCTGTGATTCACCTGACTCCTTACTCCTTTAAAAAAAGCTTGGTGGTGGGAATTTCCTTGCTGGTCCAAAGGTTAGGACTCTATGCTTTTAATGCAGGGGGCACAGGTTCGATCCCTAGTTGGGAAACTAAGATCCTGGGTGCTGTGTGGCACTGCCAAAACATAAAATAAAAATAATAAAAAGGCATGGTGGAATAAACAGAGATAGACGGTTTGTTCTTCAGATGGGGAGCGGGGAAGATGGCTTACCCAGGTGAGGTCAGGATGGCTACAGAGACATTCCAGACACCTCAACCCAGCAAAGTGCTCCAAACTTCTCTGCCACAAGCCTGTCCCATGAGAACTGTCTGTTTTCCTAATGACCAAATGTTCACACACAGAAAAAAAATCAATTGGGATCCAATGGAATTCATCAAAAATTAAATTAGAAAAGAGTCAATTCAATCAGAAGGAACAAAATTTTGATGAAATTAATTAAATCAAACCCATTTAATAAAAAAATTGAAACAGCACTTTAATTTTAGAGGTATCGAGAAGAGTGCATAGATTAAGACAAGGTGTGTTTACAGCACTGCTTTGCAATCCTGACTGTACGTGGTAATCGCCTGAGGTGTTACTGAGGCCTGAGTACTACTAAGTACTTAAACAAAAAAATTTACTGTTTTTATTTTTGGCTGCACTGGGTCTTCATTGCTGCAGTAGGGCTTTTTCTAGTTGTGGTGAGCCGGGCTACTTTGGAGTTGCAGAGCACGGGCTCTAGGCAAGCGGGCTCCAGTAGTTGCAGCTCGTGGGCTCCAGAGCTCAGGCTCAGTAATTGTGCTGCATGGGCTTAGTTGGACCACGGCTTACGGGATCTAGTTCCAAAACCAGGAGTCGAATCCATGTCCCCTGCCTTGGCCACCAGGAAGTCCCCCAATAAATTATTATCATGATTTAATTTGTTTGGGGTGGGACTTGGGCAAGAGGACTTTGAAAATTTTCCCTTTAAAGAAATTTCTTTGACATACATACACGCATGTATTTAGCTCAATGGGATCATAGTGACCATTTGTTTTTTTGATGTGGACCATTTTTAAAGTCTTTATTTAATTTTTTACAATGTTGGTTCTGTTGTTTATATTCTGGTTCTTTGGCCACAAGGCATGTGGGATCGTAGCTCCCAGACCAGGGATCAAACCTAAACCCCTGCACTGGAAGGCGAAGTCTTAACCACTGGATTGCCAGGAAAATCCCTATACTACTTGTTATTAACTTTGCTTTTCCTATTTTATTAAGTCATGTTATTCTGCAAGCATTTTTATATGTCAATAGATTCTTGTTTACAGGATTATTTTAACTTAGACATTTTAAAGGTACTATTCTATATAGTAGACTTAGCCTACATAGTACATTTCATATACTCTAAATGTATGATTTAGACCTTTAAGTTCTAAATAGTATTTCATATTGTCAAGTTACAATAATTAACTAACATCATGCTATTAGGTATATAGTCTTAACTTTTTCACTGTTGTAAATAACATGTCAGTAAAGAAGCCACTACATAATTTATTTTGTGCCTAACAATAATTGTTTCCCGAGAATCAATGTTTATCATATACATTAAACTGTCTACACGAGTAGAAGATGGCATTTCACTATTCTTTGTTTCTTTTTTTTAAAAAAATACTGGTGGAGTTGAACATTTGTGTATGTGCATGGTTGTATTATGTTTTATTTTAACAGCTTGTAGCCTTTTCTCCTTGAATTGTCTCCGAATGCTTCATCCTCCATAACCAGGGAGGAGCCTGGCTTTCCGGACTTGTTCTTGCCCCCTATGATAGTATTTTCCCTGGTCTTCTTTCAGAAGCTGCTGAACACATTTTAGATGACATTCTAGACCTTCTTAAAGAAATACCTTTATATTCACTCCAGACCTGGCATTCCACAGGTGTCTGGTCCTGGGGGACACCCAGAGATGCTGTGCTCGAGCAATTTGGCCAAAAACAGGGAAAAACAGGAGGGAAGTCCCTCTTCCCCTTTCCTCTCTTCAGTTTCTCTCTAATGCTTCTTTTTTGGCAAATTCTAAAAGGACTCCCTCTGGCAAGTGGATCCAAGAAATGGAGTTGGCAGAGTCTCTGCTTCAGCTCTGTTAAGCAGCAAATAAAAGGACGGATCAATAAGTAGCACACAGGGACTTACCTGATAGTCCAAAAGTTAAAACTCCAAGCTTCAAAAGCAGGGGACAGGGGTTCAGTCCCTGGTTGGGAAGCTAAGATCCCACATGCTATGTAGCCAAAAAAAAAAAATAATAATAATAATAATAAGTAGCATACAGAAGGGTAAGACCCAAGGGCACAGTGTCCTTGAGACACAGCTCACCTGGATTTTATCACCCATCTATCTCTATGTGTTTATGGCCCTCTGGTAGTTCCCACCATGAGAACGGTTCATTCCTAGTGCCGACAGGTGCCTCCACATATGGTCGGCTTCATGGTCACTGAGATGCTCTTCCTTTCACGAGCTGATCACCAGGTGCCCTCTGATAGGCTATTGGCCTCTTGGTTTTGGAAGACAACTCCATCAAGGTCGATTCCACTAAGTCGATGTCAGCTCCAGATGACAAAATGACACATACCAAACAGGAAATGAAATATTTCCCTTGCTATCTCTACAAAACACAATGAGACTGTCAACTTGACCTCTAGAGAATTCTCATATAACTTACTGACTTCCTGCCATGAGAACGTCAAGTTGCATGCGATGATGGCTTTCCTCTTCCTGCTGAGCCTCTGCATCCGGGTCACTCTGGCCACAGAACATCATAGCCAAGAACAGTAGAAATGTGCTGACCAGCCTTTCGTCCCTCTGGGTGGGAGACACCATGGTTTCTCCTACAGGCTGATGCTGTTTAGTTGCTAAATCATGTCTGACTGTTTGCAACATCATAGACTGTAGCCCGCCAGGCTCCTCTGCCCATGGGATTTCCCAGGCAAGAATGCTGGAGTGGGTAGCCATTTCCTTCTCCAGGGGAGCTTCCCGAGCCAGGGATCGAGCCTGCATCTCTTGTATCTTCTGCATTGGCAGGTGGATTCTTTACCAATGTGCCACCTGGGAAGCCCTGTGGTGAAGGGGGAATACATGCAATCAAGCACATATATTTACAGAAGGTTTCTGCTAGTCCTGAGGAGCAGTCATCACCATGAAGGATTTTAGTGCTTTTCTAGATCTGAGGAGATACATAAATTGGGCTTGAGGTAGGAGTTAGACGGGCTCTAGTTTAGACATTTACAACTGCCCTTCTGTTTGCATTTCATGGGACACGAAGAAGTGGGCTTCAGGCTGGACACTTAAAACTAGTTTCCAGTTTGCATTTTCTGAAACAAGAGATAGGTGGGCTCCAGTTGAGGAATTTACAATCAGCCTCCTCTTTGCCTTCCAAAATGGAAATAACAACAAAAACAGGGTAAATAGCCAGTGTTTGTCTCTTGTAAACACCTAACCTGGAGCCCTTCTAACTCCTACCTAAGGCTCATAAAAATCAGCTTCTGAAAATATTTAACTATTCAAAGGCCTGTTCTGCCCATTTTTCCCAAAGCACAGAGTTCCTTTTCCTGTTCTCCACCCAGAACTCCTTCCAGGGGGTGTTAAAAGGCAGAAGCCACAGCATCACATGGTTTAACTCTTGTAGAAGTAGATGGCACGTGCCCATGACAAGTGCCAATTTTTATCTGTCACGTCTTACTCTATGTATTGCTTATTCACTTTGTTTATCCTTCATGTCAGATTCCTTTTTCTGTCTTTTGCTTTCTCCTTGAGACTCAACCTCACATCTCCTCTTGTTTCCATGCCCACCCCACCCAGGGTGGCTCACCAAGACCCGTTCAGCTGCACCAGAATCTCCTCTCTGGAACTGCCACATCTATTCACTGGGGCCACCGTGACCTGCTCCTTGGAAGAAAAGCTATGACAAGCCCAGACAGTGTATTAAAAAGCAGAGACATCAATTTGCCAACAAAGGTCTATATAGTCAAAGCTATGGCTTTTCCAGTAGTAATGGACAGACGTGAGAGTTGGACCATAAAGAAAACTGAGTGCCAAAGAAATGTTTATTTTAAATTGTACTGGAGAAGATTTTTGAGAGTCCTTTTGATTGCAAGGAGATAAATCCTAAAGGAAATCAAGCCTGAATATTCACTGGAAGGACTGATGCTGAAGATGAATGTTTAATCCTTTGGCCACCTGATGCGAAGAGTCGGTGGAAAACACCCAGATGGTGGGAGAGATTGAGGGCAGGAGGAGAAGGGGACGGCAGAGGACGAGATGATTGGATGACATCACTGACTCTATGGATGTAAGTTTGAGCAAACTCCAGGAGACAGTGAAGTTCAGGGAAGCCTGGCATGCTGCAGTCCATGGGGTCACAAAGGGTCAGATACAACTGAGCAACTGAACAGCAGCAGCACTCTGGCCTGCAGGGCATCCTTGTCCTCAGGTGCTTTCGTTCCTCCCCTCAGACTGTCCCTGCTCAGCTCACACAGAGGCTTCTCTGATTCTGTGTAAGGCTCTTGCCAGAGGAGCTGGAAGGGTGATTTTTTAAAAGGGGGATTGGCTTGGCTGAGGGTGAGGGCCATCTCCCACCATCATCAGCCTCCCCTCCCCCAGTAGGCGTCAATGGGAAGCAGGAGACAACTCAGCAGGACAGTGACCCTCCCCGGTGGATGCACCCTCTGTTCATCCCAACCCAAGGGTGGCTCTGCTAGGTGGTTGTGATCAGCAAAAGCTGAGGTTGGAGGGCACCAGGGGGCCTCATCTCATCACAGATACCCACTCCTCCACAATACACGCTCTTCCCCCAAACTCCCAAGTGCCTGTGGGGCCCGGTACTCTCAACACAGAGGACTCCTGTTGGTCCCTGGGCTTCTCTCTGATGCCCCCACTGGAAGTGGTCAAATGGACTTTGCCAGGCCAGTTTGTCCTAGAAAGCTCCACTCAACAGATTCTATTTAGAATTCAGTGCCGGAGAAAGGGCTGCCTCCTCAAGGAGAAGTTATGCTTCTGCCTCTTTAATAGAAAGACTGATGTGAAAGCTCTCTTTGCTCTCCTGGGGGTAAACTTCTAACCAAGCAGGACCCTCTGGGGCTGTCCCAGGACAGGCCTTTCCCCATATCCTCTGCTTTAGCTCCTGTCTGAATAGTATTTGACGCATATAGTGTTTAGTCCCTCAGTCACTCAGTCATATCTGACTCTTTGCGACCTCAAGGACTGTAGACCCCTAGGTTCCTCTGTCCATGGGTATTCTTCAGGCAAGAATACTGGAGTAGGTTGCCTTGCCCTTCTCCAGGGATACAAATAGTATTTGATGCAAATTTCCTGAGATGTTCTGCAGATGTGAAACCCCCCACCAAATGGAAGATGTTAACTACTTGAAGACCTTGAGCACACAGCCCCAGGCCTCTTGGACCCTGAGTTCACTCCTGTGACCCCCATGTTAGCTCACCATCAATCAGAGAATTGTGCATAAACTGATCACAGACCCTTTGACCCCCTGCCTCAGTGGATTTTAAAAGTGCTTTGTTGAAACCCTTCAGAGAGCTTGGGGCTTTTTAGGGCATGAAGGACTGAGCATGCAAGCACCCATCTCCTTGCATGGCCCTGCAATAAACCTTTCCCTGCTCCAAACTCTGACGTTTGGTGTGTTTGGCATCACTGTGTGTCGGGCACATACTTGCTAACACACTGAACCAAGAGCAGTGGCAAAAGAGGAGGAACCACAGCGCCAGCTTTGTAGGCCATTTCCTGAGCTTGTGAGCGGTGCCCAGCGGGGTGTCCGCACCCTCTCTCCATTGCTCTTGGCTCCAGTTTCTGTGCAGGACAAATGGTTACAGGGAATCCTCAAAGCTCACACAGAAACTTGGAGTCAGTAGGGTGTAAAAGAGGAAAAGAAGGACGCTTCCATCACTCACTGTTGGCTGGATTTTTGCTGGATTAATGAATAACTAAATGAACGTGCTTGTGAATGCATGAGTTAATAAGAGAATGGACAAACAAATCTGTTTTTGCTGAGACAAATTCACTCCGAGCTGATTCTCTGCCTGGGGTGCAATTGAGATACAGTCAGTCCCCTACATACAAACAAGTCTCATTCTGAGAGAGAGATCATAAGTCCAATTTGTTTGTTAAGTCCAACAAACTTAGCCTCGGTACCCAATTAACACAGTCAGCTGTATATTAATAGTACTGTACTGTCATAGGCTTATAATACTTTTCACACAAATAATACATGAAAAACAAACACAAAAACTAGAGAAAACTTTTTTTTTAATTAATTTTTTTTATTTGGCCACACCATGTGGCATTCAAGATCTTAGTTCCCTGACCAGGGATTGAACCCATGACCCCTACATTGGGAATGAAGAGTCCTAACCGCTGAATTCTTTGGAACTCTGCATTCAGATGGAAATATCTTTCCTTTTCTTCTTTGCTTTTAGCTTCTCTTCTTTTCACAACTATTTGCAAGGCCTTCTCAGACAGCCATTTTGCTTTTTTGCATTTCTTTTCCATGGGGATGGTCTTAATCCCTGTCTCCTGTACAATGTCACAAAACTCCGTCCATAGTTCATCAGGCACTCTGTCTATCAGATCCAGTCCCTTAAATCTATTTCTCACTTCCACAGTATAATCATAAGGGGTTTGATTTAGGTCATACCTGAATGGTCTAGTGGTTTTTCCCACTTTCTTCAATTTAAGTCTGAATTTGGCAATAAGGAGTTCATGATCTGAGCCACAGTCAGCTCCTGGTCTTGTTTCTGCTAACTGTATAGAGCTTCTCCATCTTTGGCTGCAAAGAATATAATCAATCTGATTTCAGTGCTGACCATTTGGTGATGTCCGTGTGTAGAGTCTTCTCTTGTGTTGTTGGAAGAGGGTGTTTACTATGACCAGCATGTTCTCTTGGCAAAACTCTATTAGCCTTTGCCCTGCTTCATTCTGTACTCCAAGGCCAAATTTGCCTGTTACTCCAGGTATTTCCTGACTTCCTACTTTTGCATTCCAGTCCCCTATAATGAAAAGGACATCTTTTTGCAGTGTTAGTTCTAAAAGGTCTTGTAGTCTTCATAGAACCGTTCAATTTCAGCTTCTTCAGCATTACTGGTTGGGGCATAGACTTGGATTACAGTGATATTGAATGGTTTGGCTTGGAAATGAACAGAGATCATTCTGTCATTTTTGAGATTGCATCCAAGTACTGCATTTCAGACTCTTTTGTTGACCATGATGGCTACTCCATTTCTTCTAAGGGATTCCTGCTCACAGTAGTAGATATAATGGTCATCTGAGTTAAATTCACCCATTCCAGTCCATTTTAGTTCACTAATTCCTACAATGTCGACATTCACTCTTGCCATCTCCTGTTTGACCACTTCCAATTTGCCTTGATTCATGGACCTAACATCCCAGGTTCCTATGCAATATTGCTCTTTACAGCATCGGACCTTGCTTCTATCACCAGTCACATCCACAGCTGAGTATTGTTTTTGCTTTGGTTCCATCCCTTCATTCCTTCTGGACTTATTTCTCCACTGATCTCCAGTAGCATATTGGGCACCTACCGACCTGGGGAGTTCATCTTTCAGAATCCTACCATTTTGCCTTTTCATACTGTTCATGGGGTTCTCAAGGCAAGAATTGAATGAAACCACTGAAGTGGTTTGCCATTCCCTTCTCCAGTGCACCACATTCTGTCAGACCTCTCCACCATGACCTGTCTGTCTTGGGTGGCCCCACATGACATGGGTTAGTTTCATTGAGTTAGACAAGGCTGTGGTCCATGTGATCAGATTGGCTAGTTTTCTGTGATTATGGTTTCAGTGTGTCTGCCCTCTAACACCCTCTCGCAACACCTACCATCTTACTTGGGTTTCTCTTGCCTTGGACAAGGGGTATCTCTTCATGGCCGCCCCTCCTGACCTTAAACTTGGAGTAGCTCCTCTCGGCCCTTCTGCGCCCGTGCAGCTGCTGCTCCTTGGACGTGGGGTAGCTTCTCTCGGCTGCCCCTCCCAAAGCCTTCTTCAGTGATCAATGCAAAGAAATTGAGGAAAACAACAGAATGGGAAAGACTAGAGATCTCTTCAAGAAAATTAGAGATATCGAGGGAACATTTCATGCAAAGGTGGGCTTGATAAAGGACAGAAATGGTATGGACCTAACAGAAGCAGAAGATATTAAGAAGAGGTGGCAAGAATACACAGAAGAACTGTACAAAAAAGATCTTCACGACCCAGATAATCACGATGGTGTGATCACTCACCTAGAG
This sequence comes from Bubalus bubalis, assembly GCF_019923935.1. Classification (NCBI taxonomy): domain Eukaryota; kingdom Metazoa; phylum Chordata; class Mammalia; order Artiodactyla; family Bovidae; genus Bubalus; species Bubalus bubalis. The sequence goes on from NC_059176.1 coordinate 43,652,713, forward strand.
CCAGACATCCTGGAATGTAAAGTCAAGTAGGCCTTAGAAAGCATCACTACAAACAAAGCTAGTGGAGGTGATGGAATTCCAGTTGCTGCTGCTGCTGCTGCTAAGTCACTTCAGTCATGTCCAACTCTGTGCGACCCCATGGACTGCAGCCTTCCAGTCTCCTCTATCCATGGGATTTTCCAGGCAAGAGTACTAGAGTGGGTTGCCATTGCCTTCTCCGGCATTCCAGCTGAGCTATTTCAAATCCTGAAAGATGATACTGTGAAAATGCTGTACTCAATATGCCAGCAAATTTGGAAAACTCAGCAGTGGCCACAGGACTGGAAAAGGCCAGTTTTATTCCAATCCCAAAGAAAGGCAATGCCAAAGAATGCTCAAACTCCCGCATAATTGTACTCATCTCACACACTAGTAAAGTAATGCTCAAAATTCTCCAAGCCAGGCTTCAGCAATACATGAACCGTGAACTTCCAAATGTTCAAGCTGATTTTAGAAAAGGCAGAGGAGCCAGAGATCAAATTGCCAACATCTGCTGGATCATTGAAAAAGCAAGAGAGTTCCAGAAAAACATCTATTTCTGCTTTATTGACTATGCCAAAGCCTTTAACTGTGTGGATCACGATAAACTGTGGAAAATTCTGAAAGAGATGGGAATACCAGACCACCTGACCTGTCTCTTGAGAAACCTGTATGCAGGTCAGGAAGCAACAGTTAGAACTGGACATAGAACAACAGACTGGTTCCAAATAGGAAAAGGAGTACATCAAGGCTGTATATTGTCACCCTGCTTATTTAACTTATATGCAGAATATATCATGAGAAACGCTGGGCTGGAAGAAGCACAAGCTGGAATCAAGACTGCTGGGAGAAATATTAATAACCTCAGATATGCAGATGACACCACCCTTATGGCAGAAAGTGAAGAGGAACTAAAAAGCCTCTTGATGAAAGTGAAAGTGGAGAGTGAAAAAGTTGGCTGAAAGCTCAACATTCAGAAAACGAAGATCATGGCATCTGGTCCCATTACTTCATGGCAAATAGAGGGGGAAACAGTGGAAATAGTGTCAGACTTTATTTTTCTGGGCTCCAAAATCACTGCAGATGGTGACTGCAGCCATGAAATTAAAAGACGCTTACTCCTTGGAAGAAAAGTTATGACCAACCTAGATAGCATATTCAAAAGCAGAGACATTACTTTGCCAACAAAGGTCCGTCTAGTCAAGGCTATGGTTTTTCCTGTGGTCATGTATGGATGTGAGAGTTGGACTGTGAAGAAGGCTGAGCGCCGAAGAATTGATGCTTTTGAACTGTGGTGTTGGAGAAGACTCTTGAGAGTCCCTTGGACTGCAAGGAGATCCAACCAGTCCATTCTAAAGGAGATCAGTCCTGGGTATTCATTGGAAGGACTGATGTTGAAGCTGAAACTCCAATACTTTGGCCACCTCATGCGAAGAGTTGACTCATTGGAAAAGACTCTGATGCTGGGAGGGATTGAGGGTGGGAGGAGAAGCAGACGACAGAGGATGAGATGGCTGGATGGCATCACTGACTCGATGGGCATGTGTTTGGGTAGACTCCAGGAGTTGGTGATGGACAGGGAGGCCTGGCGTGCTGCGATTCATGGGGTCACAAGGAGTCGAACACAACTGAGCGACTGAACTGAACTGAACTGAACCGAACCACTGAATTGCCAGGGAAGTCCCAAGAAAACATTTTTAATCTTACAGTACAGTACCTTGAAAAGCACAGTAGGACTGGTTACATCAGTGCTGCTTTTATGTTTGCTTCCAGACATTCTGGGCTTGAAATAAAGATGCTATGCTGTTGTGTACTATATAGGACTGTACAGTGAAGTACACACAAACACAACTGATCTCAGCGAGGCAGTAGTGAGAGGTGCCATGAAGTGAGATGTTAATTCCCTGCCTGGGAGTTGAACCTGGATAGCCTGAAGAGCCAGGAATCCTAGCTACCAGGCCTGCAAGGGCTAGAGGCTAGAAGCTATTTTCCCCTATATTTTGCCTCCAGTGAAAAATGCACTTATCACAGAGGCAGGAACTATAAACGCAGGTACAAAGTTTATTATTACAGACATAGCACAATAACAAGTAGGAGAATACACAGAGAAATTGTTTTTTTAGTTAAGACAGAAGCAAGGCAGCAATGCACAAGTGGAGAGAAGGGTATGGGGCATCCCCCCTAGTGAAGAGGAGCATAGTAAGAGGTGGTTAAGTCATTTAATACGTCTGTTCTTTGGGTCTTTGTCTTCCTGCAGACCAATTGTCTGGTTTCTTTTCTATACCTGATGTACCCTGGGACCCTCCTCTGGGCACATATGCACCCCTCAGCCAAGATGGATCTTGAAGTGAAGGTTTCTGGGAGGAAAAAGACTCATTACAGCCTGGCATTATCCCCTGACTTTTGATCCACAAGGAGCCATTTACTGTGCATGTATAGTGTCTTCCTTGTCCCCAAAATGGAGGAACAGAGATCCCTTAATCCTTTACTCAAACAGGATTTGCCTCTTTGTCCTTACCGTGACTATTACCTTGACTATTACCATGACTATTACCTTGACTGTTACCATGACTATTTCCTTAAGGTGTTTACAAGAGACAAACATTGGCTATTTACCTTGTTTCTTTTACTTTCATTTCAGAGGGCAAACAGGAGACTGATTGTAAATGCCTTAACTGGAGCCCACCTATCTCTTGTCTCAAGAAATGCTAACAGTTCTAAGTGTCCAGCCTGAAGCCCACTTCTTCGTGCCCCACGAAATGCAAACAGGAGGCTAGTTGTAAATGTCTAACCAGGAGTCCACCTATCTCCTACATCACAACCACTTGGAGAGGACGCAAGCACATGGCAATGTACGCCAGACACATGAACTAACTTACGTGATTGGACATGTGAACTCACATTCAAATCTTTGAGAGTTTGCAGCTTGAAGGTTCATGTATAAGGAACTTACTGTACTTTCCTGTTTAAGTACCTCAGGTCATGAAAATCTCCCCCCTTCACTCTGTGCTGGTCATTTTGGCCCTCAGCCCCCTTTCCGTTCCTCCATGCACTGTCTTGTGTGAAGGGAGGCTGGGCCCTGCACACTGAATTTAGATGCTGGCCTGGGGGGCACTAGGGGAAGTTTGGAAGATGGGGGATAGAAGGCTTTCCTAGCTATTGTTCCTGCAGCAGCAGTGGGGAAGCTGGACTCCTGGGTTCCAGTTCAGGTTGCTGTGATGTGGCAGGAATGTAGGCGTTGACTTCCTGGAACACCAAAGTGTTGGCAGTTGTAGGGGTGCAAGCTGCCACTCAGGACTGTCTAGATCCCAGACTCCAGCACCCGCTCCCTGTCAGCTGTCTCCTGTAGGGTTCATTCCATTTCTTTTTCTGCTTCTCTGGCCTTTTCAGTGCTTTTGTAATCAACTCCCTGTATCCAGATCCTGCAAGCTGGTACAAGCTGGCTGCAGCCCACTACGGGAATGGGCGTGTCTGTGTGCTGCATGCTCAGTCGTGTCCGACTCTTTGTGACCCTGTGGACTGTAGCCCATCAGGTTCTTTTGTCCATGGGATTCTGCAGGCAAGAATCCTGGAGTGGGTTGCCATTTTCTCCTCCAGGATAGAACCCTTGTCTACTTCATATCTTGCATTACAGGCAGCCTGGGAAGCCCCCTTTGAAGCTTCCAGTTGAGCCTAAAGTGCAGATAAATTTGAATTCCACTGCTTTAGAAAAACAGCTCTCAAATTTTAACATACTTTGGGATCACGTGGGGGGCTTGATGAAACATAGACTACTGTGATAGGGGCAGAATAAAGGGACAAAGTAGGTGATTAAATAGTTAACCCCACCAGGGGTTTATGGGGACCTCCCCTGTGGCTCAGGGGTAAAGAACCTGCCTGCAATGCAGGTAGACCTGGGTTGGGTCCCTGGGTCAGAAAGATCCTCTAGAGAGGGAATGGCAACCCACTCCAGTATTCTTGCCTGGAGAAACCCACGGACAGAGGAGCCTGGAGGGCTACAGTCCATCAAGTCACAGAGTCAGACATGACTGAAGTGACTTAGCACAGGGGATTATAAGTAGAATAAATATGGGATACCTGTAAGTTAATGATTACTCAAGAAAGCAGGTTTGCTTAACCACGGAACCAAGCAGGCTTGCTTAGCAACAAAACCATGCAGCAGAAGCAGGAGATATGCCCCCAAACAGTAAAACAGCGGTGGCATGAGCCCCACATCCTGCCCAGTGAGCTCAGCAAGTTAATGATCCCTAGGACACTCTCTCTGCACACATGAAAAACAGTAATTTGTGGACCTAGCTTGATCTGTAGGGACAAGAAAACTTGCCTGCCCAACCTGGAGGAGGAGTGATGATGGAAGCATGGCGTCTACTCAAGAAAGACAAAGGAGCTCTCTTCGTCTGCTCCACTTTTCCTTTCATTATAAAACTGGCCCAGTCCAGTATGTTCCCAGGGTGTGGCATTTCTCATCTGTCTGCCTATAAACCTCACAAGTGTCCTATTCTAATAAACCACTTTTTATCTATCATTTTGTCTCTTATTGAATTCTTTTCTGTGCTGAGACATAAACGATGATGATGGTACCAGAGCTCTCTGGAGGCCCCCTGAAATGACACCAAATGATTTCACTGTGTCTGCCCCTGCCTCAGCTTCTGACTTAGTAGGTCTACCTTGGGAGGAGAGAGTTGCGGGGGAAAGAACTTGCCCCTCTTACAAGTTCCCGGAAGACATTAATGTTGCTGGTCAGAGAACCATACTTTGATTAAAAATACACCAGCTTCAGTTCCTGGTTAACTTCCTTTCTCAGAATGGGCTGGGTTTGGTTGAAGCCAGTCTGTCTGAATTTCTTACAGATAGCAGTTCCCACCCAGAGGACAGCAAGCACAGTGAATGTCTGATGCCGTGGGATGGTGCTTCAACCTTGAAGATGCCCTGAGAGTTCTGCAGCCCCAGGAGCAGACTGTGAATCCTTACAGCCCCTCCCCCATCACCACTCACCCTCCTGCTCCCAGGGCCAAGGGTAAGTGGGTAGGGGGCGGGGAGCAAGCAGCAAAGCTATCACTCAGAAAGCCATTACCAGCTCCCTGGGGGCAGTTTCAAGTGCCTACCCCGTCACCATGGAGACTGACCATTGGTGGGGAGGGGCTGGGATCCAAAGGAATGATGACTGAGCCTAGACATAGGCAGACAGCTCCCTTAGCCCTTCTTGTCCAAAGACTATGGGAAGTCAGAGGCATTTTACCGTTGGCCTGAGAAGAGGTGTAAGAAAAGCTTATCAAGGTTTCTGCTACATTAGATAAAAAAGGACGAGGAGGTTTCATCAAGTGAAAGATAGGCAAGAGACTTCCTTGGAGGTCCAGTGGTTAAGGAAAGACTCTGTGCTTCTAATGCAGAGGCGTGAGTTTGATCTCTGGTCAGGGAACTAGGATCCCATATGCTGTGCAATCAAAAAAAAAAAAAAAAAAGAAATAGGCAAAATGAAGCTGCATTTATTCTTTAAGGGACTAAGCAAGCAGTGACCTTCCTAAAGACAGGGATCTTGTAGTCAATATTACCCATCTGCCTGCAACAGCCATGCACAGGACCTGCTGTGAGCAAAGCAGGATTTCATAGATGTTTGCCAACAAGATGAAGGATGTACACCACAGAATCTCAAAATCAGAAGGAGCCTTATCTCTGGTTTTCCCACATTTCACAGTGTGATCTGAGAAGGCAGGGGATGGTGACAGATTTCTCTGTACCCTCAGACAACGACATAAACTTCCTCCGTTTTCTCATCTGTAAGGCAAAGACCATGTCTACCATGTGGGACTGATGAAGACATAAGTGACCAGGTTCACCATAAAGTACTGAGCTCAGTGGCGGTGAGTAACAAACATTTACTGTTGTGTGACTCAGTGACCTGGGAAGCAAAAATGGACTAAAGCTGGCACCTGCTACCCTATCCCCATTGCTTCTGAGGCATCTGTGGAGCATCTTGCTGTTCAGTTGCTCAGTCATGTTCCATTCTTTGGGACCCCATGGACTGCAGCACACTAGGCTTTCCTGCCCTTCACTATCTCCCAGAGTTTGCTCAAACTCATGTCCATTGAGTCAGTGATGCCATCCAACCATCTCATTCTCTGCCACCCCCTTCTCCTTTTGTCTTCAATCTACCAGCATCAAGGTCTTTTCCAATGAGTCAGTTCTTTGCATCAGGTGGCCAAAGAATTGGAGCTTCAGCTTCAACATCAGTCCTTTCAATGAATATTTAGGGTTGATTTCCTTTAGGATGGACTGATTTGATCTCCTTGCCATCCAAAGGGACTTTCAAGAGTCTCCTCTAGCACCACAATTCAAAAGCATCAATTCTTTGGTGCTCAGCCTTCTTTATGGTCCACCTCTCATATCCGTATGTGATTTACTGGAAAAACCAGTAGTCTGGGGAGACCAGTGGAGCATCTAGGAAGCTGTATAGGAGGAACAGAGAACCCCAGCCTCCTAAGGACCCCTGTGATGGGCACTACACCCTTTACACCTTATGGTATGAGCTAGGATTCCACATAATGCACAGGGTGTGGACAAAAATCAATAAATAAATGTGTTTAATAAAATATGTGGGGAAAAGGCCATAAAGATGTTGTAAAAATACATACCAACATACTAACGATGATTATGGATAATTTTTTTGGTAATGGCTTTTTTGAGATACCACTCACATACTGTAAAAGTCATCCATTTAGAATACACAATTCAATGGTTTTAGTATATTCATAAAGTTGTGCAGTCATCACCACAATCCATTTTGCAACTTTTTTATCCCTCTAAAAAGAAATGGTAGCAATTAGCAGGCACTGCCCCTCAGCCTTAGCCAACCACAGATCACCTTTGTCTCTCTAAACTTGTCTATTTAATGTATGTTATGCAACTGAAATAAAACATATGTGGTCCTTTTTATTTAGAATACAATAGAGTTAAAATATTATTTTTTTAGTTTTATCCAAGCTGTAACTTGAAACAGTTCAGTTCAGTTTAGTCTCTCAGTTGTGTCCGACTCTTTGCAACCCCATGGACTGCAGCATACCAGGCCTCCCTGTCCATCAACAACTCCTGGAGCTTGCTCAAACTCATATCCATTGAGTAGGTGAAGCCATCCAACCATCTCACCCTCTGTCACCCCCTTCTCTTCCTGACTTCAATCTTTGCCAGCATCAGGGTCTTTCCCAATGAGTCAGTTCTTCACATCAGGTGGCCAGAGTATTAGAGTTTCAGCTTGAGTCCTTCCAATGAATATTCAGGACTGATTTCCTTTAGAATTGACCGGTTTGATCTCCTTGAAGTCCTTCCCCTTTTATTTATGATTGAATAATATTCTATCAGGACTTCCCTGATAGCTTAGTTGGTAAAGAATCTGCCTGTAATGCAGGAGACCCCGGTGTGATTCCTGGGTTGGGAAGATCCACTGAAGAAGGGATAGGTTACCCACTCCAGTATTCTTGGGCTTCCCTCATGGCTCAGCTGGTAAAGAATCTGCTTGCAATGTGGGAGACCTGGGTTTGATCCCTGGGTTGGGAAGATCCCCTGGAGAAGGGAAAGGCTACCCATTCCTGTATTCTGGCCTGGAGAATTCCATGGACTGTATAGTCCATGGGGGCACAAAGATTCGGATGTGACTGAGCAACTTTCACTTTCAGTATTCTAGCATATAGACATATCGCATGATTTTCCTTATTCATTCATTGGTTGATTGATAGTTGAGTTGTTTCCACTTTTGGCTATAATGCTGCTATGAATATTAGGCTTCCCTGGTAGCTCACCTGGTAAAGAATCCGCCTGCAATGCAGGAGACCCTGGTTCAATTCCTGGGTTGGGAAGATCCCCTGGAGAAGGGATAGGCTACCCATTCTAGTATTCTTGTCTCAAGAATCTCCGTGGACAGAGGAGCCTGGCGGGCTACAGTCCATGGGGTCGCAAAGAGACAGACATGACTAAGTGACTAAGAATAGCACAGATATGAATATTATTGTACAAATTTCTGTGTGAATACATCTTTGTGTTTCTCCTGAGTATATTCATAAGAGTGGAATTGCTGTGTGTCTTTTGAGGAGCTGCCCAGCAGTTTTCCTGTGTTTGCACCATTTTATAATCCCACCAGCAGTGTCTGGGGTTTTATTTTAGCCCTTACATTTAATCTTTTGATCCATGTTAAGTTAAATTTTGCACATGAAGTTGGACCCCCTAACTCATACCCCGTATGAGGTAGTGCATCCAACGTTTTTCTTTTGCACATGGATATACAGTTGTCCAAAACCATTTTGTTGAAAAGACTATTCATTCTCCATTGAATGATCTAGGCACTCTTGTGGAAAATCAATTGACTTTAAACGTGAGGTTTATTTCTGGACTTTCAGCTCAATCCTATTGATCTATACATCTAACCTTATACTGCTATCACATTGGTTTCTCTATAATTGCAGCTTTATATATATGTATATATATATATATTTTAAAAACTATATGTTTATATCTACTTATTTGACTGCATCTGGGTCTTAGTTGTGGTGTGCAGGATCTAGTTCCTAGACCAGGCATAGAACCCATGCCCCCTGCATTGATGGGGCGGAGTCTTAGCCACTGGGCCCTCAGGGAAGTCTCCGTAATTACATTTTTGCAGTAAGTTTTAAATTAGGAGGTATGAGTCCTCCAATTTTATGTTTTCTTTTAAAGAAATTTTAACTAATTTGAGTCCCTTGAATTTCCATATATATATATATAGCCATGCAGCAAGACTTGTAAGATCTCAGTTCCCACACCAGGGATTGAACCTGGGCTCTAGCAGTGAAAGCCCAGAATCCTAACCACTAGACCATCAGGGAACTGCCTTCCATATATATTTTAGAATCAGCTTGTCAATGTCTGCAAAGAAACTAAGAGGAATTTTGAGAGGGATTGCATTGAATCTGTAGCTCTATTTGTATTGCCATCTTAACAGAACTGGCAGAAGGAAATGGCAACCCACTCCAGTATTCTTGCTTGGAGAATCCCACGGACAGAGGAGCCTGGTGGGCTGCTGTCTATGGGGTCGCAAAGAGTCAGACACGACTGACATGACTTAGCAGCAGCTTAACAGAACTGAGTCCTACAATCCGAGAACATGGGATGTCTTTCCATTTATTAGGTCTTCTAGAATTTCTTTCAACAATGTTTTATAGGTTTTGGAGTGTATGTTTTGCATTAAAAAAATAATTTTATTTATTTTTGGCTGTGCTGGGTCTTCATTGCTGTGTGGGCTTTTCTCTACTTGCAGTGAGCGGGAGCTACTCTCTATTTCGGTGCACGGGCTTCTCATTGCAGTGGTTTCTCTTGTTGTGGAGCATGGGCTCTAGGGCATGCTGGCTTCAGTAGTTGTGGCTACTGGGCTCTAGAGCACAGACTCAGTAGTTTTGGTTCCTGGATGGAGTTGTTCCTTGGCCTGTGGGATCTTCCCAGACAAGGGATTGAACCTGTGTCTCCTGCATTGGTAGGCAGATTCTTTACCACTGAGCCACCAGGGAAGCCCTGTATTTCTTTTGTGAATGGGTAATTTTTTCATTGTGATAAAATAGACATAAAATTTACCATTTTATTCATTTTTAAGTGGCAGTAAGTACATTCACTTTGCTGTCATCAGCATCCACATTCAGAACTTCATCTTCCCAAAGTGAAACTCTATCTGCAATAAACACTGACTGCCTGGTCCCCTCTTCCTCCAGCTCCTAGTCACCTCTACCCTACTTTCTGTCTTTAGTAATTTGATGACACTTGATACGTCACATAAGTGAAATCATATGTTCTCAGAACCCATCAACATGTCCCATAATTTGGGAACTAATAGATATTTACAATGGCTTCAACATGTGGTTCACGTAATCACTCTGCTGACAACTTGGAAATGTCTCATTTCCTTCCCTGGGGAGTGGGTCAGAACTCGACTGGCAAAAGTACAGTAAGTTCCCTACATACAAACAAGTTCCATTCTGGGAGCGTGTTCATAAGTCCAATTTGTTTCTAAGTCCAACAAAGTCAGCCTACTTATCCAAATAACACAATCTGCTATATAGTACCGTACTGTAATAAGTTTATAATACTTTTCACACAAATAATACATATAAAATCAAACAGAACACATAAAGGAAATATTTTTAATCTTACAGTACAGAACCTTGAGAAGTACAGGAGTACATAGTACAACAGCAGGCACACAGGGGCTGGCATCGAGTGAACAGGCAAGAAGAGTTACTGACTGGAGGAGGGAGAGGAGGTGGGAGATGGTAGAGCGGACAGGTCGTCAGCAACAGGAGATGGAGGGCAAGCTGAGATGTCACTCATGCCTGACATTGATGGCACAGGTTCTGATTCCTTGCTGGATTCAATTCTATCTACCCTCTTGAAAAAAATGATCCAGTGATGCATATTAGCATCTTTGAAAATCTGCAGCTTGAAGGTTTGTATATAGGAGACTTACTCTACCTTGGACTTTTCCTGTGAGCAGTAAGACCTGACTCTTGTGTCTACTCTGTACCTCTCACCCACCTTCACGACACGGAGTTTTATACCCGTTCCTGGGGCAAGGAGCAATGAACAGAGAAGGTGAGTCCTTTGACCTGTTGATTAGTGATAGCCTCTGTCTTCTGACTCTGGTCCTGCTACTTCCATTCTAACCATGTGGTCTTCCTTTCCCCAGGCGGCACAGAAAACAGAACAGAACAGAATTGAACACAGTGGTTTTGGCAAACAAGTCAGCATGCAAACGGGAATAAGAGCCCTGGGACTTTCCTAAGACAAACAAAGGATTTAAAAGAAATAACAATATTTAACAGAACTCAAAACCCCCAAGTCCAGATTAAGAAAACAACTTGCTACAAACAACGGAAGATAGTAAAATTAGCTGTATTTTTTTTTTTTAACTAGAAACTCTCTCATCACAGCACCCAAAAACAGGTACATCAAGTTTAAGAACTGTTTTATGATGGGAATAGAAATTTTCAGCTCCAGGAAGAATAACTACTGAATCCTCCACTGACTGGAGCTTCCCAAGTGTCGCTAGTGGTAAAGAACCCGCTTGCCAATGGAGACATAAAGAGACCTGGGTTCAATCTCTGGGTTGAAAAGATCCCCCTGGAGGAGATCATGGCAACCCACTCCAGTATTCTTGCCTGGAGAATCCCACGGACAGAGGACTCTGTAGGGCAACACTTCATGGGGTGGCAAGGAATTAGACATGAATGAAGCAACTCAGCTGATCCACTCAGTGGCCTACCCCAAATCTTTGTTCATTCCTGCTTCCCCAAGTGCCTGGTTTCCTGTCAAATTGCTATTGTCCCGAAGCCTTCACGTTTCCTCTTGATCATGTTTCTTCCCCCAAGCCCTTTTTCAGCAGTGAGTTAAAGCTCCAGACAGTTGTCAAGTATTCCTCTTGTACAGGCCAAGCTTTCCAAGGAGTGACACCACAAAGTGAAGACGCAAACGGATGTGACGAGGCACTTGATGTTGGACTTGGCAGAGCCCTGGGCAGAGAAATGGAGCTGCAGGGGAGGATCCACGCGGAGCCAGGATCCACATTATTTCCAGAAGAGTCATTGGGATATAACTGCACGTGGCTCAAGTTCAGAGTCCTGGGTCAAAGCCCTTGAGAAATCCTATGGTCCAGAGTCTCTCACCCCAGCTGACACTTGGCATCAGTAAACATTCTAGACCAAGGGTCAGAAAACTATGGGCTCTAGGCCAAATAGGACCCTTGCCTATTTTTGTATGACTGGCAAGCTTCGAGTGATTTTTAAGTATTTGAAAAAAAAATTAAGTAATACTGTTGACATTAAAATGGTATGCAATTAAAGCTTCAGTGTCTAAAATTAAAGTTTTGCTGCATACCACCACATCCATTGACCTGTGCCTATGTCTATGGCTGCTTTCTTATTGTGTTAGAAGAGTTGAGTAGTTGTATCAGAGATTGTATGGCCCACAGGAGCCTAAGATATTTACTCTCTGGCCCTCTGCAGAGAAAGTCTGCTATCCTCGTATCCAATTGTTTTTAAAAATGATTTTATTTACTTATATATATAATGGCTGTGCTTGGTCTTGAAAGGGGTTTCTCTGTTGTTGTTGTTCAGTCCCTCAGTCATGTCCAACTCTTTGCGATGCCATGGACTGCAGTATGCCAGGCTTCCCTGTCCTTCATCATCTCCTGGAGTTTGCTCAGACTCATGTCCAATGGGTTGTTGATGCCATTCATCATCGACTTTGGGATCTTTCTCTAGTTGTGGTAATTGGGGCCTCTACTGTTCATTGTGATATTCGGGGTACTTTTCTCATTTTGGTGGCTTCTCTTGTTGAGGGTGGGCAGGCTTCAGTAGCTATGGCTCGTGGGCTCAGTAGTTGGGGTTCCTGGGCTCTAGAGCACAGGCTCAGTCGTTGTGGTGCACAGGCTTAGTTGCCCCACTGCATGTGGGATATTCCTGGATCAGGGATTGAAATGGTGTCTCCTGTATTGGCAGGTGGATTCTTTACCACTGAGCCACCAGGGAAGCCCCAGTATTCAACTCTTTTTCAGAGACTGCAGTAGCAAAAGAAGAGAAAGGAACAGAGGAGAGCCAAGTCACAACCATCCCCTCTAAGATGGGGAGTCCAGCTGGTCAGACAGGATTAGAGCTTGGGAATCACTACTTAGATCTGGCCACTGTGTTTCCACAAGGGGGCCCTTGGATGCAGTGAGGGATGGGCCAGGCCTAGTGACTGCCCCTGCTGCTGTATCATCTCACCCTGCTACGGCCCTTCCTCATCACATGGTGTGCCTCTAGACACATCGTGCCTCTTACGGGAGCAGCCATTGCCGTCCTCGTCTCCAGGACAGAAGTCTAAGTTCAGCTCCATTTGGCAGATGGAGAATTTGGGAAGACCTTACGTGTCACCCCAGCAATTCTGAGTGCCAATGACCTCCTCAAGATCGGTCCCCTCTCTCAATTCAACTTCTGTGTTGGCCCCTTGACCAGTCTCTGGGCTCCATTCTGTGTCTTGATAGAGCCTAGGAAAGGGATTAACATCTCCAGATATCCCAAGGGCCGTCCTGCAAAAGATGGTTCTATGAGGTCCCAGAGGTCAAACTAGTGTGAATGGGTGGAGTGAAAATAGCTTTGAACTTGCACGGGGAAGGCTCACCACACAATGTTTGCTGAGCAGAACCCGACCTTGGGAGGCAACGAGTTCACTGCTTTAGCAGAAATTATGTGGGTGATAAGAGAGTGGTGGGTCTGATGACCTCTGGCTGCTAGGATTGTCTGAATCAGAACTCATGGATTTGGGGGCAGAGTTTGACAACTCAGATACTGAATGTTTCCCAGGTGACACAGCGGTAAAGAATCTGCCTGCCAATGCATGAGATGTGGATTCCATCCCTGGGTCAGGAAGATCTCCCGGAGTAGGAAATGGCAATCCATTCCAGCCTTCTCGTCTGGAGAATTCCAAGGACAGAGGAGCTATAGTGGGCTATAGTCCATGGGGTCGAAAAGAGTCAGACTCGACTTTGTGACTGAGTGCGTACACACGTACACACACAGACACACACACACACACACACACTGAATGCAGTAGCTCAGAGCATGGGCTTTGGTGTCAGAGCTGTCCTAAAGTCAAACCTCAGGCTCAGTCACTTACTGACTGAGTCATTTGGTAAAGTTAGTTAACTCATTGTTGACTGGGGGATTTTTGCAGAAACTATCGCCTATGACGGATTTTATTTTGGCTGGCCCCCAAATTAATTCTGTTATTTCACTAACACTTTGCAGGTTATTACATTCAATAGTTATACCTGACACACCTGTAAAGCCTTCTAATTTTCATGAAATGTGTTCAACCCAAAGCAAAGGATTGACGCAAAGGAGCCTTCTCCAGTACGGTGAGTTTCATGTTCACTTTCTGTATCAGAATCAATCACTAAGGTGTTTTGTCTTTTTGTTGGTCTAATATTCACATCATCTGAATCAGAACTATGTTCTGAAGAACTGTCATCTTCTGAGACGTTAGTATATATGTCACTCGGACAATCAGAGAAAGTATAAAATTCACCAAAAACTTCACTCAAAATTTCAGGATGCATCATTTTTGAAATTTTACATTGATGATATATATAAAGTTGGAACAAAGACCTAATGTAACAAAATGTGAGTGATTATGACAATCATAAGTTGCATAATGGACACTTGATCAATTTGAAGCTCTAACAACTTCCCGTGGTGATGTTAATTGTATCTCTCTCTAACAGTAGATTGATAAGTCTCTGGTCAAAAATGCTCAAATAACACAACACGTAGTAATACGTCTCTGGTCAATAGTTAAGATGAGGGACTTTCCTGATGGTCCAGTGGTTAAGAATTCGCCTGCCTAAGCAGGGGGCACAGGTGGGAAGATCTTAAAAGCCATGGGGCAGCTAAGCCCATGCCCAACAGTTACTGAGCCGGCACACCCTAGAACCTGTGCTCCGCAACAAGAGAAACCACTGCAATGAGAAGCCCGCGCACCACAACTAGTGAAAAGCCTCTAAATAACAACAGAGACCCAGCACAGCCAAAAATAAATAAATAAAAAGTTAAGATGAGTCTCACTGAGCTCCCACATCTGTAAAGTGTGAGGCTGGTCATTAGGAAACCAAGATCCTGTTAGGGATGACAGCACATTTAGTGTCAACAAGAGGTAACTGTTGATGAACAATTTATTACAAGAAATCTTCGTCGGTTGCTGATTGCCTTCTATATCAGTGGAGTCCAAATCTTGGTTGGAAAAAAATTTTTTTTCCCCAAACCATTTGAGGGCCAGGAATGGAGGAAATGAAGAAATAAATGAAATAGCTCTCTTGGATCACACATCAGCCTTCAAGCAGGAGATGGTGACTGTTCTGCATCACCATCTTCCTGGGGTCAGTGACATCAATGTGTCGCTCATCGACATGGTTGCTTCAAATGGGGTTGTTGAATCTCTCCCCGCGACTCCAAAGGGTTGAGCAGAGAGGAGAGATGCTCACCAGATGTCTGAGGGGAATATATTGCTGCTGATGGTAGACAGGGATGTGGGAATCAGAGAACATCACATTAACCGCTTTCTTCTATTTTGCCCAAATGTTTTACGAAAGCATTAATCAAGAATCACATTTGGTGGAAAAACCAATGTTGGTGGTGAGTAATGAATGCCAGCTTCCGTCACTTTTGTCCTTTTCTGGGAGTTTCTAAAGTGCTGGACTTGCTGGTTTAATGGTTTACTGCCACCAAGGGAGATTTTTATAAACTGCAGCATCAACAGGCAGCTTTATTGACACTGGGGAGCTGAGCCACTTTGAAGAGAGCACAAAACAGGGTAGCTTAACATCTTCGGCTGGGATGAACGTTTCTTGAATTCATTTTATTTGTTTGCTTTTTTATAAATTATTTAATTAGTTTATTTTAAAGTTTGTTTTTTTTTTAATGTGGACCATTTTTAAAGTCTTTATTGAATTTGTTACAATATTGCCTCTACTTTATGCTTTGGTTTTTTGGCCACTAGGGGTGTTGGGATTTTTGCTCCCTGACCCCGGATCGAATCCAAACCCTCTTCGTTGGAAGGGGAAGTCTTAACCACTGGACCACCAGTGTGTCCATGCTCAGTTGCTCAGTCGTGTCTGACTGTGACCCCACGGACTGTAGCCCACCAGACTCCTCTGTCCATGGGACTTTCCAGGCAAGAATGTTGGAGTAGGTTGCCATGCCCTCTTCCAGGGGATCTTCCTGACCCAGGGATCAAACCTGAGTCTCCTGTGTCTCCTTCATTACAGATGGATTCTTTATCCACTGAGCCACCTGGGAAGCCACAAACCACCAGGTAAGTCCCTTATTTATTTAGCTTTGCCAGGTGTTAGTTGCAGCACTCAGGATCTTCCATCTTCCTTGTGGCATGCATAAAGGATTTTTAACTGTGGCATGCGGGATCTTTTTGGTTTCGGTTAGTTGTGGCATGTGGGACCTAGTTTCCTGGCCAGGGGTTGACCCTGGCCCCCTGCATTGGGAGTCTTAACCGTGGGACCACCACGGAAGTCCCAGTTGAATTCATTCTAATCCTCTTCTCCTACTGGGTGCCGGGCACTGTATGAGGGTTTGGAGATACGGAAGTGAGCAGGGCAGCCACTGTCCTTAAGAGGACCATCTGTTGAGAAATACCCACAGCTGTTCCATGCAAAGTGGCCCCTGACGCAGATATGAGCCTGGGGGTAGGAACGCCTCATCAGGCCAGGGGCCCAGAGAAGGCTTCCTGGAGGAGTCAGGCCTGAGCTAAATTTGGAAGGACCGTTAGTTAAGGACTTAGGCATCAAAAAGAAAGTTGCTGCAAAGTCAAAGGCAAGGAGGCCAGAGACAGCCTGCAGGAGCAGCCAAGTGGAGGCCAGTGGGTGAGGGAAGCAACAGCGGACAATGAAGCTGGAGTGACGGGTAGGCTGGGCCTTAAGGCAGCGCTTGAAGGCCATGCGCCAAAGCAGGGACTCTGCCAGGGGGAACCATGAAGGGTTTTAGGAAGAGAAGCATCAATCAGATTTGCATGTTTATCTTTTCTAAATTAATTAATGTTTACTATTTGTTTGGCTGTGCTGGTTCTTCGTGGCTGAGCATGGGCTTTCTCAAGTTATGATGAGCGGTGGCTTCTCTTGTTGTGGAGCATGGGCTCCAGGGCGTGCGGGCTTCAGTAGTTGCAGCTTGAGGGCTCTGGAGCACAGGCTCAGTAGTTGTGGCACATGGGCTTAGTTGCTCTGTGGCATGTGGGATCTTCCCAGACCAGGCATTGAACCTGTGTCCCCTGTATTGGCAGGAGGATTCTTAGCCACTGGACTACCAGGGAAGACCCAGATTTGCGCTTTTAAACAGATACTTTGTGAGCCACGGTGTGGAAGACCAGCTAGAGGGCGGGAGCCTGGGCTGGGTGGTGCTGAGAGGCTGCAAAGGCGCCGGGACAGTGGTGACCACTTCTCCTTTCCTTCTGGGTCCCCACCATCTATCTGCCCGGGTCATGTCCTCATGGTGGGGAGCAGGGTCACTCAATGTTTGCTGACTTAGCAGTAAGTTGTATCAGTAGACCCTAGTGTCCTGGGTGGTGAATGTACGTGAGTGTGTATCTATATCTATTTAAAGGGAGTTTCCACCGACCTTGACAGTGACAGGGAATCCAGACATGCTTGAATTATGCTGCACATCCATCATATGTGAGTCATTTGCATTTTGAATTGTAGAGGCCCTCACTGAAGTCTGCCAGCAGAGGAAAAATGGTTCCTGTCATGGAGCTGACTTCATCATGGTCAAATTCAGCACTTGTAGGCGTCACAGGTACGAGAGAGCAGGACATGTTAAGTGGGGAAGGGCACGTGAAGGACAGGAGGCAGATTTCCCAGGTGCACGGGGAGCGCTGCCCTCATGTATCATCTCCATGCATCTGCATAGCAGCCTTGGATGGTTGTTGTTGGGTCAATAAATCGTGTCCAACCCTTTGTGACCCCATGAACTGTAGCCCACCATAGAATTCTCCAGGCAAGAATACTGGAGTGGGTTGCCATTTCCTCCTCCAGGGGATCTTCCTGATTCCAGGATGGAACCCGTGTCTCTGTGTCTCCTGCACTGGCAGACGGGTTCTTTACCGTGGAACCATAAGGGAAGTCCCAAGTTACTGCCTTTTATATTAATACCCGGAAACACCAGAGGATGAGAATGTGGAGTAGTGAACACCCTGAAGGCTCAAATGCAGGGCTCCTGACTGTCCAGGGCTCTGTCCCTCCTCCTTGGTGTGTTGTGAGGCAACTCTGAGAACAGACAGTATTGTAACATGAGTGCTTTTTTTAAAAGTTTTTTTGGTGTGGACCATTTTTATAGTCTTTACTGAATTCACTATATATTGTTTCTGTTTTTTGGCCAGGAGTCATGTGGCATCTTAGCTCCCTGACCAGGGATCAAATTCATACCTCCTGCATTGGAAGAAATCCTAACCACTGGACCACCAGGGAAGTCCCAACACGGCTGCTATTTGAGAACCACGGCACTTCTGATTGAATGAGACTCTAGTACACTTGGGAGGTGTGGTAGGCTTAACAATGCCTCCCAAAGAGGTCCACATGCTTATGCTTGCATCCTGGAACTATGTCACTTTATACGGTAAAAGAGACCTTACAGATGTGATGAAATTAAGGATCTTGAGATGGGAGATGACCCTGGATTATCTGGGTGGACCAAGGGAATCACAAACCCTATATAAGGGAGGCAGGAGGATTGGAATTGGTAGTTGAAGATTCTTGACTGTGAAAAGAAAAGGCTGGAGTTATTGGAGGGAGGGGTCTTGAGAGAAGGAGTGCAGGCAGCCCGAGGAAGCTGGAAAAGGAAAGGAATTTCTACCGGAACCGCCTGAAGAGAGCCAGTTGCAGACACCTTATTTCTAGAGCACAGTGAGACTAGGTTTGGATTTTTGACCTCCAGGACTCTCAGAGAGTAATAAACCAAACAAGTAGGGCCACACTGCATAGCGGCTACAATATGTACCTGGGATTTCAGAGAAAATCCGGAGTCTTGCAGAGGTTGATCTAGTGATGAATATGAGTGAGGGGTTGGGTGAGAGGATCTCAGGTCGGCCCGGAGGGGTGACCATTCTGATGGTATGGTTTATCTAGTCAACATGGGCTGAGAGGCAAGTCTAGTGTTGCTGAATACAGTGACAAGAACGCTCCTCTTTTCTCTTTCCAGCAGTGGAACCATAGGTGTCAGCAGGCTCCCCGCTCATAGCTGGGTTGGCTTTAGAAGAAGGGGGGCAGTCTACAAAATGGGATCGGGGGTGGAAGGCAGTGGTTCTCTGCTTCACAAGCTCCAGCCCCCTGTCGCATGCACACATACACACACACATCCTTGGAGGAGGATACGCCTTTCTATCAACCACCTGGCTGAGGATGCTGTGCTGTTTGGACTTGGCCCCCTTCTTGGACCACCCTCCTCCCTGTGCCTGTGCTGTTCATCTGGTTGTGAGACACAGAGGGAGAAGCAGGTGTCTAAGTCCAGCCTTGCTTTCCCTACTTCCCAGATGGGACCTCACACACCCTGGACAGGTCTGCGGGGGCTCCTGGGGGACACCTGCATCGCTCTGGCTTGGTGGTCAAACACCAAGACAGAGTTCCTCAAAGGCTGTACACCTGAGCGGGTATCTAGCAGTCTGTTCAGTAATGGGGCTGCTTGAAAGAGAGAGACACTCCCACAGTCCTGCCTCTTTTCCCGGGGCTCCCCTGGTGGCTCACACAGTAAAGGATCTGCCTGCAATGCGAGAGACCCAGGTTCGATCCCTGGGTCAGGAAGATCCCCTGGAGAAGGGAATGGCAACCCTCTCCAGTATTCTTGCTTGGAGAATCCCATGGACAGAAGAACCTGTTGAGCTATAGTCCACGGGGTCGCAAATAGTGGGACATGACTGAGTGACTAACACAGCACATTTCTTTTCCCTAAAGACACACTTTGAGCTTAGCATCTCCCTTCTGGGAAATCCCAGAAAGCTGGTGTTCCTTTTTCTTTTTCTAATTTCATTTATTTTTGGCTGTGCTGGATCTTCGTTGCTGTGCGGGCTTTTCTCTAGTCTCAGTGAGCGGGAGCTATTCTGTAGGTGCAGTGCTCGGGTCTCTCTTTGCAGTGGCCTCTCTTGCTGTGCAGCATGGGCTCTAGGGCTCTGGGTTTAAGTAGCTGCAGCATGTGGACTCAGTAGTTGCAGCTTCTGGGCTTCAGAGCACAGGCTCAGTAGCTGTGGCACACGGGCTTAGTTGCTCTGATGCATGTGGGATCTTCCCGGACCAGGGCTTGAACCCAGATCTCCTGCATTAGCAGGTGGATTCTTTACCGCCAAATTCCTTAATTCCCCATCCACACTTCCCTTGTACTTGATGGCTGGATGCACACAAAGCCACACAGCACCGCATCCGAAACAAACAGACACATTTTAAGTTCTTTGCTTCTGTCAAGGCTATGCCCACATTCAGTCAAGCTGTTCCAGCCTTTTCACAGAGACGACTTCTGTGGCTGCCAAACAGTCTCTCGTGTTCAAGTTTCCCCTGCTGTCATGGAGGCATGGCAACAAGGTATAGCCACACCTCTCTTGTGTGTCAATACAACTTTATTTTTCTGAGACTGGACTCAGGTTAGTTCTGTAGATGGTAGGAAACTTTTTCTTTCACTCAACTCTGCTTTAAAAGTTAGTATCTTTGGAATTAAATCTGGGACTCTCCTTTCGCTTTTGCTCCACTTTTCAGCTCCCTGAAGGTGGTCTAATTTCTAGGGGATTAAGAGAAGTCTTGATCCCTAGACATTGGCAGGGACTGCTTCTCTTGTTGGTGAAATCCTCTGACCTTGCCACTTTCTGTTGTGGGCAAACCCAGGATTGGACACTGGGGGTTAGTATTGACCCGGGATCAGATACTGTGTGTTGTATTGATTCAGGATCAGACACTGGGTGCTGATATTGACCAGGATGGACTTCTCTGGTTGCTCAATGGTAAAGAGTCCATCTGCAATGCAGGAGCCTCAGGAGATGTAGATTCAATCCCTGGGTCTGGAAGATCCCCTGGAGGAGGAAAAGGCAACCCACTCCAGTATTGTTGCCTGGGAAATCCCATAGACAGAGTAGCCTGGTGGGCTACAGTTCATGGGGTTGCAAAGAGTCGGACACATGGGGTTGCAAAGAGTCGGACACAACAGAAGTGACAAGCACTTTCACTTTCATGTTTTAAATGAGCAAGTGGCTCCCAAACTTGTAGTCAAAGGACAGATTAATATAAGACAAACAAGTTGGATTAAGGCTGTATAAACAGGAGTCCCACTAAATATGAAACTCAAAGAAGTGACCAGAACAGGTTTATCCCTTTCAGATAAAAAATACATGTATACCTATGGCTGATTCATGTTGATATATTGCAGAAACCATCACAACATTGTAAAGTAATTATTCTCTAATTAAAAATAAAATAAAGTTTTAAAAAAGAAATATTTGTGAAGAATTGACAGAAAAATAACTGGGGCTCAGTACAGTAAGATGATAAAAAAGTAATAAAATATTTTTCTACAGCCTTTTCAGCCCTTAACTCCCTGTCTCTGGTGATAAGGTTGCCTTCTACCCTCCTGGTTGTCGTTGTTTAGTGGCTAAGTCACGTCCGACTTTTTTGAGACCTCATAGACTGTAGCCCGCCAGGCTCCTCTGTCCAGGGGATTTCCCAGACAGGAATGGAAGGGCAATTTTATGGGAGATTTAGCTTCTGCTTTCAGGGGGCAAAAGAGGGTCAGATTGTGCATCCTGCACTGGCTGTTTCTCAAATATCTTTACTTAAAAATAATCACTATGCCAAAATGGCATATTTGGAGGTGACATATTCTGAACCCTTGCAGGCAAAAAGATCATTATTAGGCCATCATGAGTCTTCTGTACCCAAAGGGAAGTAAAAGCTCCTCAGCTCTCCAATCTTGGCTTTGTGTTTTTGTGTCTAGATCCTATAAAATGCTTTCAAACTTTTAGTACAGGCCGAATCTTGCAAAGTCTCTTCAGCATTTTCTCTGCATCTATATATAATCTCTCTTTTTAAAGGTGCTTTCTGGGAGTTTCCTGTTGTTCCAATGATTAAGAATCCACCTTGCAAAGCAGGCGATCCTTGGTTGTAGGTTGAAGACCCCATGTGCCACAGAGCATCTAAGCCCATCCACTGAAACTACTGAGCCCACACACTGCAACTGGAAGACTCTGCATGACGCAGCTAAGACACAACACAGCCAAATAAATAAATACTTCTTTAAAAAGTGCTTTCTATTCCCAAGATAGGGGCTCTTCCTGCTCCCTGAGTGGAGGCTGGGAAGGGCAGGAGAAGACAAAGGGAATGAAATATTCATAGTTTAATATTAAATCATTACTTATTACACAAATATAACTGAAATGAAGAATTCTCTGGGTTTAACTTTTCCTTATGTTGAGTAAATTTGATGTAATAAATTCCCAGCTTCTGAGAGAATGGATCAGAAGGTCTGCACATGGCTCTGTGTGGCCAAGGGTCTATGACTGAATGACAGAAACTCGCAACTGTCTTTTCTAGCCTCATGAGACCAACGCTGTATCCCTGAGATCAATAATGATAACTTAGTGGAGGAAGCACAGTGCACGTAGGTCCCATCTTTTATTCTTAAGACTGTCGTCTGAGGCCGGCACGTACAGCCAGCATGAGCGCAGCCTGGGTGAGTACTCCAATTACAATCCTTAGATGACCTTGAACATGTGCTTGTACAATAAAAAGTGTCCATCAGGGCCTCCCATCTCCCTGCCCCCTGGCTCTCTGCATGCTCCTGGGACCTCTGGACCTCACGACTTCACCCACCGGCTCTGCCCAAAACCATCAGGTCAACTAGATGCTTGTTTCATTCACTGAGTTTTTCTGAAAGCTGGGTGTTGCCTTGTGATTGAGGCCTGGGGACATGTTTTTTTCCTGGAGTCTGTGCCCTTGGAGGCTAGTCTTCACAGAAAGGACGCCTGGATCCTGCCTTGGCTACACCACTGGCCTTGCTTTGGCCGGGTCCCCAGTGACTCCTAAGCTCCAAGGTCAGTGGACACTTTCCAGGCCGGATATTATTTGACAGCTGTGTCATTTGACACTGCTGATGGTACTTCCTTAATACATGTCTGTTAAAAAAATTATGGTTCCCTTTTGGCTTTCTTGAAGGTTGGACACAAATTCATATCAGCATAACTGGAAAAGCATTTTGTAATTTAGAAATATACTGTACTTAAATATGCAGAGTACATCATGAGAAACACTGGGCTGGAAGAAGCACCAGCTGGAATCAAGATTGCCGGGAGAAATATCAATAACCTCAGATATGTAGATGACACCACCCTTATGGCAGAAAGTGAAGAGGAACTCAAAAGCCTCTTGATGAAAGTGAAAAGAGAGTGAAAATGTTGGCTTAAAGCTCAACATTCAGAAAACGAAGATCATGACATCTGGTCCCATCACTTCATGGGAAATAGATGGCAAAATAGTGGAAACAGTGTCAGACTTTATTTTTTTGGTCTCCCAAATCACTGCAGATGGTGACTGCAGCCATGAAATTAAAAGACGCTTACTCCTTGGAAGGAAAGTTATGACCAACCTGGATAGCATATTGAAAAGCAGAGACATTACTTTGCCAGCAAAGGTCCGTCTAGTCAAGGCTATGGCTTTTCCTGTGGTCAAGTATGGATGTGAGAGTTGGACTGAAGAAAGCTGAGTGCCAAAGAATTGATGCTTTTGAACTGTGGTGTTGGAGAAGACTCTTGAGAGTCCCTTGGACTGCAAGGAGATCCAACCAGTCCATTCTAAAGAAGATCAGCCCTGGGTGTTCTTTGGAAGGACTGATGCTGAAGCTGAAACTCCAATACTTTGGCCACCTCATGCGAAGAGTTGACTCATTGGAAAAGACTCTGATGCTGGGAGGGACTGGGGGCAGGAGGAGAAGGGGACGACAGAGGATGAGATGGCTAGATGGCATCACCGACTTGATGGACATGAGTCTGAGTGAACTCCGGGAGTTGGTGATGGACAGGGAGGCCTGGTGTGCTGCAATTCATGGGGTCGCAAAGAGTCAGACACAACTGAGCAACTGAAGTGAACTGAACTGAAAGACTCATTTAAAAAAATTATTTTGAAATAATGATAGCCTCATAGGAGGCTGTGGAGAAATGTACAGGGAAGTCCCAAGTATCCTTTTCCTGTCTTCTCTGCCCCCTTGTTTCCCTCTTTCATAGCTTGCATGTGCAGTTCAGTCACTTCACTTGTATCCAACTCTTTGTGACCTCATGGACTGTAGCTCACCAGCCTCCTCTTTCCATGGAATTCTCCAGGCAAGAACACTGAAGTGGGTTGCCATGCCCTCCTCCAGGGGGTCTTCCTGACCCAGGGATCGAACCCAGGTCTCCTGTGTCTCCTGCATTGGCAAGTGGATTCTTTACTGTTGAGCCACCAAGGAAGCCCTTTTCATAGCTTAGATGACTGCAAACCCATGAAATTGACATTGGTGCTATCCACAGAGATTATTCGGATGTTACCAGTTTTATATTCACTTGTATGTGTGTGCACGTGTGTGTAGCTTTATGCAAGATGTGTGTGTGTGTGTGTGTGTGTGTGTGTGTGTGAGTAGCCTTGCAGAACCACCACCACAGTGCAGATATTGTAACATCTCCACAAGGCCCTCTCATGTTACCTTCCCTACCCACACCCATCTGTCCCTCCTTAACCCCTGGCAACCATTAATCCCCTCTCTGTCTCTGTAATGATGTTATTTCACGATGACTTTCACATTAATGGAATCAAGTAGCATGTATCCTTTTGAGAACGGCTTTTCTCAAGGCTCACCCAAGCTATTACATGAATCAATAGTCTGTTGGGTTTTTTTTAATATCTTTTTATTGTGGTAAAAGTCACATAATGTAAAACATTCTATTTTAACCATATTTAACTGCACAGTTCAGTAGCACTAAGTACATTCCACTGTTGTGCAACTCTCACCATCATCCGTCTCCTGAATTTTCCACCTTCCTGAACTGAAACTCTGTCCCCATTAAACCCTAACTCCCTTTTCCCTCTCCCCCACTTCCCCTGGTCCCTGGCATCTACCAATGTATTTTCTGACTCTATGAATTTGACTATTCTAGGTACCTTGTATAAGTGGAATCAAGTAGTATTTGTCTGTATCTACTGCATATAGGGTCACAAAAATCAGACACGACTAAAGCAACTTAGCATGTACTGCATATTGAAATGCATTTTAAAGGTTAACTTTAAGTTAACTTTAGCTTCTTTTTTCCCCTGTGCTACAAGCTATTATGAGCATTCATTGACAGTTTTTTAAAATGTTTACAATTTCTTGAGTGAAAAATAAGTCTCCCTTTTCCTAAGATAAATCCCCAACAGGGCCATTACCGAGTTGTATGGTAAATCCACTTCTTTAGTTTTGAAAGGAGTTGCCAAACTACTTTTCAGAGTGGCTGTACTGTTTTGCATCCTCACCAGCAGTGTCTGAGCCGTCTATCTTCTCCACATCCTCGCCAGTGTCTCGTGTTGTCACTATTTTTCATTTCAGCCATTCTGATGGATGGGAATGATGTCTCACTGTAGTTTTACTTTAGCTAATCCCCCAATATGTGAAGGCCTCATATTGTTGATAGGAAAGGCTTCCCTTAAAACTCTAAAATAATCTGCATCAAATAAATCTTCTGTTGCAACAACCACAATGCCTAAAGTAGTGTGGAAAGCATTTTTGATATACATTCTAATGTCTTTTCTCTCTTAGTAATTTGGATAGGTTCTTTCTTCTTTTTAAATTTTGGCCACACTGGGTCCTTGCTATGGCACGTGGGCTTCTCTTGCTGCAGAGCACAGGCTCTATAGGGTAAGGAATCAGTAACCCCGTGGCATGTGAGATCTTAGTTCCCTGACCAGGGATTGAACTCATATCTTCTACATTGGAAGGCGGGTTCTTAATCACTGGACCACCAGGGAGGTCCCTGGATATGTTCCTTCTGTAGGCCTTTCTGTGATTACAAACTCAAGGAACGGGAGGGTGGCTCACACCTAGGACAATGCAGTCCATTGTGTAGGAAGCAGAATGTGAAGCAGAAGAAGTTCTCACCCAGTAGGACGAGGAAGGAGGTGCTTCTGGCAAACAGGAGAGGGAAATTTAGAAATAATTAATTCATTTATCAAACATCATGTATCCATTGTGTGACAGGTAATGTTCCCAGCTGCAGGGGAGATCAGTGAACTAACAGAGATCCCCAATCTCATGGAGCTGAGAACGTTGCCCTCCTCCAAAATTAGAAAAAGGAAACAAAAAACAAAGGTGAAATAAACCCCTTGAAGCAACAAATATGAAGAGAGAGTACCCAAGAATAAGATAAAATGATAAAATATCAGGGCTTCCCAGGTGGCTCAGTGGTAAAGACTTCACCTGCCAAAGCAGGAGACATGTGTTCCATCCCTGATCTAGGAAGATCCCACGTGCTGCGGACCAACAACTACTGAGCCTGTGCTCTAGAGCCCAGGAGCCACAACTACTGAGCCCACACGCCCTAGAGCCTGTGCTCTGCAACAAGAGAAGCCACCGCAGTGAGAAGCCCACGCAGAAAATAGAGAGGACCCCCCGCAGTAACGAAGACCCAGCTCAGCTGGAAATAAAAACATTTTAAAAATTAAAAATAAAATCTTGGTTTAAAATATCTTTAAAAAATGATAAAATATCTAGTAGAAAAACATATAGGTAACCATGGTGATTCTGAGTTAGACAGAGATTTCTTAGCTTAGGAACACCAAAATCACATCCACAAAAACAAAGATTAATCATTGGGACTTGGGTAAAATTAAAGAAGTTTGCTTTTTGAAAGGCTGTTAAGAGAATGAAGTGGCATGTTAATACAAAGGAATGTTATTTGGCAATAAAAGGGATTAAAGTACTGATACACGCCACAACATGGATGAACTTTGAAACCCTTATGGCTAAATGACAGAAGCCAGACACGAAAGGCCGCATTCAGTAGGATTCCATTTATATGAAATGTACAGAACAAGCAAATCCATCCAGACAGAAAGGAGATTAGTGGCTGCAGGGGTTGAAGGGAGGAGGGGAAGAGGAGGGGTATGGGGTTTCCTTATGGGGTGCTGAAATGTTCTGGAATTAGTCACGATGGTTGCACAACCTTGTTTATAGGCTGAAACCACCACATTGGACATGGAACATGCTATGTGAATTTTATCTCCGCTTGAAAAATGCAACACGTGTCACTGGAAGAATTTCAACAAATGTAATCACCATCCTCTTTCCAGAATAATCCTCCTTCTAAAACACACTCCCTCCTGTATTTTTGTATTTCTTTATGAACAGAAAAAGAGGTAAGATAGCATTGGCTGGTGTACCCATTCAGAAAAGGCAGTGTTCTCTAGCTCCATGCCTTGCCCAGTCACTTTTGCCTTTGACCCATGCCTGGAATGGGCATGGGTCTTGCTATCTTGGGTCCTCTTGCTATCTTATGTCAGCATGGACATCTCCTAGGTTGCTCCAGAATACCTCCATCTTCATCTTGTTTGAGTTGGAAATACCATTTTCCACCCTTCGTTCACCCCATGATAGAAGCACCTTCACAGACATCACCGATGCTGAGAAACGCAAACATGGCAGCTGGAGATTGTGTGTATCTGAACTGGAGCTGAACCCTGTCCACACGTACATTACACTCTACCCCACCACACTGATCTCATCTCCACAGATGCTCTGAGCCTCAGACTCAGCATGGTAACTGTGACCTAGCTTTCCCCAAATACCCTCTACTATTAATAAAGGACCAGTGACTCCAAGGACTATGGCTTACCAGCCTACTCTGTCCATGGGGTTCTCCAGGCAGAAATATTGGAGTGGGTAGCCATTCCCTTCTCCAGGGGAACTTTCCCACCCCGGGATCAAAGCCTGGCCTCCCGCAATGCAGCAGATTCTTTACTGTCTGAGCCACCAGGAAAACCCAGATAAAGGACAAAGGACTTTATCTCTGAAATCTGAATGTATTTCCCTCTTTCTAAACTCAATCAGACTCACCATCTGACTGTTCCTCCCAAAACTGTGCTCCTCTCTTCTTGCAGTCTTCAGATCCGAACACAAATCGGATAGGCCCATATGGAAGCAAAAAATATACATAATGTAAATAAATAGGAGCAAAAGTCTGTGATTTACAGATCCACACACTGAGTCTCTGAACAACACTTCCAGGTCCAGGCCCTGCCTATCCCAGGCGTTCCTGTGTGGGGTCCCTCCTGGAAGATCCCAGGACTGAGCATCTCATCAGACTCAAAGAGGCTGGGTCAGGTAGCAGGCGCTAAAGGAACTGGAGATGAGACACTGTCCAGGAGATAAGCATGTGGACACCCAGCCCCTCCTTTGAGCTTCTTCCTACTCAACATTTGCCATTGATCCATAATCATCTAGGAATCTCCAGGGTCCACTGGGAATTTCTCTGGGATTTGTTCCACCCTTTTGCATGAATGATAACCCTCCAAAAGTCAGAGTTGTAATTGCAAGTTTAGGTCAACCTCCTGTAGTCTCTGTGTTTTTGTGAGTACGTCACCATTATTTCCAGGCCAAGGAGGTGAATACAGATGGAAGGTATGGTACTCCAGTGGGCAAATTTATCATGGCCCTTGGATACACTTCCTCATATTCATTCCATCTAAAAACATGATTGATCACTTTTCCAGACATTGTGTTGGGGGGTAGAGATACAGAGATGAATATACCCGTACTGCATCCTAAGTTATCTATCCATTCTAGGGTATTTCTGGAGCATAATCTTGGCCTCCTAAGAAAAAAGATTTCAGAAAGATAAGAATGCAATGTTTCTAATGCAAAACAAAACAAAGAAAAAAAGAACAAAAATCCCTAACCTTTGTCAGTGAACCTATTTGTTAGTCTCAAACCATGTGGATTCAGGGACTTCTCTGGTGATCCGATGGTTAAGACTCTGTGCCCCCAGTGCAGGGGGCCCAGGTTTGATTCCTGGTTGGGGAACTAAGATCCTGAATACTCTGTGGAGTGGCCAAAACAAATAAATAAAATAAAGAGATGCTATTTTTAAAGAAAATCAAAACATGTGGATTCACATTTTTGAGCACAGCTGGTCTTTCTCTCTGTGGTACGTGATTTTTTTTTTCTCCCACACTGCCTTCTCTGATGGAGATTGCTGGGCAAGAAGAGACAGTTCCGGTTTTAGGGGACTTGTGCCATTTGCTCCTGTCCTGTCAGGGGTCTCCACTGCCCTGTTTCTTTAACCTCGCCATAATTTCTGCCTTCCTTCTGTCCCAACAAATTACAGAGCTGGGGGACTTCCCTCGTGGTCCAGTAGTTGGGAATCCACCTTCCAGTGCAGGGGATGCAGGTTCCAATTCTGGTCAGGGAGGTAAGAGCCCATGTACTATGAGGCAACCAAGCCTGGGCTCTGCAACAATAGAAGTCTGAGTGCCACAACTAGAGAAAGCCTGGATACAGTGACAAAGATCCAGGGCAACCAGAGAAAAATAACTAGTAAGAAAAATAGATCAGATCAGTCGCTCAGTCGTGTCCGACTCTTTGTGACCCCACGAATCGCAGCATGCCAGGCCTCCCTGTCCATCACCAACTCCCAGAGTTCACTGAGACTCACGTCCATCGAGTCAGTGATGCCGTCCAGCCATCCCATCCTCTGTCGTCCCCTTCTCCTCCTGCCCCCAATCCCTCCAAGCATCAGAGTCTTTTCCAATGAGTCAACTCTTCGCATGAGGTGGCCAAAGTATTGGAGTTTCAGCTTTAGCATCATTCCTTCCAAAGAACACCCAGGACTGATCACCTTCAGAATGGACTGGTTGAATCTCCTTGCAGTCCAAGGGACTCTCAAGAGTCTTCTCCAACACCACAGTTCAGAAGCATCAATTCTTCAGCACTCAGCCTTCTTCACAGTCCAACTCTCACATCCATACATGACCACAGGAAAAACCATAGTCTTGACTAGATGAACCTTTGTTGGCAAAGTAATGTCTCTGCTTTTGAATATGCTATCTAGGTTGGTCATAACTTTCCTTCCAAGGAGTAAGCGTCTTTTAATTTCATGGCTGCAGTCACCATCTGCAGTGATTTTGGAGCCCAGAAAAATAAAGTCTGACACTGTTTCCACTGTTTCCCCATCTATTTCCCATGAAGTGATGGGACCAGATGCCGTGATCTTCGTTTTCTGAATGTTGAGCTTTCAGCCAACTTTTTCACTCTCCACTTTCACTTTCATCAAGAGGCTTTTTAGTTCCTCTTCACTTTCTGCCATAAGGGTGGTGTCATCTGCATATCTGAGGTTATTGATATTTATCCTGGCAATCTTGATTCCAGCTTGTGTTTCTTCCAGCCCAGCGTTTCTCATGATGTACTCTGCATAGAAGTTAAATAAGCAGGGTGACAATATACAGCCTTGATGAACTCCTTTTCCTATTTGGAACCAGTCTGTTGTTCCAGGTCCAGTTCTAACTGTTGCTTCCTGACCTGCATACAAATTTCTCAAGAGGCAGATCAGGTGGTCTGGTATTCCCATCTCTTTCAGAATTTTCCACACTTTCTTGTGATCCACACAGTCAAAGGTTTTGGCATAGTCAATAAAGCGGAAATAGATGATTTTCTGAAACTCTCTTGCTTTTTTGATGATCCAGCGGATGTTGGCAATTTGATCTCTGGTTCCTCTGCCTTTTCTAAAACCAGCTTGCACATCAGGAAGTTCATGGTTCACATATTGCTGAAGTCTGGCTTGGAGAATTTTGAGCATTACTTTACTAGCATGCGAGATGAGTGCAATTGTGTGGTAGTTTGAGCATTCTTTGGCATTGCCTTTCTTTGGGATTGGAATAAAACTGACCTTTTCCAGTCCTGTGGCCACTGCTGAGTTTTCCAAATTTGCTGGCATATTGAGTGCAGCACTTTCACAGCATCATCTTTCAGGATTTGGAATAGCTCAACTGGAATTCCATCACCTCCACTAGCTTTGTTTGTAGTGATGCTTTCTAAGGCCCACTTGACTTCACATTCCAGGATGTCTGGCTCTAGGTCAGTGATCACACCATTGTGATTATCTGGGTCGTGAAGATCTTTTTTGTACAGTTCTTCTGTGTATTCTTGCTATCTCTTCTTAATATCTTCTGCTTCTGTTAGGTCCATACCATTTCTTTCCTTTATTGAGCCCATCTTTGCATGAAATGTTCCTTTGGTAACTCTGATTTTCTTGAAGAGATCTCTAGTCTTTCCCATTCTGTTGTTTTCCTCTATTTCTTTGCATTGATCGCTGAAGAAGGCTTTCTTATCTCTTCTTGCTATTCTTTGGAACTCTGCATTCAGATGTTTATATCTTTCCTTTTCTCCTTTGCTTTTCGCTTCTCTTCTTTTCACAGGTATTTGTAAGGCCTCCCCAGACAGCCATTTTGCTTTTTTGCATTTCTTTTCCATGGGGATGGTCTAGTAACTTTAAAAAATAATAAATAACATATTATTTTATAAATTACAAAAAAAAAATTAGAGAGCTGGGAGCTCCCTCTCCAGAAATGGTCTCCCCTTCCATCTTTCACTTCTCAGTGAGTCCACTCTATTCCTAGAGAGAATGCAGTTAATTCTCAGCATCCTGAGAACCACCTCTCTGCTGGAGACCTTGCGTTCCCTCCCTCCTTCTGGGGTGAGGAGTCTGTGCCCTGGGGATCGAGGTCAGCTGTCCCGAGGCTTCTGTAAGCACCACGTCTTCTTCGTTGTTATTCAGTTGCTCAGTCATGTCTGACTCTTTTCTGACTTCATGGACTGCAGCACGTCAGGCTTCCCTGTCCTTTTCCATCTCCCAGAGTTTGCTTAAATTCATGCCCATTGAGTTGGTGATGTCATCCAACCATCTCGTCCTCTGTCACCCGCTTCTCCTCCTGCCTTCAGTGTTTCCCAGCATCAGGGTCTTTTACAATGAGTTGGCTCCTCTGATCAGGTGACCCAAGTATTGGAGCTTCGGCTTCAGCATACGTCTTCCAGATCTGTGCAACTGTGGTGTAGCGCTGGTGGCAGATGGCGTGCTTGAAAGGAGGGTCTCAGGGAAGAGGCGGAACCCTCACGCCTGGTCAGTGCTCTCTGGCAGTGGGAGTCCAGGATGACCACCATCTGGCACTGAGGATGCCCAGCTGTTTGACATCACTCCTGGGCCTGCTGTTTCTGCATCAGATCCACCAGTCATTCCAGCTCATGCAGCTGTTGTCTCTGCTTGTCCAAGTGCTTCTTCAGGACCCGACATGCTTTCCTTGGCTGCCGTGTTGGTAGTAGGGACGTTCTGTGTTGCTTCAGGCACTTCTGCATATTGTTTGAACCATCACACGTCTGAGACAGAAAGTCTGCATTCCTGCGTGTTCTGGTGGAAGACCAGGCAAGTGGAACTCTCCCCCCACCCTTTGCCTTATGTCATGGGTTGATTGTCCTGCCTACCTGCTCTGTCGTGTCCGACTCTTTGTGACCCCATAGACTATAGCCCGCCAGGCTCCCCTGCCCATGGGATTCTCCAGGCAAGAATACAGGAGTGGGTTACCATTGCCTTCTCCAGGGGATGTCCCTGACCCAGGGATGGAACCCAGGCCTCCTACATTGCAGGCAGATTCTTTACCATTTGAGCCACCAGGGAAGCCCCTTCTCAGAAATTCAACCTCAAAAACTCAGGGTTGGGTGTGATGAATTGGGAGATTGGGATTGACATATATACACTGTAGATACTGTGCATATATACACTATTGTAAAATAGATAATTGATGAGAACCTTTAAAAAAAAGTTATAAAAGACATTAAAATTAAAAAAAACTAAAAAACTCAGGGTTTTCGTCTGTGAGCCAAACTGCCAAGCCAGATTTGTGTTCAGTTGCTACTCCCTTTATGAGGTGGACTCGGGTAGAATGTGCACATATGACCTAGTCAGTCTTTTTCAGGTCAAAGTGGAAGGGTCATTCTCCATACACCTGTCGCATTGAATGTGATGCAGAGAAGAACAATGTTTCGCTTCAGTCATGTCCTACTCTTTGTGACCCCATGGACTGTAGCCTGCCAGACTCCTCTGTCCATGGGATTCTCCAGGCAAGAATACTGGAACGGGTTGCCATGCCCTCCTCCAGGGGATCTTCCCCACCCAGGGATGGAACCCTCATCTCTTGTGTCTCCTGCATTGGCAGGTGGGTTCTTTACCACTGCGCCACATAATCACCAGCTTCTCATGGGCTCTTTGTGGGTATGATTCTTGGACTCGTTCATCTAGAAGAATCAGGCTGAGATAAGTTTCCTCTATTGCCCAATCTTCTGGGAAACAGAATAAACAGAATAAACTTCGGAACTCCCTTTTCCTTATCCGTTACCAAAATTCCCTCCAGCGTTAAACTTCTGTGGTTCCATAAAACCCAGTCAGCATCTTCCTTCCTCTTCAGGGGTTCTATCTTTGTCAGGAAATGTTGAGGTCCTGGGTAGGTGACCAGATGTCCTGGTTTTCTTCATTTCTGCGACATAGGACTTTCACTGCTAAAAAGGGAAAAGTTTCAAGTCAACCAGGATAAGTAGATTTCCCTAGTCCTGGGAAAAATAGACTTTTATTTTTTGCTTTTTTTTTTTAGATGACCACTTTCTTCCTCATTCTTGTTTTTCAATTAATCAATCAATTTATTTTTGACTACACTGGGTCGGGTCTTTGTTGCTGTGTGCAGTGAGCAGGGGCTCCTCTCTGGTTGCAGCATGCTGGCTTCTTATTGCGATGGCTTCTTGTTGCAGAGCACAGGCTCTAGGGTGTGTGGGCTTCAGCAGTTGTGGCACCTGGGCCACGGCATGTGGATCTTAGTTCCCAGACCAGGGATCAAACCAGTGTCCCCTGAACTGGCAGGCAGATTCTCAACCACTAGACCAAAAGGGAAGTTCTGAAAAACAGGTTTCTTTGTAGACAAAGTCCTTTCCACATCTACACTATCAAATATTTCTAAAATTTAAGATTTATTTTAATTGAAAAGGAAAGGTGAAATTCTTTGCAGGCATATCTTTAAAAATATTTTTTAATTTCTTGTTTTTCTGACAGAAAAATGAAGTGTGACTGTTCCTATTCTTTGCTGCAGTGTAGTATTTGTTATAAGACTGTCATTGATCATTGGTAAAGGGCTGGTCTTGGCAGATGTAAAAATCTGAGGCACTTGGGCTCTGTATGCTTCTGCAAAGTAGAATCCAGCAGGCTGAGGACAGCCCTTCAATAAGGAGACCCAGATTCTGGTGCCTTAAAGTGAAAGCAGAGAGCTGGGGTGTGTGAACCTGGATGGAGGTCTGTGGGCAGCCACCTTTTTCTCCCCAGCAGAATAACAGAGTCCCAGGGATCTCTGTAGTCTGCTCAGAAGGTCTGAAGTCATGCTGGGGTTCAGTTCCTTTGGACGTTGGGCCATCTCCAGAATCGGAAGACCCTGGGCACACTGAGAACCAACATTCCCATCTTGGCCCTTGCCACACAGCTTGACTTTCTGCCTCTCTCCCATTACTTTAATTTCTTCTTTTTTTTTTTTTTTTTAAATGGGGACCATTTTCAAAGTCTGTATTGAAGATGTTACAATACTGCTTCTGTTTTTTTTTTTAATGTTTTGGTTTTTTGGCCATAAGGCATGTGGGATCATAGCTCCCAGACCAGGGATCGAACCCATACCCCCTGCGTTGGAGGGTAGATTCTTAGCCACTGGACCACCAGGGAGTACCTCTGCCCTCTCTTCTTTATCTTCAGGCTGTCTGTTTGGAACACGCCATTTCTCTATCACCTGGCTCCAGCATCATGAAGCTGTCTTCTCAGGCAACAGGAAGTGCCTTCACCCTTGGGTTCTCATTTCCTGGATGTTGTTTTTTAGAAATCCTTGTTGATCCTGGTTCAGATTAGGCTAAATGCCACCCCTCACTTACCACTCTTCGCACCTCCTCACACTTCCTCCCTGACCACATACCCACAAAATTGTAGGAGAATCACTCAAAGTAAGGGGCAAAGCTCGAAGATTCCAGAGTTGAAGCTCTTACTTCCCCAAACCTCCTGATCTTGGTCCTCTTTCCCTTTGCCCCCAACCCCAGCCCATCCCTCTCACTTGAGCTCAGCCAGTTTTCATCATGACCCAATGCTAACCGCGTCTCATCCCAGCTCGCCACTGCCCTCCATGCGTTCCATCTCCCTGAGGCAGACAGGAATGACAATACAAGTGTGCACACCCATCCCTGGCTCAGACGCAGGGTCTGAGGCCTATCCAGAAACCTCTCAAGCTGCCAGCAGTCGTGATGAACTCACTGTGGAGCTGGACAATTGAGGAACCTGCCTCTGCCTCCTCTGTCCAATGCTTGTGACTTAGAGCAAAATGAATTTCTTATAGTTTTTCCAGAAAAATTTAATTTTTACTTTATATTGGAGTTGAGTTGATTTACAATGCTGTGTAGTTTCAGCTGTCCAGCAATTCCTTATCATTTAAAGACCATTCACTGAGTTTCATGTACTTTCCGATGTATTGCACAGAGACTGGTGAACAGAAAGCCTGAAGAAGCCCCCACTGAAAGCCTCCTCAGGACCACATCCTGGGTCATTTCTCTCTTCTGTCCCACCTTCCAGGGAGCTGGCCCCTGGAAGAGGCCACACAGGAAGTGTGTGAGCACCCATGCCTAAGACAAAAGTCTCCTCCCCACCCCCCTTACATGGTGACTTGGAAGCGCATTAACACCTCATTCTGCCAGTGGGACATGAACCTAAGAAAACATAACTCCAAGGTTTCTAGCATCTTATTAGTGTTTGGGATCCTGGCTGCTCGCTGAGTTGATGTGACAAGGTGACTTTCCATGGCTTCCAAAGGCAGATCTCAGAAGACTAGCCAGGAGTCTGTCGGATCACCAAGGTTTCCAGTAACCCATGTGTGATGTCATCACGGTGGAGCTCAGTTCTGTGGGTCCAGCTTATGCCCCAATGTGGCCATGATGAAAACATGGCAGCCCTCTAGGGATGTGGAGACTCCGTGAGAAACATGAGCCAGCATGGCTTTTACTGTCAAGGACCCTGGGGGAATAGCAGGGCTCACACACTGATAAACCGCTGTGATGAAATATTTTTTTTCTTCCCCGTCAGCGCCAGGTCACGTTTCTTTGTTTTTGGCATTTTTATTTGAGTCTTAAGTGAAATGTGTGGGAAGAATTAGGAGCTGGGCTGTAGAACCAGAGGCCAGCTGCATTCCAGGCATTTTAATCTGGTGTCCTGCTGAGGGGCGGCTTACCTATTTCATGATTTATAAGGGTCTTGGGCTTGGAGACGGGAACCCATTAAGCACTTTCTGCAAAAGCAGAGCCAACAAGCTGGGCGCCCGGTGGGGAGGCTCTGCTTCTGATGGGCCCCATCTGTTGGGACCTATTGACGAAGTCATGCAAATCACAGCCTTCTGAATTCTTCCCCCAACCCACCTCCCTTTGTCCATCTGCAGGGTGGGTGCTCTCCACCTAAATCCTTAGCACTTTTATTTTATATTGGAGTATAACTGATTGACAATGTGACAGTTTCAGGTACACAACAAAGGGACTCAGCCATACATATACATGTATCCGTTCTCTCCCAAACTCCTTTCCCATCCAGGCTGCCACATAACATTGAGCAGAATTCCCTGGGCTGTACAGTAGGACCTTGTCGGTTATCCATTTTACTTTTTTTCTTCATGTAAAGATTTCTTTTTATTAACATAACCACAATAGAATGTTTTACTTCATATTAGCAATCAAAATGGGCATTTTAAAATGACATTTGTCATTCATTAATGACATTCAACAATGCTACTCATTCAATCATAACAACTAAATAATATCATTTATTAATTCAAACACATAAAGTGCCTTATTGCTGTTGTTTAGTCACTAAGTGGTGTCTG
Organism: Bubalus bubalis; assembly: GCF_019923935.1. Taxonomy (NCBI): domain Eukaryota; kingdom Metazoa; phylum Chordata; class Mammalia; order Artiodactyla; family Bovidae; genus Bubalus; species Bubalus bubalis. Next base: position 43,689,233 of record NC_059176.1, read on the forward strand.
ACTCTTTGCGACCCCATGGACTGTAGCACACCAGGCTCCTCTGTCCATGGGATTTTCCAGGCAAGAGTACTGGAGCGGGTAGCCATTCCCTTCACCAAGGGATTGTCACAACCCAGGGATTGAACCCATGTCTCCTGCATTTGCAGGCAGATTCTTTACCACTGAGCCACCTGGGAAGCCCTATCAAGTGCTTGCTGCTTCTGCTGCTAAGTCACTTCAGTCGTGTCCGACATTGGATGAGACAAAGATAAAATTAGAGCAATAATTATACAACATCCCATCACAAATATGACAATAATTTCAGATATTTCATATCAAGGTTTTAAAAAAATTTCTAATGCATTTTTTAGAACTTTTTATTTTGTACTAGGGTATAGCTGATTATCAAAGTTGTGATAGTTTCAGGCGCACAGCAAAGGGACTCAGCCATACATATACATGTATCCATTCTCCCCTAAACCCTTCTCCCATCCAGTCTGCTACATAACACTGAGCAGAGTTCCCTGTGCTGTAACAGTAGGTCCTTGTTGGTTATCCATTTTAAATATAGCAGTGTTTACTTGTCCATCCCAAACTCCCTAACTATCCCTTCCTCCATCCTTCCCCCAGGAGCCATAAGTTAGGAACCTCATATTCTAGGGGTGGGGTTGGGTCTTCACTGTGTAGCTCTAGCCCTGTGTGCAGCAAGTGGCAGGTGCCACACAAATGTTTATTGAAAGAGCATGCTTGAGAGGGTTTGCAGGAGAATTAACTTCATAACTGTTGGGCTTCAACATGGTTAACAGGGAGATGACCTTATTTTCCTTCCAGAGGAAGATAAGGAGCTGTTGGGAGGGGAGGCTGGGAGGTGGCTCTTGGAAGTGGAGGGAGCACCGTGAGAACCTGGCCAACTCTTCCTGCTTTATTCCCCCTCCCAACCTGAGCAGCCTCACGCTTCCACATCCCTGTGCTTCATCCCCATTGCCTTTCACTGTTTATTGGGCCCCTGATCAATAACCTGAATCAGAATACAATCTTTTATTCTTCATGCTTTTCTATATGCTACACTCTTAAAAATAATGAGTGTACATCATTAGTAACATCAGGAAAAGAATTACTATTGCTCTATCTATGATGAGAGTGTACTTCTATTTAGTTGTCTATTGCTGGGGGAGGAATAAAGGGAGGATGCAGGTGAAGCCATGTCCTGGCAACTGTTTGGGCTTTTTTCACTATTTCTTCTCCTCTGAACTTACCTGGCAATTCCTGCACTGCCTGGTCTGGCATAGCTGTGTCCAGCCATGGCTCTTTCTTTTTTTCCTTTTTAAGTTCAAAGTTTCAAGGTTCAAAAAATTATTTATTTGGCCTTGCTATGTGGCATGCAGGATCTTAGTTCCTCGATGAGGGATCCAACGATTTCAAGGTAGTGTGGCTAAGTCATTTATTTTCTTATTCTGACAGGTGATTTGCTTTTCATTATTTTTCAAGACTTTATAAGTAATACACATTCTTCGTAAAACAAATAACATTAAAAATTACAAGGATAGGGACTTCCCTGGTGGTCCAGTGGCTTAGACTCTGAGCTCCCAACGCAGGGGGACCAGGTTCAATTCCCTTTTCGGGGAACTAGATGCTGCAACTAAGATTGGGTGCACTCAAGTAAGCAAATAAATATATATATATTTTTATTACATAAAAGGTAAATTCACTTGAGATTCTATTATGTGGAGATAGGCTACTAGAGTGTCATCTTTAATGAATATAAATGCACACAGAATTTTATATCAATGCAACGGAACATTCCTGGGTCAGGAAGATCTGTGGAGAAGGAAATGGCAACCCACTCCAGAATTCTTGCCTGGGAAATCCAATGAACAGAGGAGCCTGGTGGGCTACAGTCTATTGGGACACATAGAGTTGGACATGACTGAGTGACTAACACTTTTTCTACTATGCAGCAAATTTGAGAAAAGTATACCATATGCTCATCACCAAGATGAAATAGCTGTTTAACATTTTGCCATAACTGCTTCAGATACTTTTTCTCCAGATGAATGGATAAAGAAGATGTGGCACATATACACAATGGAGTATCACTCAGCCATTAAAAGGAACAAAATTGGATCATTTGTAGAGACATGCATGGACTTACAGACTGTCACACGGAGTGAAGTAAGAGAAAACAGAAAGAGAAAAACACAAAAAGAGAAAAACAAATACCATATATTTCTCTTTATTTTCAATCAACACCTCTTTCTTTCCTCTGCCTTAATCTGCTTTAAGGAATTCAACCACACAAGTCACTCTGTCCACTCTTCCTCTCTTTATTCACAGTTGTACCTATCCATTTAGGAGATTCTTTTTAAAAAATGTTTGCTGCATATCTATTTATGCAGAAACACAATACGTAATTGCCCTGAGTTATAAAATATGTACAATCTTTTAAATGTAATAGTATGTTTTTAGAAGGTGCGCACACTTCTACAAAATCATTTTAAGTGCGGCACACAAATGTTGTGGGCCTACATCAATCAGTCGATTCATTTCTTTCCTGAAGGATGCTTAGGCAGGTTCCCGGTTTTTCACTGCAACAAGCAGTGCAGTAGGTCTCCTTTTACCTGCCTTGTCTCACACATGTGGGAGGTTTCCTAGGACAGACCCTTGGATTCACTGAGTCATAGGGTTCGTACATCTTTGACGTGTCAGGATATTGTGTAACCCTTCCCAGAGTGTCTGTCCTGTTTCCCCATATGGTCATAACAATTGAGTTATCAGACCTGGTACATCTGAGTGATAGACCTGATCTTGCTTGAATTTTGCATTTCCCTTCATTACTAGTGAGGTTCAGTCTTTTCTCAGCATCTAATGCCACTGAGTTTCTATGAACTGACAATTCAAACTCCAATCATTTATCTATTAAAAACAATTCTTTTTGTTTTTTTTGATGCGGACCATTTTTAAAGTCTTTATTGAATTTGTTACAATCTTGTTTCTGTTTTACGTTTCGGTTTCTAGGGAAGTGAGCTCTTGGACCAAGGATTGAACCTGTAATCCCTGCACTGGAAGGCAATGTCTTAACAACTGGACCACCAGGGAAGCCTCTGGTCACTTAGCTATTGAGTTGTATTTTTCTTATTGACTTTGATGACTCCTTATATTCAGAATAGTCTCTCTCAATGATGTGAATACCACTTCGTTAGGTACATACATTGCAAATATTTCTACCAGTTTATTGGTTGTCTTGTCCATTTCTTTAAGCTGATTATGTTTTAGTGACCTCAAACAAAACTTTTTTTTTTTTTTTCAAACAGAACTTTTAAAAATTTCTGTATAGTTTGTGGTCTTTTTGCCTGGTTTAAAATCTCCTTCGCTAACTGATTTCATGAATATATTTTCCCAGATTTTTTTTCTAAAGATTTTACATATATTGCTTTTCAACACTCAGATGTTTTCATCTGTGGGGAATTTATCTTTTGTACATTGTGTAAGATAAGAGTACACTTACTTCTTTTCCCCATGTGCTTTTCCCTGGCACCATTTATTGGAAGTCTGTCTGGTCCCATGATTTGTAATGCTGACTCTTGTAAATAACAGCTTTGGCTTGCTTCAGCAGTGCACATACCAAATATTCTCCTTTCTGAACATGTGCATACTTTCAGATTCTTTATGGTATTCTACTAATCTAGTTTTCTCTATGCCAATCCCACGTCTTCTTTTAAAAGAAAAATGTAGGCCATTTAAAAAAGTTTTTATTGAATTTTTTACAATACTTGCTAGTTCATGTTTTGATTTTTTGGCCACAAGGCATGTGGGATCTTAGTTCCCTAACCAGAGATGGAACCTGCACCCCTTGCATTGTAAGGTGAAGTCTTAAACATGGGACCACCACTGGACTTCCAGGAAAGTCCCTGGGAGAATTTAAGAAAGAAATGAGTGTTTGAAGAGTACAACAGATACAAGGTTTTGTAATGAGACCTAAGATCAACCTTTTGTGTTCTTAGATAAGTCACTTAACTTCTCTGAGTCCCAATATCTGAATCTATAAACCAGGAGTAATATCCACATCGCAGAGGTTAATAATGGTCACAAAAATAGCATTTGCAAAGAGCCTTCCAGAGAGCCTTGCCTAACACACAAAGCTGAGAGTTATTAGCTTCTTTTAAAATTTTATGTACCCAGATCTCCTGACAGTCACTCTTTAGCATACATGCTTTCTACACCCTTTTCTGGGGACAACAAAACACAGCCCTTAGGAAGAGTAATATGAGAGCATCTACCCAACTTCAAGAGCAGGTTCTATAAATTCTTCAGTGAAAAAGCTGGCCTGGGCTATTCAGTGTTCAGAGCAAAGTCATTTTTATTGTAATGAAATTTTAAAAGGCAGTTCCATTAGTTACACATATACACAACTGACTTAATAACTGTTAGTCATAGAGAACATTCAAGAAATACAAATGATTTATCCACAGCACGGTTCACATTCATAAGAAGAAAGGTTAAAAGAGAAACGATTAAGTGCTGAAACTGTCCTCTGAAGCTCATCTGGGAATTATCTTGTTTTTGGAGGAAAATGAGATTGTTAACCAGAAGCAGGCTGCCTTGTTCCCATAAAAGGTGGAAAAACCTCCCTTTTTCCACCTCCATGGTCACCACTCCACAGTCTTTGGCCCCAAGACCCAGGCACACCTACCTATGCATGAAGAGGTGCCGGTATTCCAGCATGATGCCTCTCAAGCTGCTCCAGCCCACAGACAGCGGGGAAAGGACAGTCAGATCCCTTCATACCCAAGATGAAGATCTGGCCAGGAGAGAGGGCTGAATGGACAAGTTGGGCTGTCCGTGGCAAGTCAGGACACAGCGACTTAATGATCAAACCCGTACTTCCCAGTAAAAGGAGCATTTCCACCCTGACTCATGACTGGCTACTGCTGTTAAGTGACCAGCATGGTCCTGCTTATGTCATAAATGTTAGGGAGCAGGTACGTTGTGGGGGGGGGGGGGCCGGGGGTAGAGATTCAGGGCTCATCTGCTAGTCCAGGTGCTGACGTAGAGGGAAGGGAACACGGTCATTTCCCTGGGGCCTGACTCATCTCTAGGCTGAGCCTGGTCACAGCACTGACAGTGTCAAGGGTGGCTAGTCTGGGGGACAGAGTCTCTCATGGACTCAGGAGAGTCATGCTCTTCAACGTCAGTCCCATCAACTATCGGTATTCTCATTGCAACATGTATTCACGAAACAACAAAAGGGTGAATTTGATCAACTGGGAAGCAGAGAAGAATGTGGGTGTCTGTGATGGCTCTGTTGCTCCCTGAAACCAAAACTACAGATGAAGCCAGTGGGAGGCATATGGGGCAGAACGTTCCAGAAGCCCTGTAGCCACCGTCGCAGTCACTGAGCCAGCCTTGGCCAAGCCTCAGCGTGGCTGTGTCTGTGTGCTCACCAATGGTTCAGGCAGCCACCACATGGCTCTTTTTGGGGGAGAGCCTTCTGCTTGCTCAGCCAAAGGAAGCCACTGGAAGGCCTGGGAGATGCAAGATGAGGTGTGAATGAGGAAGAGAGTCCTGGAGCCAAAGTCCTAGTGTTGTTCCCCTTCCCAATCCAGCTTTTTGTCCATCTCCAATAGGAAAGGAAGTTGAGCTGAAGGCCACGCTGACACAGGGTCCGTGGGCATCCTGGTCTCCTGGCTGGGCAGGACCAAGGCTTCTACAAACTGGCATTACTAGGCTCTCCAGGACTTTAATGCTCATTTGTCTCAAAATTCCTTGTGTGTGTGTGTGGGGGGTGGTGGTGCAGAAAACATCCCTCAGACATGTGGTCCTCTGGGTGCTCCCTGTTTTCTGAGTGGCCACATGGTGCTTCTAACACTCACAATCAAAGCGTGGAATGGGGAATACAGAAAACAGAAAACTCAAACTGCCAGTCACACTACAGCCACACACCCTTCCAGGGCTCCTGGGACACAGCTGGGAGGGGAGGTGGGCTTACTTATTTATTTATTTTTTTGGCCACACTGTGCTATGTGTAGGATCTTAGTTCCCCGACCAGGGATCGAACTCAGGCCCCAGAAGTGGAAGCTCAGAGTCTTAACCACTGGACCACGAGGGAAGTCAGGTTGAGGCTGTTTAGTTATGACGCTCTCCATTACATCTGGCTTTCATTTGCTCACGAATCCTTGCCTACTAGGACTAAGAACTGAGAGGTCCTCATCCTAGACCTTGTGTAAGTAGATGAAAGGTCCTGGGGGCAAGACTGTTCTCCTCTGTCCTGCATCCCCTCAGCACCCAGTACAGCCCGGGTGGGTGGCAGGCTCCCAGTCAGCGTGCCGATCAGTGTGTGCGCCTCAGAAAACCCCCAAACTCCCTCCAAAACCAGAAGAGACAAACATACCTCCCACCTCAAACTCAAATTTATAGACTCAAAGTCACAAGAAGTCTGTTTTCATTTCACCGAGAACCCATTCTTTGATCCAAAAGCTATTTTGGTGTCTCTTCTTGGGAAATAATTAAGTCTACCGTCTGGGACAAGTTCAAGGCTGCAGGGGGTGCAGAGGTGACCCCAGGAGCAGGGCACACCCAGGGGAGGCCCCTTCTGGGTCTTGGTTCTGTCAGGGTCGGGGGACGTTCAGCCACCTGCCATTTTCCCAGGAACCAAAAGGCTTCTAAAGGTTAAAAATGACATCCGTGCGTCTAAACCCCAAATCCAATCGCCACTATATACACGAAGATTAAAAACCACTCTAGAAACTGTCAGGTCAGTTTTAATTTAGAGCCCATGACCTGGGATCACACAAAGCTGGCTACCAGCCAAGGGTAAGCTCATGAACAATGCTGGACTTTAACAGCTGGAGCTTCCCAGGCCAGAATGAACGCCCATCCGCTCTGGATGCTGGCCAGTGCTGGGGTTGATGCAGTTTTCAGAGGATGAGAGCAAACACTCTCCACGTGGCTCCTTCCTGCAGATGGGGCTCACTCCCGGCTCAGGTAGCCTAGAAGCGACTCCACCCCGCCGGGCCCCTCAGAACCCCAGGAGGAGGGGTACAAGGATTGTTCCTAGCCAGGCGCCTGCAGGGGGCAGGGCTCCTCTGCCTGCTGCGAGGTGGCCACGGGTAGGTAGCCTGTCTCCCTATGGGTGTCGGTGAGCTGATGGGATGGGGAGGCAGGACAGGAGGGGGACTATTGGGAAAAGAAGAGGACACAGGAGTTTCCTTCCTTACTGTAAAGGGCACGGGATGGAGTGGTGGTAAGTAAAAAGGGGGAATCATCTCAGATCTGAGAGAAACAACAAGCCAGGGACCAGGGGCTCAGAAGTTAGCCAGGCAAGCTTCTAGAAGTCAGCTCTCACTCTGTCTTGAGACAACCTGAGGGATTCAAGGCCCTGGGGTGGGGGGTGTGTGGCAAAACCAGAACTGGAGCCCAAGTCCTCTCCCTCAAAGACCTGCCCTCTGCCCCTCCTGAGAAGCCGCTGTCCCCTGCCTGGACTGAAGAACTGACCTAGCAGAGCAAGCAGCTCTGGGCCGGGACTCCTGGGGTCGCCATCAAGTGCCCGCCTGCTCAGTTCAGCCTGTCTGCCTGGAACCCAGGCCCCAGGCCTGGCTCCCTCTGGTCAGGGCATCCTCCTCAGCTTGGCCGGGGCTCCACCTCCACCACACACCCTGGATTCTAGACACTCGCTCTTGCCACACACGACAGACACGGGCACAGCACATCCTTCAGGACAAGGATTCACATCACGCGGCACAAAGTACATGCCTCATGGCCACACGGACGGACGGACGGATGGATGTGGCTGAGCCAGGAGACAGAGGAGCCGGCGTCCACCTGGGGGTCCCCGGCTGCTCACCTCCAGCTCTGAGAACACAGGCTTTGTGCCCTCTCTCCTCACTACTCCCTGAGCCCCACGCGGACACAGAAGTAAGAAGCCAGGAGAAACCAGATTCCAGCTTCCAGGGCAGGCCTGGGCATGCCGCTTGGGCTCTCTGGGCTGTAAGTGAACTTTACATAGACACAAATTGTCCGATAGGAGATTATTCACAACCAGATTTTAGGAACCCAATGGGTTGGCCTCCCAAGCACACACAAGTAAAATACAATAAATAAACCCACCCCTGACGTCTACCAGGCTCCTGTTTGGTGGCGGAGCAGCCACTGCTGAGGGTTAGAAGCTGAGCAATGCGACAGTGGCAGGGGGAACACGGCGGGGGCGGGGGGAAATGAGGTGTCTTCTGCTGCGGGGGGTCCTGCCACAGGACAAGCAGGGCAAGGGGGGCCCCTGTTCACGACGGCGTCGACGTCACAGCAGGGGGGACACTGCTCTGTGAAGCCTGGCTTTGCCCGCAGCTACTCCGAAAACGGCGGGAACATGCCCAGGTCGGCAAAATCTTCAATGTTATAGTTGCCGGTCCCCTGGGTTGGATCTCCGGGCATGGGCAGCATGTCCTGCAGGAGAGAGGAAAAGAGCGCAGAGGAGTCGGCTCATCCCTCATTCTCCCGGGCAGTAGCACGTCCCAGGAGCCCAGCCTGCCCACCACCCTCACGGCATCTCTCCAACAGGGCAGCCTGGGAACACGTACCCTCCCCACCGCCCCCACCATCTGACAGATGCTCTGCTGGGTTCCTCCAATGTCTGAAACCCTGGGAAGCTTTGCTGTCCTGGGAGATGTCATTGCAGCAGGAAGCTCTGTCTGTTTAAAGCCTAGCCAGGACACAGGGTGCACAAGAGGCCCACTGGTACCAGTCTGGTACCAAGCAAGTTATATACACAACCGACAATCAAGATACAACAGCACTGTGATGCAGGGAAGGGCAGGAGGGCTACGTGGAAGGAGAACTGCGTGGGCTGTCTTCACCGTGTACATCGAGGACAAGGCCAAATCCCTGTGGGGTTAGACTTCACCTTTCACGAGTCCTTCAAGTTCTCTGGGACTCAGACTACCCATCCAGAAAATGGGCAGAGCTATATTTCAATCCTTTACAGCAATTTCCCCAAAGTGTGCTGTGTCCAATTCCCAAAGTGTGCTGTGTCCAATTCTTGGCCCATGAGACACTCTGGGAGAAAAGAATTCTGCGGACAAATGAGTTTGGGAAACGAGGTGTACTTTGCTGCCCTTCTGTAAACCCTCAGTCATCATTAGTACATAAAGGCTCTGTTAAGTCCTGTAGTCATACAGATGAACCTATCTGCAGGGCAGGAATAGAGATGCAGATGTAGAGAATAGACGAGAGGGCAGAGCAGGGGAAGGAGAAGGTGGGACAAACGAGACAGTAGCATTGACCTATATATACCACCACGTGTAAAACAGAGGGCTATTGGGAAGCTGCCATATAGCGCAGGAAACTCAGCTCTGTGATGACCTAAAGCAGTGGGATGGCAGGGTGGGAGGGAGGCTCAAGAGGAAGGAGATACATGTAAACATATGGCGGATTCACTTTGTTGTACAGCAGAAATTAACACAACATTGTAAAGCAATTATATTCTAATTTTTTAAAAAAGAAACTGAATAACTGTTTAATCATGTCTCACAAATGTATTTGACCAAAAATTCCTTTTAGCATCGTGACCATGAAGAGCCAGGTTAGGGAAATCTGCTTAAATGGTGACTGTGAGGCACAAGGAGGGGCCAGGGCTCAGCATGACGGATGGAGGAAGCGGGGATAGTCATCATGGGTCAGGGGTGGTCAGGTGAGGGCCTGGGTGAGGCACCTCTCTGCAAGTATAAAAGGATTTTGTCTCTTCGGGGACCTGGGTTCTACAGCTTTGCCTGTAAAGGTGCTGCTTGAACTGGTGGGAAAGGAGCTTGAGGTGTTGCTGCTGTTTAGTCACTAAGTCATGTCCAGCTCTTTGTGACCCCATGGACTGTGGCCCGCCAGGCTCCTCTGTCCATGGCATTTCCCAGGCAAGAATACCGGAGTGGGTTGCCATTTCCTCCTCCAAGAGATCTTCCCGACCCAGGGATCAAACTCGCGTCTCTTGCATTGGCAGGCGAATTCTTTTCCACTGAGCCACTAGGGAAGCCCCAGCTTGGGGTGAGGGTGGGGTAAATGGAGAGCTCTCCCATGAGAGCTTTGTAGTCCTGTGGGTCCCAGGTGAGCCCTGCTCCAGCCATGCCTTGAGGGGCAGGCTCTAGAATGTGACAGAAGGCACTGGGGGCTCTTGTTATCAGGTGTTTCTCCCTCATGAAGACCTGGTAGGATGGACGGGACACACCCCCACTTGGAGCCTCTTCCCAGTGAGAACTTTCCTGGCTGAAAGTGGGGCTCTGACACCCAAGGGGGCCGAGTCCTGCACTGTGGTATGCCAGCGATATCTGTTACTGCTGCACACTTAGGGAATGGCTCAAACCGGGGGTCCCCAATCTCTGGTATCCAAAGCCTGATGATCTGAGGTGGAGCTGATGTAATAACAATAGAAATAAAATGCACAATAAATGTAATGCACTTAAATCATTCCGAAACCATCCCCTCCCACTATCCGTGGAAAAACTGTCTTCCACAAAACTGGTTCCTGGTGCCAAAACGGTTGAGGACAGCTGGATCAAACAACGGAGGAGTTGCAAGGCACCCAGGCAGCTTCAATCAGCAATACGTGCCTGGGGCTCAAGAAGGGAGCCTCGCCTCTTTCTCCTCCTGGAGCCCCTGGAGTCGGGGCTACGACCTTCCCGGGAGGGGCCAGAACTCACAATCTCTATCAGCAGTCGGTGCTACAGCAGGGAGGCAGAGACTGAGGGGGAAAGGAAGCAGAGAGAAGGCGCGGGTACCTACGAGAAGGCGGTGCTCGCTGATTTACCTGGAACACTTCAGTCTGACCGGGCTGCTGGTGGGAGTGCGGCTCACCGCTCTGCTGTCCGTGGTGCTGGCTTTGCCACTGCGACCAAACTTCCGAGGGCCGCCCTTGGAACTGCCCGCTACTCTGTCCGCTCTCAGCTGAAAGATCCGACATAGAGGACACTTCCTTTAAAAGCCAGCCCATGACTTCGGGAGACCCAAGAACCACTACAGCCCAGAGGACCCCCGCACTCCATCCAGAGCGGGCTGACAGTGCTCGCTGTCCCCCTCTGCCTCATGCTGGCTGACAGATAAGAAGCTGGTTTGGCACCCGAGGCCTGGATGGGTGAAACAGAAACAGGAGCTCTCTGCCAGATGGTGCGGGTACTGGGCAGTGAGGGTGGTTCTCCCCGAGCGCATCTGCCAGGGTAAAGTCTTACAGCCCTCAGTCCTTCATGATCACTGCTGGAGGCATGTCTGTGGCCGAGAAGCCATCTCCTAGATGTGCAGGAGAATGGATATGCAGTCTCTGCCACTCCAGATACCCCAGCTCACAGGCTGCTCTTTAAAGGAACCCTGACCTGCCAGTAGTAGAGCCTCACTCAGCAAAACTTGACCTCCACCAGCCTCACTGCCTTCTGGGTAACTCGGCTGAAGCCACACATGGCATTCCATGAGGGTCCTTCCATGGGGGCCAAGAGCCATGGCTCTTTCTGCCCGTCTCTTTAGCAGAGTGTTTCTCAGCACCACTAGCTAGAGAGGAAAGGCATTTGGGTACAGCTTAGACAAGGAGATAGGTCTCTTTGTGGGAATTGCTGGATAAATTTGTGAACAAGAGCGACCTTGCTTCTGTCCACAATTTACAAAAAATACCTAGTGGAAAAACAAAACTTAGAAAAAAAAGAGCAGAATTTTGCCTAAAACATTTTAAAGACTAACCCAAGGGGGCGAGAAAGGGAATATTTCCTGCCATATATGTAAACAAGGACGTCACAGTCATCAGCAATTGCAGACACCATGATGGGGAGCTGGTGAGCCCTGAGGGAACCGAGGAAGAAAAGAATACCTGCCATCCAGCCGCCATCAGTCTGCAGCCACTCCCTACTGGGAGCCTTGAGGAAACTCAGGATGTGAAAACATAGGATACTGGCCCCAGATAGGTGAGGTGTACATCAAAGGAATGATTTCAGTGAGCCCAGACTCTTGTATCTTCCCATACATGGAAAAGTGTGAAATTCCTTAACCTGGCTATCTGGTCTTCTTTAACAATAATCTTTTGATGTTCAGACTACCTGCCCTTTGTTGCAAAACTTCTATATCACCTGGCTTCTCCCCTCACCTCCTCTGAGCAGTTCTCTAAGGGTTACTTGAAATGCTGCCTCACAGGCTTGAAGTCCTAAATCCTGTGCATGCTCAGTCATGTCTGACTCTTTGTGACCCCACGGACTGTAGTCTGCTAGGCTCCTCTGTCCATGGAATTTTCCAGGCAAGAATACTGGAGTGCGTTGCCATTTCCTACTCTAGGGGATCTTCTCAACCCAGGGATCCAACCCTGGTCTCCTGCATTGCCAGGAGGATTCTTTATCATTGAGCCATCAGGGAAGCCCAGTCCCATCAAATAAAACATAATTCTCAACTTTCAGGTTGTGAATATTTTTTAAGTCTACCAGGGTTGGTTTATCCTAAGGCATATTAAAAACTGCAGGCACTTTTCCTTGTTCCAAACCATTCAATGACATTTTGGAGGTGACAGGCTCACTGTCCAGCTCTAGAGAGCAGAACAAGTCCCATCTTGGCCCTACTTGTTCTTCAACAGTTGTTCTGACCATGGGCGACCCCACTCCCCACCTGATAAGTGGGCACTGGGTTCATCTTGGGTGGAAGTTTAGATGGTGTTCAAAGGGAAGAGTCAATCCCTTTCTCTCTCACATCTCACCTACTGCCTGAGACATGAAGGGCTTTTATAAAACATATACTCCCTTGAATGGTTCACCACGGCACCTTTCAAGCTCTGCGTGACCACAGTTGGTAAAGGGATCCAGAAACTCAGGTAAGGATACTATTCCCAATTGCACACAAGAAGGAGTTAAATCTACTGTGCATACAGGATTCTGTTGTTTAAACAAATGCATCTGGCTTTGCTGAAATGCTTTCCCGAACACTCTCTCATGATATTCCATGGGCCAGGGACAACTTTTTCATAGAATCATGTCCCCTGGCCCGATTTGGGAATGGTGGTGGTTTAGTTGCTAAGTTGTGTCCGACTCTGGTGACCCCATGAACTGTAGCCTGCCAGGCTCCTCTGTCCATAGGATCTCCCAGGCAAGAACACTGGAGTGGGTTGCCATGATAAGAGAAGCCACTGCAATGAGAACCCTGTGCATTGCAACTAAAGAGTAGCCCCTGCTTGCTCCAACTAGAGAAAGCCCACATGCGGCAACAAAGACACAGCACAGCAATAAATAAATAAGTAAATAAAATGCTTAAAAAAAGAAGATGAAATGTGCAGCGGCCCCAGCTGGAGCAGTGATGGAAGCCCCACTGGTCAGATATCCACCCCATCCTGGAGGCCCTGAGGTTGAGCATGAGCTGGGCCATCTGCTGCTGGGACAGAGGATGGATGGACACAGGCACCTCTGCTGAAGGTGGGGCTGGGGCAGACCATGAGGGTTGTCCTCATGTATTCAGGGATGACTGGCTTGGTGTCGCTGTACCTGTGTTCTCTCTGGCGTGTGCGTCCTCCCCCTGTTCTGCGCCTGCAGGATTCTACTTGTACTCCGAGACCTGATGGAATGTGACCTTGAACGACTGACTCCATGCTCTCTCCTCAGTTGGCCTGTGGCACTTGTGCTGTCTCTCAGGATGGTGCCCTTCACGCTAAGATGACTCATCCCCAGATGTGAATAACTTAAGGCCAGGGACCTTATCTATTAAAACGTCTGTTCCAGGCTTCACTGAGTACAGTGCCTGGAATAAAGCAGAAGTATCTGCTGGGATTTCCCTGGTGGTCCAGTGGCTAAGAGTCTGCATTCCCAATGCAGGGGGTCCAGGTTCAATCCCTGGTCAGGGAACTAAGATCCTACATGCCACACTAAGATCCCACACAGCCAAGTAAATTTTAAAAAGTATCTGCTGAAGGCAAGAATGAAGGAAGGAAAGAGGAGCAAAGGAGGAAGAAATAAGAACGCTCTATACACTTTTACTTCTATTCCCACTGGAGGCTTCCTGGATATCACTAATTTATAATGAAGCTAATACCCATCTTCTCATCAGTCTTCCTTGGTGACAGCCAGAGCCAGGGGAGGGGGAGGATTAGAGGAAGACTAGCTTCCCCAACTTGTGTCTGGGGGTGGTTGTATTCATGAACAAGACAAAATTTCAGAACAAAAATTCTTAAACTTCTGGGAAGGGAAGTGCTTTTCTTAACTGCATGCAATAGAAAAAAAATTAATGAACTGGATTGCTTTATTCATTTATTTATTTTTATAGGGATGTAAATGCAACATGATGACTAAATAGTTAATACTGTTACAGGGTATGCCTATTTATTTATGACCCTGCTGCGCGGCACAGGAGATCTTAGCTCCTCAATCAGGGATCAATCCCATGCTCCCTGCACTGGTCATGTGGAGTCTTAACCACTGGACCACCAGGGAAGAACTGGTTTGCTTTAGAAACAGCATAAGCTAGCTAAGGAAGCAGGGAAAGGGCTTGGTATTTTTGGAGTACTGACTAGGTGCTAGGCATCCCTCGGGATACTTTTTAGACATTCTTTAATTTCTTCTTCACTCTGACGCTAAGAGATGAGTCCATCTTCCACATTTTTCAGATGAAGACACTGGGGCTCAAAGATGTCAGGAAATGTGCCCAACTCATTTAGCTTATGAATACCAGAGCCAGGGTTTGAACCGAGATCTGTCTGATGCTGAAGCCCACGTGCATTGATTTGATAAATAGTTTTCATAGTGAATGCTATGTACCCGACACTGAGCAGTGGCTGGGGATACAGTGGGTTGCAATGGCCCAATTCATTGAGAAAGACAGATGAGTAACTAGGCAATTGGAATTGTTGTTTGTTTAGTCGCTCAGTCATGTCTAACTCTTTACAACCCCATGGACTGTAGCCCACCAGTCTCCTCTGTCCATGGGATTTCCCAGGCAAGAATACTGGAGTGGGCTGCCATTTCCTTCTCCAGGGGATCTTCACAACTCAGGGATTGAATCCAGGTCTCCTGCATGGCAGGTGGATTCTGTATTGCTGAGCCAGCAGTGAAGCCCAATTGAAACTGTTAAGACTGCTTATAAGGGAAGCACAGGCAATTGGAAGGACAGGGCTGTGAGACTTAAGTCAATCTGCATCTTCCTGGAGGAAGTTATATCCACCGACAATCTAGAAGATGACCTCACCCGTCATGTGGTGGGACAGTTAAAGGGGAAAGTCCGCCATGCAGTCTCTGCTCCTGACATTTTTTTCTGAGCTGTATCAGTGACCTCTCTGATTAAAGAATGAGTAATAACTACAACATAACCTCCCCAGGATGATAGAGCCCTGTGGGGTCTTAGACTAAACCCTGGCCCCGACTGACCAGTACCACAGACCATAAACAGGGCATGTTTGTGGCCCACCCCCAGGATATGTACCTACAAGCCTCTTTCTGGAAAAAGCCCCAGTGTTGCTTCATCGATCCGAAAGCCACGTGTGTGACTGCAAACCTTAAGCATGGGTTCCAGCCACGCCGTGCTTCTTGTGTTCTGCGGGCTGCCTGCGTAAGACCTAGGCTGCTACATCTCCTGGCTGGATGCCTGGGCCACCTGCCAGCCCAGGGATTCCAAACAGAATATACGAGTAGGTTGCTACCATCTGGGCCGACTGGGTGGGCTTTCACAGCAAGAGTCAGAATCTTGGGGAGCTTGTCAATTTCTAGACTGTAGACAAAGGGGATGACAACTTCCTTAAATTATTGGCACTCAATGTTCTCTTTTCAGCTTTTGCTAACTAATAATTTTGGTGAGATTCATTTGATTTGGAAAGTGCATTAAGACTCAAGGTTTACCTGAAGTCCCATTCAGAGGTCCTAAGTGGTTGAGTTTAGCTCAGTGCTTCTCAGGCATGGGTGATTTTGCCCTTACCCGCCATCCTGGAGGGACATTTGGCAACGTCTAGAGACATTTCTTTCTTTTCTGATAGGTAAGAAGTAGACCTTTTTAGAGAGACACACTTCACAGACAGGGTGCGGGCCATCTCAGAAGGCATATGTATGTGTGCGCATGCTCAGTCGCTAAGTCGTGCCTCACTCTTTGTGACCCTATGGACTGTAGTCTGCCAGGCTCCTCTGTCCATGGGACTTCCCAGGCAAGAAAACTGGAGCGGGTTGTCATTTCCTGCTCCAGGGGATCTTACCAACTCAGGGATCAAACTTGTTTTTCTTATGTCTCCTGCATTGTCAGGCGGGTGAGTTCTTTACCACTAGCACCACCTGGGAAGCCCTCCATGAGCTTTAACTAAATTCAAGTGTGTAAAGCACTGAGCACAAAGTAAGTATGTGGTATGAGTGAGCTGCTATCATAATTATTACAATATTATCATCATCCGAAGTAAGCTAGCTGCATGGCAGCTGTAGCAGCGGCTGCTTAGCCTGGAGCCCCGTTTGTGCAGTCCTGCTCTTGGTCAGAGAGTTGTGTGGCAGCCTCAGCCCCTGGCTCTGTCCTTCCTGCGTTCCACCTCCTTTTGCACTTCAGAGCCCAGCATTTGTAAGTGGAGACCAGACAGAGGCACAGAGCTAAAGGCTCTAGCCGCTGGGGCAGGGGGTGGCGTCCCCTCATTTCTTGTTAGGGCCGCCCTGAGATACTTCTAGGCATACCAGGGGGAATGCTGACTCTCCTGGGAGCCTCTCCTGACTCCCCCACTTGCTTCCAACAGACTTGGCTGTTGCACCTTCAGCACTGGCTTGCCCGCCTCTCTGTAGCTGTCTCTCTCCCCGGCCTCGGAGTCTGCACTGTGACCTTCTACCCGGTCAGAGCTGAGTCTCCTCCCAGGGCTCAGCACAGGGCCTGGCATCAGGAGGGCCAGCGAGTAGGTCAGTGCCCGGTGGGCCCTGTGCTCCCAGGAAGGACTAGGTGCCTGCATGCCAAGTGTGCTCAGATTGGTCATAGGGGTGGTGTCTCTCCACATGCAGCGAGCAGGGGGCCCTCCTGGGAACCAGGGACCTCCAACCTCAGGGTGGGTCCAAGTTGAGCTCCTGGCTGACTTGAAAGCAGCTGCCTTTCAGGAAGGCCCTCTCCTTCCTGAAACAGGGGGCTGTGCTTCTAAACTCACCGTATCATCTGGCAAGGATATTTAAAGGCTGAGTGTGAGACCCTGCTACAAGTCTATGGGATTCACGCAGAGAGACACCTGAATCTGAGGGGGAGGGACAGATAAAGGGTTGGGAAATGCTTGCCCAACCCCCAGGCCTGGGGCTGCGGGGCCAGAAGTGCTCTATTAGCGGTGGGGTTGGACAGGGGGTGGGGGCAGCTGACGACTCAGGTGTGGGCCAGGGGCAAGGCACCACATACTTCCTAAAGCTGACATAGCCCTAAAAGGACACATGCAGCTCAAATGGAAACGCAGGTGTCTGCTTCATGCTTGCCTGAGAATGATCCATTCTGGAAAGGAAATGCCCCCTGAGCATGACTGTCTCCACAGACAGCCCTGCAGGAAGGGGACACCAGCTCAGGCTTCTTGCCAGCACCAGGATCCTTTCTGAGTTCCTGCTCTGTGACGTGGCACTCAGACCCTGGCAGACACACGGAGTGGGTCATTTAAACACCCGCAGGGTGAGCAGTGGCAGGGGCTCCTGGGAAGTCCACCAGAGGGAGCAGACGGTTAACCCTTTAGGGCCTGAGGTTGTGCAAACAAAGCTAAGCAAACTGTTCTTCCATGGGATAGGATCCCTCTTGTAATATTAAAGAGAGCGAATTTTACGATGTTTATCATGTACACAATTTATTGACACAATGCATCCTCCCTATGACCCACACTTCCCCAGCTTTTTGAAACAAGATCACAGTAAGCTCCCTATATAAAAACTTTCAAAGATGCGAATATGCCCAGCTATTGTACTGCAGTACTGTACTTTTCAAGGTACGGAACTGTAAGATTAAAAATACTTGCTTTTTTTTGTTTTTTTTTTATGTATTATTTGTATGAAAAGTATTATAAATCTATGGCAGTACAGTACTATATAGCCAGTTGTGTTAGTCTAGGCTAACTTTGTTGGACTTACTAATGCACTCTTGGAACAGAACTCATTCATAAGTAGGGGACTTACTGTATAGGGTTTTTGACTTGGGTGATCTAAAAGTCCTTGCCAAGGGCCATAAATGGTTAAAATAGCACTCAGATGACATCAGTGCACAGGAGACCCAGAGCCTTGACAATAATAAAGTCGATCTACAAAGCCAAGGTCTAGGCAGCAAGTCCCTTAGGGACACCACTGGCCTCCTGATGGCCAGAGAGAAGAGAATTTGGAAATCTCCAGACCTGGTACCAGGGTTCTGAGAGCCTAGGGCTCAGACCCCCAAACCCAGAATGTTCAGAAATGATCTTAGCTGGCTCTCCCAGGAATTCTTCCCCTCTGTCCCCACCTACCGAAACCTGGAGTCCTGTTGGCCAGGCTGGAGTAGGCGTTCCCGCTGGGCGAGGAGGTAGCCGGACTGGAGAGAGGGCTGTAGGACGAGGGGTCTGCGGGATATGTGTGGCTCGTTCCGATCCCAAAGGGAGAAGACTGAGTCTTGCTGGACTGCGAGGGGAGTTGCTACAATCAGGACAAAGCGAAGAGAGGGCCAGCATCACCAGCAGGCCCCCTCCCCCCACCCTCCATGGCCCCGCTTGGTCACTGTCACGCGCAGGTCCAGCCTACACGGGCAGCCCTGCTCTGGGCTGATAGTGACTCCAGTGGCCTCCTGGCCTGCTGGGCACCATGCCCAGGATCAGGCCAACATGTGCTGGCCCAAGAAACAGGACTCAGGTCCTGGATCTTCAGGGTCTGGTTGAAATTGCCCTCCAGGGACTCAGTGATCTAAGTCCTCTGCCTTCCGCTTAGGGGACCTTGGCAAGGTCCAGGATACAGATGTCCCCACAGTGACAACAGGGAGGCAGGTGCATCCCCATGTTGACAACCTCATGCACTCCGGGGCCAAGGGAACTGAGGTCCTGAGTGGTGAGGGGCTTGCTCCTGATGGACGGTCTCTGAGTGCCTGTCCCCTCCCCTGGTTTCCCAGAGCTGCCTCCAGACTGCTGGGAGAAAAGGCTGTGAAAACAGACTTGGTACCATTGATGGGTACCTGGTTCTCAAAGTACCCTTCGCCTCCATGCTCCCTGGAGCCTGGCCGTGGTTGAGGCAGTCAGCTCCAGCTCCATGCGCTGACTTGTTCTCAGAGCCGGGATCCCCAGAGAGCACAGCTCAGGTGCTCTGCGCCCTCTGGGGACCTGGGGCAATGCCCTTGCTGACGCCCATACCTGTCCTGGAAAGGGCGGACGGCTTCCTGTCCAGGCCACCTGACTCTGGTTGAGCTGCCTGGAGATCTGGGACATGTTCTGACTTGTTGAGGACGAGGACTGGATGTCGTTCACTCCAGGCACGTGCACCACGGCAGAGCTGCGAAGGAAGAAAGAGCACCATGGGACTTTCCTGGTGATCCAGCGGTAAGACTCCACCTTCCAACACAGGGGGCTCAGGTTCCACCCCTGGCCAGGGAACTAAGATCCCACGTGCCTAGGGGCAACTAAGCCTGTGTGCCACAACTAGAGACGCCACAGTGCCACAATGAAGACACAGCACAGCCACAAAAAAAAATTCCTGCACTAACCGTGATTAAGAGGAACTTCACTCCTGAGATCCCTTCCTCACTTAACACAGGGCTCCTTTCCCATCTCTTGATGTGTGTAAGTGACCTCGGGGCCTTTTCTGATCACTGTTCTCTATTGGGGTGGCGGGAGTCTCCTCCACCGCTTGGCCCTGGCTGCCCTCACAGCACTGACTGGAGAGCTGGCAGGAGTGCTGTGGACCCCAGGAAAGGTGCCCTGGTGCACAGGGCCCGTGGGACCACAGCAGGACTTGGGTGGGGGACAAACTTAGGGACGTGCAGCCACAGCTGTGCCATCCTGCCAAGGGCTCAGTGCCACTCATCCCATGTCCCTTCCCACTCAATCCAGCTCAGGCCCTGCAGATGTACAGGAAACTGGCCATCCTACAAGCTTACAGCTTCATGGCACTCTTTTAACTAATTAACCCATTCGTTCTATAGACCAGTGATCTAGTGAGAGCCTCCCCAATGCCAGGCTCCACAAGGGGACCGGCCCCTTCTTCTGTTTCAGTGACAACAGCTGGTGCAGACTCAGCATCTCTGGCTGGACCATCTGTTCTAAGCACCTGCCTGCAGCCGCAACTCCTCCACTCCACCCCTTACACCCCGTCATCACAAACTTTCTCCAGGACCTTGTTTCCTCAAGCCCCTCTTCTACCATGAGTCGTCCCAGTGATGAGTCCAAACTCCCAAGTCGAGCACAGTAGTCAAGACTGATATATTCATCTCATTCTTTTCCTCCCAGACTCCAGGAGTCCCCATGTCTCCTGCCCCTGGACTCCGCTCAGCACAATCCTGATGCCTATGCACCTACCCTTGCAGCAGGTGGCCATCTGCTTTTTTGCTTCCGGGCCTCCCCCTCCTCCTGCCCCCACCATGCTGTGCCTGGCTAGCCCTCCTCACCTCTGGCCTCTGCTCCATCCTGGCTGCCCTCTGTCCAGATGGCAGGGGGCGGGGAGGGAGAGGGGGAAGCAGCAAGTGCTACAAGGACTCGATGAACACAGGCCTAGGCGGGCCTGGCATGGAACTACAGCAGGTCACCATGTGCTGAGTGGGTGAGTAACCAGCAGCAGGGGAAGAGCCTGGAGCCTTGGCCAGTGCTCTGCAGAGCCAGGTGACCAGCATGGATTATGTCTCAGGGGCAGCTCACAAGGGGCCACCATCTTGTTCTTCCATCCCCAGACTAGAGAGTAGCTGCTCCAGGAAAGAGTTCCCCAGAGACTCAGAACAAGTCACCATCTACTACAGCCCAGCTGCGGGGCTGGCAGAGCTACTCTGTGACCTCAGGGGTTAATGTCTCATGGCGCAGTTGCTGACCACCTGCTGCCTCCCCTGAAGTTGGTCCACTGACCCTTGGTGAGGGCCATCCCGGCTGGGACCTGTTCCTGGGGTGGCTGGCCCACCTGCCCAGTCTTGGTCCCTGCCTGATTCTCAACTGGACATTCAGCTCTGGCCAAGTCAGCCAGAGGCTGGGCTGCTTGGGGAGCCCCATCCCACCAGGCACGGGTCTGAGATGCTTCTGCTAGTGGGTCTGGGGGTACCCGTTGGCTACCACAAGTGCCCACCACCCTCCCTGAAGGTGTCTGTGCCCTAGCTGAGCTCCCCAGCCCCTGCTCCTGCTGCCCTGGGAGCCCCTGGATCCAGGCCCCATCCCTGGTGGTGTTGCTGGCTTCCTCAGTGACTTACAAGAGACCCCTGATGCTAAGAACCAACCCCCGGAAGCACAACATCTTACTTATACCTCCCATGAGCAGCCCTTTAGGCTGAGACCCCAGGCGTGATGGGCTGAGTGGTCCTCTCCCCCTTGGAGTTCGCTGTGGCCTCTAGAAACCCAGGGACAGGGTACTTTCTGCTGCCCTGTCAGGTGTCCCTAGGTCTGTCCTGGCTTGAGCCACCTCACTCCCTTCTCCATGGCAGGCACCTCTGCAAACACAGTGGCTGGCACCTTTCACATCCAAGAAAGAGCAACCGACACTTTGTGTTTATGGTGGCTCATCAAGGGCTTGCAGGTCAGAACTGGAGCTCCCGGACCCCTCAGCCTGGCCCTGGCATACAAATGTGTGTGTGTGCTCAGTCATCTCTGACTCTTTGCGACCCCATGGACTGTAGCCCACCAGGCTCCTCCGTCCACGGGATTCTCCAGGCAAGAATAGTGGAGTGGTTGCCACTTCCTTCTCCAGGGGGTCTACCTGACCCAGGGATTGAACCCACATCTCCTGCACTGGCAGGTGGGTTCTTTACCACTGAGCCATCTGGGAAGCCCGGGCATTCGAATGGGTAAGCACTAAGTGAGGTTGGCAGTATTTGCTGCACACAGAGTCATACTCTGAGACCCAGGGCTTCACTGAGTAGAGGCCTCTTCCTGCCCTCTTGCCCACCCCTGCTCCATGTCCCGCACTCCCAGCTTGTACCTGAAGGCCTTTCCCGAGTGTCCAGCAGGGAATGGGCTTCCTTGGGAGTAGATCTGCTGTGTTCCTGCTGCAGAAGCTGAGCTCATCATCTTCTTCTCCGCTGGGAAAAGTAGAGCAAGGGTCACCCTGGAGGAGTTCCCGCCCTATAGACTCCAGGGCAGGGAGCCCCGAGCACCCCCACAGAGAGGCTCAAGAAATGGGCTCAAACCCCAGCTGGGCCTTTAGATCTGACATGAGCAAGAGGGTGGTAGTTTGAGAAACAGCAATGGGGATGGGAGCTCTCTCACTCTCTCTTGTAATCGAGGGGTCCGGGGCTCCCTCGAAGCACCCTCCCATTTCCCCAGAAGCTCAAAGACCCCACTTGCATCTTATTCCTATAATCTCTAACATCTCCACTTGCAGTAAGATACCAGAATAAAGGAGATGCAGATGAGTTACATGGCAGCTATTCTGTGCCTGGACAGACCCCACATCTGCACCTATCTCTGGCTTGCTGGTGGGGAGGTGGGCAGAGCGGGCAGATCCTTCCCTGGGTGACCATGAGCAGAGATGGACACTCAGGATCCCAGACTTGGGGCCCAGGGATTGGGCTAAAGGGACCATGGCTAAATCTCCCACATGTGTCAACAAACCTCCATGATGTTTTTAAAAACACGGAGGCACTGCACAGTTTTACTGCTCCATTGTCTTTTGCTGTGATGACGGTGTTGCTCAATGGGAAATCCCTACAGGATGGAAAGAGATCGGATCTTGGGTGTGTATTTCTAACCTAATCATAAGGCCTTGGATCTTGGAGAGAAAGAGACGAGGCTAAAAGTTGCAGGAGGGGGGCTTCCCTGGCAGTCCAGTGGTTAAGATTCTATGCTCCCACTGGTGGGGGCACAGGTTTGATCCCTGGTCAGGGAACTAAGATCCTGCAAGCCACATGGGGTTGCCAAAAAATAAATAAAATTAAAAGTTGCAGGAATAAGAAAGACTTCTGAATTTCTCTTAACTATAAACAAGCCATTTTTTTTCTCATGTATTTAAGATTTTTGGTTGTTGGTTAAATAAGAAACATTTATTTTTCTCAATGCTCCAGAATGTTTGTGGGGTACAAAATTACATATGTCTATAAAATCACATGGGCTTCTCAGGTGGTTCAGTGGTAAAAAATCTGCCTGCCAATAAGAAGATGTGGGTTCAATCCCTGGGAGGGGAAGATCCCCTGGAGGAGGAAATGACAATCCACTCCAGTATTCTTGTCTGGGAAATCCCATGGACAGAGGAATCTAGTGGGCTATACATATAGTCCATGGGATTGCAAAGAGTCAGACATAACTGAGCACGCATGCACATAAAATTATATATATATATATATAAATTTTAACTTTCTAAATCTTTCTTATTACTTTGAGCTACATGAGTGGTTAGAGATGAAGAAAGGCATATTGAAATCTTCCACTGCAATTTGGCTTTATCAGGCTTTCTTGTGTTTCAAACTATTTTTGGATTTCACATTTCAATGTTCATGATGTATCTTCATTTTTAGGTTCCACCTTTTATCTATATAAAATAAGCTTCTTTCCCCACTGAACGCTCTAACTTTTCTTTGTGCAGCAAGGTCAACATCTCTGCTTTCCTCCTTGGTTTTGGAGCACCATCAGCATCTATTCTTTCAGGTTAAATAGTTTCACTCTGTTATCATATTTTATCATATCATATCATATCATATCACTCTGTACTATCATATTTTGGGGGCATACCATTCCAGAATTAGCAATCAGGAGCCCTTGGACATCAGCTTATTGCACTACTCATGCTATTCATAGTTTCTTCTATTTCACTTTATTTTTCTTCTGAGTATTTTGCAAGTTGCTAAAAATGTCCTTGTCTTTTCTTGGAAATGATTTGGAAGTGAGACCTCTTTCCTTTCCTTTTTTTTTTTTTTTAATCATTCATTAGTAGTTATGTTTTTAATACTTGAAGTTATATATCTTTGTAAATGTCAGAGATAAAAATAGTATAGACTGATGAGAAATTTCTGTTCCTAGTATCCTCGCCCAAAGTATGTATTTTTGCTGAACTGATTTGACTTGGGTTTTTATTTATTTTTACGTATCTTTTGTATCTTCTAAGAATTTTTATATTAATTCTATATGTTACCAGTTTCACTTTTTCATTGCTACTACTTTTCCAACCTATCATTTCCAATCTTGGGTTCTGTATTTTGATTCATTTCACAATGAATTCTCCTGCAAGTGATTTTTTCCAGGAAGTATAAGTAGATGGCATATATCTGAGAAGGTCCTTCTGTTCCTTTTTTTCTTTCTTTGGCTGCACTGGGTCTTCCTTGTGATGTGTGGGTTTCTTCTCTAGTTGAGGCACTAGGGCTTCTTATTGTGGAGCACAAACTCTGGAGTGTGAGGGCTCAGTATTTCTAGTACGTGGGCTTAGTTGCTCCATTGTGTGTGGGATCTTAGTTCCCCGACCAGGGGTCAAACCCACGTCCCCTGCATGGAAAGGCAGATTCTTAACCACTGAACCAACTCTCTGTTGCTTTTTCATATAGGAAAGCAGCTTGGCTGGTGGGAAAATTTTGAGATTACATATTTTCTTTCCCCTTCTTTTTCCTTTTCTGTTAACTTTTTTTTTTCTATTTTGTCATCTCTATGGGAAGATGTCTATGTCTGTACAACATTAAAATTTCAAATGGATTTCCCAGAAATGCTGTGGGTGTGGCCAAATATTTCAGGATTATCTGAGAGGAAGAGGAACCAGTGATATGAGGGACTGTTTCCTCTTGCTGGATGAAACCACATCTCTCTATGAAAGTGGAAGAAATACTGTTATGGGCAACTGGCACATGTGGATGACCGGCGATGGGGAGGAGGGGGAGCACCAGCAGGGAGCCCTCGAGTCATGCTAACAGGTCTGTCCTCTGCTCGGAGCCGGGCGCTGGGCTGCGCTGGCACCTGCTGCCCTCAGTTCAGGCTGTGCTGTGCTTAGTCAGTCAGTCGTGTCCGACTCTTTGTGATCCCATGGACTATAGACCGCCAAGGCGCCTCTGTCCATGGGGTTCTCTAGGCAAGAATACTGGAGTGGGTTGCCATGCCCTCCTCCAGGGGATCTTCTCAACGCAGGGATCGAACCCAGGTCTCCTGCACTGCAGGTGGAATCTTTACCGTCTGAGCCACCAGTTCAGGCAGCTTCCTGCTTTCTAGCATCCAGTCCCCAGCCACATGGGAATAGGGCTGGGGTCTTCCACCGCACGAGCTGACAGCAGGAGGCCTGGGACTGCTTAGGGCCTCTCTGTCCTCCCCCAGGCCACGCTGTCCCCGTTCCCTGGTCCTGGGAGGATGGTACCGGGGGGTCCTGTCCCTTTACTGCGTTTCCCACGATTCTGTGGGATGAGTCAGCAATATCTCCCTAAACTGATTCCAACTGTGCTGTATTTTGCTAATCACATGAAAATGGAATCTTTTTTTCTGAATTTTGGAACTGACAACAACATTTCCAAGTTTTATATGTGATCACAGACTGATCTCTGTGGCAGTCTGAGTTGGGGAGTGAGGCGGCTACACAAGTGGGTTCCATGTGACACCTGAACTTTGGACAGCACCATTTTCTTTATTAGGTTTCTTATATTGTTTTGTTATTTATTTATTTTTTTGGCTGCGCTGTGCGGCAAGTAGGGATCTTAGTTCCCTGACCAGGGATTGAACCTGGAACCCTTGTCGTGCAAGCACAGAGTCCTAACCACTGGACATCAGGGAAGTCCCATGAATGGTACCACTTTCTCTAATAGCGGCACTAACACAGGTGGACACTCTGGTGACCACCGCAAAGGATGACTTATGAACACTCATACAATGGAACGCTACGCAGGCAATAACAATGCAGATTATTTAATAACCTAGAAAGATGTTCGTAATAGACACGTGAAAAAGTAAGCTACCAAACAGTATGAGCTCAATTCTGTATATAAAAAGAATTCATATGTGTAGAAAATGGTCTTGCTCTAGTGGGCAGGGCCATGCTCAGTAAATCTTTAACCCAGTTGTCTCCTCCTGGGAGGTTGTGCTCCCTCCATGTTAGTTGTTTGGCCTTCAACATCAAGAAGATCAAGCCAGTCAATCCTAAAGAAAATCAACCCTGAATATCCATTGGAAGGACTGATGTTGAAGCTGAGGCTCCAATACTTTGGCCACCTGATATGAAGAGCCGACACATTGGAAAAGTCCCTGATGAGAGAAGTTGAGGAGAAGTTGAGGCCAGGAGGAGAAGCAGGAGATGGAGGATGAGATGGTTGGATGGCATGACAGACTCAGTGGATATGAGTGTGAACAAGCTCCAGGAGATAGTGAAGGACAGGGAAGCCTGGTGTGCTGCAGTCCATGGGGACATAAAGAGTCAGACACGATTTAGCAACTGAACAACAACGTGTAGAAAGACAAAAAGGACAAGCTTTAAAAAGTTAAAAAAGATTAAATGTAGGTGGTATGATACTGGATCATTTTTATTTTCCTTTTTATGCATATTTTTATTTTCAAATATGGTCCTCTCTACATTAGAGATTAAAATTTTTTTAAAAATAGGGACATGTCTTTGGCTTGATAATACTAAACTGTACCATGATGAATAGAGCTCATTTACTCCAATTCCTCACATTTTGAAGATGAGATGTCAGAGGCCCATGAGATGTCAGGTGGTTGCCCCAAGGTAACAGGTAAATGAGAGGTGAGTTTAAGAATAGAGAGGATTCATTAGGACCCCTGAATTTGGTGTTCCTTTTACACCTTGCAGTAGTCGCTGAAAATTCACCCTCAAGGGTGGCCAGCTGGAGGCAACTATAAATCCCACCATCTCACCATGTCAGCACTCTTTGTGAACTTACATGCACTGATTCCTGCAAACATTTCGGCAAACCGCGGATCTCTTTCCTGGGAAAAGATTGCATCTGCCTTCTCCACGGACTTCCCTGCATCATGAACTCCAGCTGGTAGGTTGGGGACAGGCACCTGTTTGCATGTGAAAATATAACAGCATCCCTGGGTGTGAGGGGCAGAACAGACACACCAGATCCCTCTCCCTCAGAATCGCTGGCATCTCATGCTGGGGTACTGGGTAGGGCAGGAAGCTTTTGTATATGTGAAAGATAGAACACACAGGTGTGGGTGTGAACAAAGGGTCACAGAAGGCTCACTGGAGTTCCACCGATCACTTGGAGAGAAAGAAATAAAAATGATCAACTTAGTCTAAATATCAGGGAAAGTGAACATAAAGTTTAATTGGAGAGAAACGCCAAGTACCAACACAAGCTTCAGTTTCTCTAAGGCCAGAAGCAGTGAGAAGAGAAGGAAGGAGAAGGGAAGGAGGCGGGCCTGAGGAGATGGCCAGGAAGAGGTCCCCTGAGAACATCAGGGTACAGACTAAAGGTGGGAGGGGCAGCAAGGAGGCTGCAGAGCTGACAAGGTTCAGAGCTGGGTGGTCTCCAAGTTCCCACACAGCCTTTGGATCTCAGTACCAGTAAGTCCCTTACATACGAACCAGTTCCATTCCGAGAGCATGTTCATAAGACCAATTCGTTTGTAAGTCTGACAAAGTTAGCCTAGGTGCCCAACTAATACACTCGGCTATATTGTACTTTACTCTCATAGGTTTATAATACTTTTCACATATATCTGCACAAAAAAATGAACACAAAAAAAATTAAGAGAACATGTGTAATCTTACAGTACAGTACCTTAAAAAGTACAGGAGCACCAGCTACATCATCACTGCTTTTATGCTTGCTTCCCAACACCCTGGGCTTGAAATAGACACTGCACTGCTATCCCCTATATAGTACTGTACAGTAAATACACACGAGCACAACCATTGTACAGGCTGTACACACGTGATAGTGTATGCCAGACATGAGAACTAACTCATGTGATTGGATATGCAAACCCACATTTGCATCTTTGAAAGCTCACAACTTGAACTTCGTATGGAGGGAACTTACGGTACTGGCTGTCCGCAGCTCCTAACGCTTGTGTTCTACACTCTGCATGGGAGAGTCACGGTAGACCTCCACTGCACACACACACTCTCTGGGGGCCAAAATGCTTTCTGCAGTGTGGGTGGAGGGAGCAACACCACCTGCTGGGCGGAGGGGATTTAGTCTGCAGTCCTTTGGTTGGAGACAGTTCTAACTGGGAAAAAGTTTTCCAGAAATTCACCTGCGACAAGTCGTACGATGACAGCCCGTCTCTCTGGTGCACTTCCAGCTCTGCCTGCTGCTGCTGGAGCTGCCTGTGAAACAAGGTCAGCAGAGAGTCAGGAAAAGTAGACGTGGGGATGACAGGGAGGAGCCTGAATGTCCCTTGCTCCCCAGTGGCACAGCGGGTGACACCTGTTGGATCTCTAAATCGTTTTCAGTGTTGATTGATTTTATTTCTTCATGTTCCAAATCAAGGCTCCAAGTCTTATATTTTAAGTTGGAAAGTGAAAGTGTTAGTCGATCAGTAGTGTCTGACTCTTTGCGACCCCGTGGACTGTAGCCTGCCAGGTTCCTCTGTCCATGGGATTCTCCAGGTAAGAATATTGGAGTGTTGCCATTTCCTCCTCTTGGGCCGGAGGCGGGGAGGTCTTCCTGACCCAGGGATCAAACCCAGCTTAGGTTGCCAATATTTAGGAAATAAGTGGGTTTTTTCAAAAAGTCAATTTTATTGAGTATAGTTGCTTTTGTTTCCCTGGTGGCTCAGCTGGTAAAGAACCTGCCTGCTAACACATGACATGCAAGAGACACAGGTTTGATCCCTGGGTTAGGAAGATCTCCTAGAGAAGGAAATGGGATTTCTTGCTGGGAAAGCCCATGGACAGAGGAGCCAAGAGGGCTACAGTCCATGGGGTGGCAGAAGAGTCAGACATGGCTTCACGACTAAACAACAATAATACATAAATATATATATATATATTTATATATATTTATATATATATTTATATATATATATATACACACACATATAATGAGCAAGTAGGGAAATATTTTCACCATTAAAATAAGCAAAATAAGCGCAAATTAAAATAATCTCAAAGTACAATTTTTCACCTACTAAGTTGGTAAAAGCACGCTCAGTGTGCTGGCATGGTACTGAAACTATCTTGCTCACACCCTGCAAGAGAAGCCTGTGTGGATGCAGTCTTCTCGGAAAACAGGACAGTGGCCACATCAGAAGGGGCGGCTGCGGTCACAGCCTTGCAGGTGGTCGCCCTGAAGCAGGGGCTGTACTAAGGAAATGATTCAGGGGCAGGAAACAAGAGCTGTCCCCGCACAGCTGGCTGTGACAGGGGAGTGGCTTTGTAAACTACATCTATTCATTTGCTGAGTAAACACGGTCAGCAGCGGAGGCCACAGTGAAGACTGGAAACACCACAAGGTATGACAAGAGCGTGCGGGAAAGTTCAGCACCAAATGTTACGGATGCTGTGATTACAGCTACAAACGTTATGTCCTGTGTGGGTGAGTGAGATTTGGAACATGGAAAAAAAATATCTTAAGAGTTTGCATTAACTGGAAAGATTTTCCGTGTTCATTTTCACTATGAAAGTATGAATGATGCTAGGGTGTCCCTTTGTCATTCCTGGCCACACCCTGGACAGGAAGTGGCAGGCAGAACAACGGCTCACAGATCCCCTGCCCTCTTCACTTGCGGCCTGAGGTGTATGGAGGAGAGCCCGTGAGGCCCTTCCTGGAGAGGACAGGCAGCTGTGGAGCTCAGTTAGGGAGTAGGGCCCTGGAGAGGGGCAGCTGCTGAACAGTCACAACCTGAATCAGCATCTGAGGACCTGGAGGGCTCCCGTTCACCCTGCCCTTTCGGCTCAGAGTCTGCATTCATATGGACCACGTTAGCCTCACAATGTAAGCTCACAGCCCTTGGGGTAGAGATATTTAAAACTCCCTTTATATTTAAAACTCCCAGGTGGCTTAGACGGTGAAGAATCTGCCTGCCAATGCAGGAGACCCAGGTTCAATTGTTAGATTGGGAAAATCCCCTGGAGGAGGGAATGGCTACCCACTCCAGTATTCTTGCCTGGGAAATCTCATGGACAGAGGAGCCTGGCAGGCTACAATCCATGGGTTTGCAAGAGTTGGAGACAACCGAAGCAACTTAGCACGCACGCACCTCCCTACGACTCCGAGTTTGAGTTCCAATTCTGCTTTGGAGAAATACAAAATAACTTGAATTGTGGTTCTCAACTCTTTTCCTCAGCATTCAGAGGTGTACAATCTGAACACTGTTCACTCCTCCAGTCACGCCTTTTAATTGGGGCCCCTAGCATGTGTGTCCCCCACAAGGGAAGATGTCTTAAAAGAGGACCCCACCCAGTTGGAAGACGCAGTGAATAGTTCATTTAAAACTAAGCCCGGCAGGGCTTCCCTGGTGGCTTAGTGGTTAAGACACCGAGCTTTCAATGCAGGGGGCGCTCCAGTGTTCTTGCCTGGAGAATCCCAGGGACAGGGGAGCCTGGTGGGCTGCTGTCTACAGGGTCGCACACAGTCGGACACAACCAAAGTGACTTAGCAGCAGGAGCAGCAGCAGTAGGGAAGTAAGATCCCATATGCCTCCAAGTGCAGCCAGAAAAAAAGAAAAAAAAGAACTAAGCCCAGGTGAGCCATGTCTTCAGTGAAGTGTGCTGAGCTATCTATGCCAAGTGTCTGCAAGGCACTGGAGAGAAAAGATAACTCAGAGCCTATGTGGTCTCTGGCCTCGGGGAGTTGACAGCCTCCAGGGGCAGACAGATAAGTTGGCAAAAACAATGGCAGTATGCTGAGTTAGGGATCACAACAGAGGAAGAAGGGAGGTTCTATCTGAAAGTGAAAAGTGTGAAAGTGTTAGTCGCTCAGTCGTGTCTGAGTCTTTGTGACCCGGTGGACTGCAGCCTGCCAGTCTCCTCTGTCCATGGGATTCTCCAGGCAAGAATACTGGAATGGGTTCCCATTTCCTTCTACAGGGGATCTTCCCAACCCAGGGATGGAAGCAGTGTCTCCTGCACTGGCAGGTGGATTCTTTACCACTGAGCCACCAGGGAAGTGCACAGTATGTCTCCCAACCCTGGTGTCAGAGCCTGGAGAAAAGCTTAACAATAAAAGCAGCACCATGTGACTGCCCACCAGTCAGCCTAAGCCCGGCAACACCAGGAAACAGGAGCACTAAAAATAATTTTCAAAAAAAAATGGACATTTCAAAAACATTTTAAAGAATTGATATAATCGTCTATTGAAAAATGACAACTTTCTGTATTTTCTGATTCTGACTTGACAGCTTTGCTGTTTTACTTTGATTTACATCTTGTGGGCACCCTCATCTCTCATTAGCATGCCCTCTAAAATCCAAGTGTGGTACACAGAGCCAGAACCTCATCAATGTTTTCACATCTCTGAAAAACATCCCATATTACAGATAAAGAAACTGAGGCTCAGAGAGTTCAGTGACGTGCCCAAGGTGACATTGGTCAGTACGGCAAACCCAGGATTCAAAACCAAATGTGTCTGGCATCAGCCCCTGAATTCCATTCCAAAGGTGTAACAGGAACCACCTTTCCACGTGTCCCATCCCAGACCTGTGAGCCCAAGACACCATCCTGAGCCGCCAGGTAGGAGAAAACAAAAATCTGTGCTTTGGGATTTTTGTGGGATTTTTGTAGCAGTGAGCTCCCCTCCAGGGCAGGAATCCATGGACCACCCCCTTCTTCCTTTCATAAGCTTTCAGACGCTCAACCTTGAACACAGAAGAGGGTTTCCAGGAAATAAGGACCACTCCTACCTCGTGGTTCAGCCCTGGTGTCCAGCCCAAGCACAGAATCTTGATGAGTGGGCAGCTGTGCTGCTGTGCCGGGGGGCCTGGTGCTTGGGGTGAACAGGGCAGAAACCCAGCCCTTTCCACTTGCCCAGCTCTGCGCCCTGGGGTGTGTCTGTGATGCATGGAGGAGGGCGAGGGCTTTAGTTAGCACAGAAGCATGATCAGACATGATCAGAGCCAGAGTGTGTCTGCTCTCTGCACTGTTGAGCTCTGGGGGCGCTGAGACCGCAGACAGTGACTTTCGCTGGGATGTGGAAAGAAAACAAAGTCTCAGGCCTGGCTGGCAAAGATCCAGGATGCCAACCTCACTGTCCCTGTGGTCTGGACATGAGGTGCTCGGTCTGGGCCTTTGGTTTCCGCTTCTGCAGCTGAGCGCGTGGGGAAGAAGTGCTGACCTGTGGGCTGCCCCATTCTGAGAAGCGGTCCGAGGAGCTTTTTCGGACATTTCATGGCAATGGAATGAAAATAAACCTTGGTGTGCTTGCAAATTCCAGAGAGGGAGAAACACGGTGGCTGGGCTGAAAGCTGACCCATAGCACACGGGAGGGAACCGGATCCCGTTCCACAGACTGCTGCCCCCGCCCACCACCCATTAGCTGGGGTCCAGAGCTAATGATCAGCGAACAGACACACCAAGCACGGGCTTCCTGTCAGAGTGGCCTCTCTGCATCAGGAGGTGCAGCATGCTGGCAGATGCTGTCAATTATCTCTGATGCTCCCAGGACAGAGGTTTTTACTCAGCCAGAGTAAGTGAGCAACCAGCCATTAGGGGAGAAGTCGGGGGCAGCCTGCCATCATACCCCTGGGAGTAACAGGAATCTGGCTCACAGCCATCAGGGTGGTGGGGGTGAGGGGGTGCGCAAGCTCAGCTGATCAATTTGCTCTCAAGGATAATAATATCCTGCCCCCTCACCCCCATGGATTGAGCACTGTCTGCATGTCCCCTGCGAAGGGCTCTGGGTGCCTGTGAAAGGGTTCGGAATTGGTCTGATCCGGGACAGGGAGCAGCCTGAGTGTGGTTTTAGAGACATGCTTCCAGGGCCGGATGGAAGGCAGGGAGAACCGGCAGCAGGGATGATGGATGGTCACACGGGAGACGGTGAAGCCTTGATGGAGGCAGAAGCAAAGGAGGAAGAGGTGGGTCAGAGGACCCCAGACACAATCCGTGCGCCCCGGCTCTCTGCCAGGTGTCTGCCTCAGAGAAGAGGCAGAGGAGGAAGAGGTGGGCCCCAGACAAAATCCGTGGGCCCTGACTCTCTGCCAGCTGTCTGCTGCAGGTGGACTAGAGGGCGTCTGGACCCAAGATAAGATGGGGCTTGGTGATTTGACAGGGTGTTTCGGCTTCTTTCTGACTCTAAATTCTGCACAGACCAGGAGCAACACCTTCCCTGTAGGTTGTCTTTGCTTCCTTTTACTCTCTGCTTGCACATCCTGCCAACTACCAGCCAGGTGGGCTGGACCCACCAGGAAGCCATCCCGGAAGACATGGGGACCGTGGAGTTTCAAGGACACACATACACACCAGCACAACACGCAGCTGTGGTCATGTAGACCCGCAGTGACTCTGTAAGGGGTGGTTGCACAGGAGGGCGCGTGCTCAGCCCCAACAGATGCACAGGAATGCCTTCCATCCCTAAGGAGAGGGGGGGCACAGGAAGGTACAGCGCCTGGGTCGTGCGAACAGCTCCTGCTCAGCGGCAGCCCACAGCATGTCTCCCTGATGGTGTTTTCCCCAGACACCCAGATGTGGGCACTTTTCAAAGCTGGGCCTCTAGCATGTAAAACGGGAGCCTGTGTTTTATGGACTTTCCCTTTTCTTGCCTCGACGTAATAGGAAAACAGGCAAGCGGGCGACAAAGAGGCCTCCCTTCCAGCAGCTTCCAATGCTAATCACACTCTGTTTCCCTGGGCTGTTTCTTTTGGATGGTCCGGACTGAATGCAACTGGGTTTGCAATTCTCCCTGTGCCCCACAGGCAGAGAGCATGAAAGAACCTTTCCACAACAAGTCTGCCTATTGCTCGCGAGGACAGTCAGGTATAAACTGGAAGCCGGACTGTTCACATGATGGCTGTCACTGCCCTCTGCTGTCCACAGGCAACATTTGCTACATCCTCACCCAGAGGCCCTTAAAAGCCAGCAGACACTAGTTCAGCCTCTGCTGTGAGTCCGTGTGTGGGGTGGCTCCTCACTCCGTCCAATCTCAGTGAGCTGCGGGCAGTGATCGTTCTGAGAAGAGATGTAAGGACATCCCCGGGACAGAGTGTTCTGTTTTGTCCATGATGCCTGACTTCCAGGAAAATAGGTCAGAGCCTCTGCCTGTGGCTGCTTTTAGGAGGAGGGAGCTTTCCTTTCCTTCCAGGCCTCCCTGTGACACTACCTGCCAGGGATGCGTTCTCAGAGGCCCTGCGTGTAAATTGTTGATTCTCTGCCTCCCCTGCGCCCTCCTTGTGGCCTTTTACTCCCTCCTGCGTTCCTTCCCTCCTGCCACTCACTTCTCATGCTCTCCATGCAATGGGAGACACCTGGGGTGGCAGGGACCAGAGCAGAGGCATCCTGAGAGTACTGGACGCCTGGCACGATGCTCAGTGACCATCCATTGTGTTGCATCACAACAAAGCATGCAACTGTGAGTGCTGAAGCTTGTATTCATGTTGGAAGTGAATGAAGCATGGGGAGGACTTCCCTGGTGGTCCAGTGGTTAAGAATCCACTTGCCAATGCAGGGGACATGGTTTCGATCCCAGGACAGGGGTCTGGGAAGATCTCACATGCCTCGGGGCACCTAAGCCTGTGCGCCACAACTACTGAAGCTCAAGTTCTGGAGCTCATGCTCTGCAACAAGAGAAGCCGCTGTAATAAGAAGCCTGCACACCACAACTAAAGAAAGCCCGTGCAGAGCAATGACGATGCAGTGAAACAAACAAAAGAATAGTCATAAATATAAAACAACCAAAACCCCCAAAGGGGCAGCTTCAGTCTGTTCTTCTGCCCCAAATCCAGAGGACTCTACCGATCCCCAACCTGGGATCCTGCTCTCTACTGCTGAGTGCAGCCTGCATGTAAGTGGCTTCATTGACAGGCGGGCTGTTTGCACCACACCCTCCGAGGTTCCCTGGATCAGGCCATGGACACCAGGCATCACACACACAGAGGGAGGACCAGGAGAGAGCCCAGGTGTGGGGAGGAAGGCAGACAGGGTGAACAGAAGAGAGGAGGGGCAGGATCATAAGAGGAGGTAGCTATCACTAAAAGCTGGTTAATATGTTGGCATCAAAACCGTGGACGTTCTAGGATGCTGCCCATGGCCTGGCATGGTGGTAGGCTGGCCCATCTCCATAGCTTTGGGCACAGGTAGCTGGTGGGGCTGGGACAGGCGAGGTGAGCCTGCAGATGAGCTGCAATTTGAACAGATGCTGAGCAGACCTGCTCTCTTGTTCATTTCAGCCTTATTCCCTGGGGCTCCTGCTGCCCAACCCCAGCTTCAGGCCAATGAGCCCACCTGTTACTTCCTCCTAGAAGCCCCTGCAGGTCTGGCCTGTGTCTCACTTCTACACCCCCAGCTGCTGAACAAAGAAGGAGCTTCGAGATTCTACATGCTGCGTATCTCACTCTTCCTCCTGTTTCTCAAGCTTCATCATTTTCTCCAAGGGCAGGGCAGGACACAGGCCCAGCACTAACAGGCACCACTCTGCTCCCTCTCCTGCCCAAGTTGGGAAGAGTGGGAAGCAAAAACTCCTTCACTGGAGTTTACCAAGCAGTGACTAGACAAAGTCAGATATTAAAAAATAATAAAGATATGGGGCTTCCCTGGTGGTCCAGTGGTTAAGACTCTATGCTTCCACTGTGGTCAAGGGGGTGCGGGTTCAATCCTGGTCAGGGAACTAAGATCCCACATGGCACAGGCCAAGCAAAAGAAAAAAAAGTTACCTTTTTGCATTAGTGGATCTACAACTTAACTAGATTTACTCCTGCTATTCTTACCACCAAGAAAGTCTTGACTAGGAGAAGGAGGTGTAAGAAGAATCAGAGCATCAGGTGAGTCAAGGGGTAAGATGTAAAGAGAGAGGAGATGCCCTGACAGTTAGGGAAAAATGACCAGTGAGAACGGGTTATTGACGAGGGTCCCTGGTGGCTTCTGGGAGAGCAAGTTAGCAGAGTTGGTACCACACCAGGTTCTCGGGGGTCAAGGGGAGATGAAGAGCGAGAGCGTCCAATACAAACACGTGGCAGGGCAGGGAGGGAAGCAAGGAGGGTGGCAACAGAGGGGTTTTCTAAGATCAGGAGGCATGTCCCCAGGTGAGGGCCTCCGGAGGAAACCTGCAGCTCAACTGGATGAGTACCAGCCCATGGGAGACAGGATGCACCAGGAGCTAGAAGAAGGAAAGTGGAGGGCTTGGTCCTGGAGGGGGTGGCCTCGCCCTGGCTGGAAGCCAGCAGAGCAGGAGAGGAGGGTACTAGACAGACCCACATGAACAAGGAGGGGTTCACACAGACGGCCCCTGGCTTCCCTGTTCGCTGGAAGACAATACAATGTGCTCAGAGTTAGAAGCAATGCATGCTTAGTCAATCTGGTGGAACTGGCAGAGAACAGCCAAGAAACTGCCGTGCAGCTGCGCCACGTGGCAGGGAGGATGTAGCTGCCTCCATCAAATCAGTAATGATCACTGGAGACCCCCCATCTCACTGCCCAGGGCTGCTGCTCCACCAGAGAGATGCAAAAGCACCATCCACACTGAGGATCCAAGGGTGGGCAGGTGGGTGGGGTCCGTCATTCTCCCCATTTTACAGATGAGCAACTGAGGCTTCGAAAGAGCAGGTGACTTGCCCAGGTGGGAGCTGGGACTGAAGCCCAGGTCACCGGTCCTCTGAGGGGTCTTGTGTGGACCCATCTGTCCAGCTCTGCGCCTTGTGGTCCAGCAGCAGAGCCAAAGCCGAGACACTCAGGGTGGTGCTAGAAAGGAGGCTGCTTCCGGGGACCCAGAGGGGAACCGCCAAACTCAGGGAGCCAGGGATGGCAATGGAGAGCTCTGGGCAAGCCAGGAGGTCACTCACGTGATGGCCTGGAGGTGCTGGTGTCTGGGGAGGGGGGGCTATCATAGATGAGGACAGGGAGGTGGCCAGGGTGGGGACAGACTCCACAGCTTAGTGTGGAACCTGGGAAAGTGGAGGGCAGCAGTGCTGCTGACCGGAGACACGCGGACGCATGGGCACGGTTTCCACCATGTAAGCTCGTCTCACGCCCTGCAGACTGTGCCCCCTACCCCAACACTGGGCACGGCTTCCACGTGCTCCCATGCATGTGGACATCATTTTGCCTTTGTCCATGTTGGTTCTTTGGATTGCTGATATTTCCTCAAAAATAAGTCCAGAGAGGAGGCATGACCTGCCTGTATCTAGAAGCCCGACCTCATCAAACCTTCCGGGGAACCTGAGAGACAGTTGTTATCACCCCTTCCACCAATGGGGAATGAAGGCTGAGAGATGAAGGGACACAGTCAAGGTCACACAGCAGGGAATCAGGGGCCATGATCGGAGCTCAGGTCTGTGTGTTAACACATGTAGGGTACAGCAGCAAAGCCAGCAGGGATCTCAGAGGACTGCGTCAGTGACCAGACAGCCAAGAAGCCCTGTGACCCTGAGGTACTCACCCGCTGTGCCGCCTGCCCCCCATGCCCCAGAACTGCCAAGAGGCTCAGCCTCACTCAGCTGGCACAGCAGAGAGCCCCAGGGAAGCCCCCAGCTCCACTCTGCTGGGTTCTGCACTCGGGGAGGAGAAGATCATGGAAACCAGAGCATCTTGAACTGACCAACCGTGTGATGGAGAGGGAGTACCACCAGGGTCATCAGTCAGCACTGAGGGCTCCCAGTCAGGAAAGCCTTGAGAAGGGGGACCCGGGAGGAGATAGTGAAGAGGGGCCAGTGTTGCTTCGTCCTGCTCCTTAGTCTCCTGCAGGGATCTGCAGCTGCCGGCAGAGCCAGAGCCTGCAGGGAGGAGAGCGTCACAGAACACTAGCAGGCTGGGACCTGGGGAGGGGCGGGTGGGTACTTACTTGACGTTAGTGTTGGTGCAGATGATGTACTCTATCTCATCGGAATACGGGTTCTGGAAGGTGAAGCTGCTGGTGCGGATCAACACCCACTCGCGGTTCTTGGTGCGGAACCGATACATGACCGACAGCACTTGGCCTTTCAGCTTCACCACCTGAGCAAACATTTGGAGAAGGAAGTCAGCGGGAGGAAGGAAGGTGCCAGACGGAGCGGGGAGGCAGCAGGCAGTGCAGGCTTGGCGGGGGCCAGCGGGAGCCCAGGACAGGAGCATCATGGCCACAGACAGGCATGGAGGGAGGGCGGTCACCCTCAGGGAAAGCTTGGTCCACTCCCCCTTGAGAAGGGACACTGCACTTGGGTCGTTCTGTCACCCCCCAGTGAGAAACCAATTAGTCAATGCCCTTTTTAAAATACTGGCGTATAATTGCTTTACAATGTTGTGTTAGTTTCTGCTGTACAACAACGTGAACCAGCTCTACATAAACATATATCCCGTCCCCTCTTGAGCCTCCCTCCCTCTCACTCCCCATCCCACCTGTCTAGGTCATCACAGAGCCGCAAGCTGGGCTCCCTGTGCTAATCAGCACCTTCCCATTAACTAGCTATTTTACACATGATAGTGGATATATGTCAATGCTCCTCTCCCAATTTGTTCCACCCACCCCTTCAAAGCCCATTTTATATCAGAACATTTTAGCTTTTAGAAATCAGACCATGAAAACTCTATAAGCTGGAGGGTTTCCCTTTTTGCCTTGGCTACCAGGGCACTCTGAGTTTGGTGCCCATGCCCCGGATGCAGTTAACTCAGGTACGTAGTGACGTTGTACTCGTGGGTTTATTTCTTCATGCTTCACGTTAAGAAATTCTTAAACTCCATTTAACATTGCAGATTGGATTAAATATACTCTCTGGGAGGAGATACAATAAAATAACAAATTTCTATGCACTATCTATTATTACTTTTTTGTGGCCCCCTCAATGAGGCATACAAGATTTTAGTCCCCTGACCAGGGATGGAAACTTTGCCCCCTGAAGTGGGAATCTTAACCACTGGACTGCCAGGGAAGCTCCTCTATTATGACTTTTATGTTGCAGTACAGTTTCCAAGATACTTCTCAATGTAATCCCTCACAGGAACTTGAAGAGGTGGGCTTTTACTATTTACAAAGATAATGCTGAGCATCACAGAAATAAAATAAGTTGCCCGAGATCAGACGACTTGGGTAGAAAAGCTGGGACAGGAACCGAAATCTTATTTCCAAACCACGAGTATGTTTCAGGGGACACACAGCTGGCTTTCCAGCTTTATGCACACACAGAACCTATCCCACGTAGAAACCCCAAGATGCCAAGACTAGATGGCACGGTGTGGGTGCAGAAGATGACACCAGGGGCAGTTCTCAGCTGAATCAGGAAAGAAGGAGAAAGGATACAGATGGCTGGTGGGTCCAGGACTGGGTGTGATGATGTCTCCAGGACAAAGCAAGGGGAACAGGAGCGCCCCCTCCTGGTCTGCGCATCCCAGATCCTGGGGCTGGGAAGCAACCAGCCTCCTGACTGCAGATCACAATGCCAGAGATAAGAACTGGGACCCAGGTCCTTGCCCCCTAACCCTAGGCACCTGTACTTTATTCTGGTTGAATGTCAGCAGCAGCTGGGGTCACGGACCCCATGGTCACCAAGAGCATGCACCATCAGCCCAGGACCCGGCAGAGAGTAGGTGCCTCAAGCACATTTCCTGAGCTGACTCAACATATCAATGTGGGGGGGTGAGGCCAGGCCAGGATGCCCAGGGGTGCCTGCTAGCAAAACTACAGCCTCAACAGGAAGCTGGCCAGAGGTCAAGGCCATGTGCCCTTCAGGGCCGTTTTCCGGGGGTTCTCTGAGTCTGCACAAAGCACCTGGGATGCAGGCAGCGCCCCCATGGTGAGACCATGTCTACTGTGTTCTGAAGCTTGAGGATGGTGCCTTTTCCTGCTTCCTCCAACCAGGATGCCTGAGATGTGTGAAATTTTTTAACTCCATGGAACACACACTCTCAGGCACTGCCTGTGTGCGAGCTCAGCCCCTGCCGTTAGTCGCTCAGTCATGTCCAACTCTTTGTGACCCCATGGACTGTAGCCCACCAAGTTCCTCTGTCCATGGGATTCTCCAGGCAAGAATATTGGAGTGGGTTGCCATTTCCTTCTCTAGGGGATCTTCCTGACTCAGGGATTGAACCTGCATCTTCTGCATTGCAGGCAGATTCTTTATACCATCTGAGCCACCAAGGAAGCCCCTTGGCCCCTGGAGCCATGGGTAAAGACCAAGGGCGGGAGGGAGCCCAGACTTGTACCTGCCGGGGGCTGACCTACAAATATCTTGTGCAAGTCACCTCCTGTGGTCCTCACAAGTGCCTGGTGTATCTGGAAGCTGAGCCACAAAGGAGGGAACTCTCCTGCCAAAGCCTTGTGACAGAGGAGGTTAATCTCAAAATTAAAGGCCTGCTGTCTTCAACTTGGAAATGAAAAGAGCCCCATTCATCCCATTCACATGGGATAGAAATCTGATTCTGCCCATTGGGCACCATGAAAGGAAAGGTTAGTTTCTTTTTATTTATTTATTGGACTGTGCTGGGTCTTAGTTGTGGCATGTGGGATCTAGTTCCCTGACTAGGGAT
Source organism: Bubalus bubalis (assembly GCF_019923935.1). Taxonomy (NCBI): domain Eukaryota; kingdom Metazoa; phylum Chordata; class Mammalia; order Artiodactyla; family Bovidae; genus Bubalus; species Bubalus bubalis. The sequence continues at coordinate 43,729,765 of NC_059176.1, forward strand.
GAAACCCAGGTCCCACGCATTGGAAGCTCAGAGTGTTAACCACGGGACCACCAGGAAAGTCCCAAGAAGCAATTAGCTTCCACTGCATCTGGCCAAGTATCTCCGAAGTATTAGAGAACTAAAAAAGATATAACACAGGGCACTTGAATGGCATTGTCGACTCAATGGACATGAGTCTGAGCAAACTAAGGGAGATAGTGAAGGATGGGGAAGCCTGGTGTGCTGTATGTAGTTCATGGGGTCGCAAGGAGTTGGACATGACAGAGCGACTGAACAACAACAACGAAAATAGGGAACTCTCCTGCCAAAGCCTCATGACTGAGGAGGAGCAGAGGCAGGAAGGAACCCCACGTCTACCTGACCTCTGTCTTTCCCCAACTCGCTAGAGCTGAGACAGAACCATCGTGTCATCCCCAGAGAGCCTCTCACCAGCACAGGAGGGGCAGGCACATGGGTAATTGTAACTTGGAGAGCAATCACTACAACAGAAACATACGATCAGGTGCCATGGGTTACCAAGAAGTCAAGGGCAGGCTTTCTCAGGATCCAGAAAGGGTCCTGGAGGGAGGTGGGTTTGGGTGACATGCTGGCTGGTAAAGCTCTGGCTGAAACTGAAACTCCAGTACTCTGGCCCCCTGATGCGAAGAACTGACTCATTGGGAAAGACTCTTGATGCTGGGAAAGATTGAGAGCAGGAGAAGTAGGTGACAGAGGATGAGATGGTTGGATGGCATCACCGACTCCATGGACATGAGTTTGAGCAAACTCTGGGGGATGGTGAAGGACAGGGAAGCCTGGCATGCTGCAGTCCATGGGGCTGCAAAGAGTCGGACACGACCGAGTGACTGAACAATAACAAAGCTTTGGAGAGGGTTTCCCTGGGGCAGAGGGCGCAGATGAGCACATGTCTGGGGGCGGGGAGACCTAAGGTGCTATGTGGGTGGGACCACGCATGTAAGGCAGTGGGGGTGTCACAGTCCAGGCCTGGAGACCAGGCTGGTGCATTCACCTGTGCTTTATTCAGGTATGATGCTAGTACCTGAGACCACCAAGGCCAGGTATAAAGCCAGCCCAGCCCAGCTGTTCCTGCAAACATGTTTACTCATCACCACCACCACCACCATCATCACTGTGGAAGACATCTAAACAGAGAGAAGGAGGAGCCTGCCTTAATCTCCCTGGGTCCCACTCTTCCATCTGACATCCAGGTCACCTGGGATCTAGAGAGGGCATCAGAGTCCAGAGCAGACTCGGGATCCCCACCCCATCGGGGCCCCGTCTGGCATGCTGTCATCCCACCAACCACAAATTCCTCACAAACTCGCGATCCCACTCTAAAGTCTCACATCTGGGTCGTTCAAAACGTCTGTTTAAATCCAGAGTTCAAGGACTTGCTCTGAACTCACACAGCCTCCTCTGTGCTTTTTGCAAAAATAAGTCACTTCCTTTTATCAACATTTGTCCTCCACCCCGACCACTGGTGGCTGGAACCCAAAGAACACAGGCGAGAAGCCCTGGCCTGGCTCTCCAGCATGTCCTTGTGGCTGCTGGTTGCTGCCTGCTGAGCCAGGTGACCCACCCTGGCCGCCGGCTATCGGGTGCGGCTGTTTTGGTTTCACCTCCTGCCCCAGGAATGAGGTGGCTGCTCTCAGAGAGAGGGTTACTTAAGCAGAATCCTGGGGTGGGATCGATGTCTTACTCCTTCTCTTTCTTTTCCGAACTAACTGGGTTCTGACAGTGTCAGCAGTTTAAAATCTCTGAGGTGCTGTCAGATGGAGAGGTCTGTGTGAGGAGTTTGGGGTTGGAGGTGGACACTTCAGAAGGAGGCAGGCTCTGACTCCAGTTCTGTTATCACCTTGCTGTGTGACTTGGAGCAAATGACTGAATCTCTCTGAGTCCTGGTTTTCACTGCAAAAAGTAGGAATGATAAGATATTGTGAAGGGTTGAGGATTATACAGGATAAAAATATGTGTGACAAAGGGTCCATTGTTATTCAGTTGCTAAGTCGTGTCTGAGTGTGATCCCATGGACTACAGCCTGTCAGGCTCCTCTGTCCATGGGATTTCCCAGGCAAGACAGCTGGAGTGCATTTCCATTTTCTTCTCCAGGGGATCTTTCCAACCCAGGGATCAAACCCATGTCTCCTGCATTGGCAGGCAGATTCTTTGCCACTGAGCCACTTGGAAAGCCCAAGGAAGCTGTTGCAAAACTCAAAATACATGGCCTGGGCAAGGTCAGTAAGAACAAGAGAGGGAGAAGAGGGCAGGTTACTGGTGTCTTTTGAAGGGGGCTGGAGTCAGGAGGACTGATTGGGCAGGATATGGGAGATCAAGGGAACAGTGAAGACTTTTTCTTGGTTTCTGACCTTTGTATCCAGAAGACCAGTGGTACAAAGGAGACTGGGGGCTGTGAGAAGGGAGTGGAGCACTGTGTTGGAAGGTTCATGGGCACTCAAGTGCAGATGTGGGCTAGGTATCCGCACATTCGGAGGTGATGATCTGGACTGAACTCATCCAGTAGGTAAAATCACCTGGATACTAGAGAGAAGGAGATGTAGGCAGAGATGAAGGATGGACTACAAAGCAGTCTAACAGGTGGAAAGGTAACCAGGAGCTGGTGATATTTGGGAAGAACAGAGCAGCAGGGCACACGTCAGGTCATGTGATCTGCACGCACAGGTGTGGTGTAACTGGAGCCCTAGGTCTGTGCATGCAGACAGCTCCATGCCTTTCACAGGAGAGCTCAGTGTCCGAGGCGCTCATTCTGAACCACTTGCAAAGCAGAATGTCAAGGACTTATTCTCTCAGATGAATGACAAACCATGATTCCCTCTTAAAAAGAAATTCAAAGGCCCTTCTTCTGTAACATCACCCATCCTTTTCCCTGCAGGGGCTGAAGCAAGTCCTTGGAACCCTTCGAGGAACTGGCTCTCTCTCTCCTCCCAGGTGGACCCGGGCTCAAGAGGGGGCAGGTCCACAGTGACAGTCCTGCTCCTGTCACTCCCCACCCACGTGACCTTATGGAATTCCTTCACGAAGCTTCACTTGACTCGCCTGAAGCACGAGGATAATCACACCCACTCCTGTGACTGTTGTGAAGTTTCAGGAAAGTAGTGTGTGCAAAAGGGGTTTCCACACTGCCTGGAACACAGTAGGTGCTCAGTAAACAGCATCTAATTCTAACAATGCTCTGGATGCAGTGAGCACAGTGGCCTTTCTCTCAGACCCCCACGGTCACCCTCGGTCCTTCTCTCTCCTTCACTGTCTCTATTCACATTGTCAGCATCGCTACCCAGCAACAACCTCCTCTGCTGCTCCTGCCCCAGTTCTGGTCTCATCACTAGGGCAACCGAAGCAGCCTTCTGATTTGTCTTTTGTTCCATTTATTTCGCATCCTTGTCTCTTCCACATACCTGGGCTGCCAAAACGGTTTTTCAAAAACATCGCTCCACTTCAAATCCTCAAGGGAATTCTCACTTAAACGATTCAGGAGAGATTTTAAGTTCCCGGTGATAACATATGAGGCCCTTCAGAATCTGGCCTCTTCTTTGACCACTGCCCACCTCCTCCCTACAAGCCGGCCAGTGTCGCTCTAGCCATGAGGAACTACTTAAAACTCTCCCAACAGGCTGTGCTCTTCTTTGCATCTCTGATGCTGGCCCCTTGTCTAGAATGTTCTGTCATTTCTTCTCTGCTCATCTGTTAAGACCCATCCTGATTGTTGCCTCCCCTTAAAGACTGTTGCTCACCCTGTCAATCTTGTCCTCCTTTGCTCTTCTCTCAAGACATGGAAATTCCTTACTGATGGTCTGCCCTCCCCACTGGACTGCGAGCTCCTTCATTCCAGGGGCCCTCTGATGCCTTGGAGAGGGGGTCCCTGCTGCCTGCCTGGCAAATGGAAGGACCACATCCACGTGTACCCGGCTTCTACATCAGCTGGAAATGAACATTCATGGTACCTGCTGGAAACTCTCCCGAAGATGGCTCTGATCCTCAGAGTGGCAGAACTCCAAAATGTCCTTTCCTAGAAGATCCTAAAGAGAGAGAGACAAGCTTTAATACTCCCCAACTCCACATTTCATTTTATATCAGTTTATATATCATATATATAACAGTTTATATATCACTGTTAGACAAGAGTGTTCACATACATCCTCTTCAACTCATCTCCTTTAGCTCACACCATCATAAGGGGGAAAAAGTGGATGGAAATGTTCTCCTTGAGCGATTAAGGAGCTGGCATCTGGTGCTCCATCCTCAGTGCCTCTGGCATGTTCAGTACTGACTTCTAATTTTGCTAAGGCACTAGAGCAGCAGCTTCAGAATGCAATTTTATTTCTGTTTGCCTTGGAAAGGCAGAATGTACAGGCGAGCTCTAATAAACATTTTAATAAACATGAAAGGAACACAAGTGGTAGCATGAAGATGGATGTGTAGCCTATGAAACCTGGAATCGTTTAAACTGGGGGAATTGCAGCTCTCTTGTGACTGGAGAAAAGCAGTTATCATAAAATAACTAAACTTGTTAAGTCTGTTGACTACCTACCTTCGTTCATCTATGTTTTATTCAAAGGACCCAGCGTTAACCCCAAACAAAAGTGTTTTGCAATGAAACCAACTGGAATGAGAGAAACCGTCCAAAAGCAAATGGGTTATAGGAAACTGGTCCAGTTGGAAGTATCTTCAGCAGCAAAGAGTTTCAACAAAGTCATCGATCAGAACCCAAATCAGCAAATGGCCTCAGTGGGTGCTGACGCTGACAGGGGAAAGGAGTCTTATCTGTGCCAAGAAACACCTAGATCCAGATGCCCATGGAAGGTGACCGGCGGATAAATGAATCTGGCTGGAAACAGAAGTCATCAGAGGTCACAGTGAATTTGGAAAGAGATTAATTTCCCCCTTCATTCCATCCCAGTATTCTGAGGTTTACATCAGTCTAGAGATGAAGAATTCGATGAATGGTTCCCATATTTCAATTTGGTCTGTTTGTAGTTATAAAATAGACATGTAATTAAAAAAAAAACCCATCAATGTCACCCAAACTCTGTTTCTCAGAACAAAGATTCTTTTTCTTCTTTCTTTTTTGTTCAAATGCTTTTTATATTGGAAGAAATTTAAATCTACAGAAAAGTTGAAAGGGTAGTGTAATTCACACCTGTGGGTCATTTTAACTGGATTCATCCACTGTCAGTATTTTGCCACATTTGCATTTTTCTCTTTCTTTCACATATATGCAAATATAAATGTATAAGTGAAACATAAAAAGTAAATACAAATGAAATATCATACCTATGCACAAATATATCTAAAATATATTTATATATCTTATTTTAAAATACATTTAAAATATATTTATATATTTAATTTTTTGTTGAATCATTTGAAAACAATTAGTAGGAATCACGACACTCCTCATATATGAAATACGTGTCTCTTTGCGACCCCATGGTCTGTTCATGGAATTTTCTTTTTTTTTTTTTTTTTTTGAATTTTCTAGGCAAGAACAGTAGAGTAGATTGCTATTCCCTTCTCCAGGGGATCTTCCTGACCCAGGGAATTGAACCAGGGCCTCCTGCATTGCAGGCAGAATTTTTAGCATCTGTGCTAGCAGGGAAGCCCCATATAAATGACATTTTCTTACAAATCCATAATGTACCATATTATACCTTAAAAGATCAATTTGATAAAATCACCTAACATATTAACATTTCCTCACTTGTCTCCCAGTTGTCCTTTATAGCTATACGTCTTCAGGCTGAGGACCCAAGGAAGGCTTTTACCTTGCATACTGTTATTTTATCTCTTTGGTTTATCTTAATTTGGAACAAACTCTCCTGACTTTTGGTATTTCTTGTGACTTTTGTATTTTTCCACTTTCTTAAAAAAAAGACCTTGAAAATGTGCCTCCTGTAAAAAGAGGATCCATATACATTTGAGAAACAAATGGTGAGACAAAATTCAGGGAACATCTTTAAGACATTTCAGGGTCTTTCACATGAATATAATGTTAAAGTTTCTAAGGAGATTGCCTGTTTGGTATTCATCAAAATTAATTGATAAGAGAGTCTCTTTTTCATAGAACATCTTAATTCTAGTTTGAGAAAAATCTAGAGCGAGATTAAACAAAATGGTTAGCACAAAAAATGGAGAGTTAATTTTAAGCAGTGCAGTTGCACACAATAACCTTTTTTGCTTTGGAAGGCCATTACCCAGGCAAGGAGATGGATTTTTATGCTGTGTTTCCCTGTATCATCACTGTATTATATCTTGAACAAATGAGGTAGGTGCATTTTAAAAGTGAAACTGTTAATCGATCAGTCGTGTCTGACTCTTTGTGACCCCATGGTCTATTGCCTGCCAGGCTCCTCTCCATGGGATTCTCCAGGGAAGAATATTGGATTGGGTTGCCATGCCCTTCTCCAGGGGATCTTCCTAACCAAGGGATTGAACCCAGGTGTCCTGCATTGCAGGCAGATTCTTTACCATCTGAGCCACCAGGGAAGCCCAGGTGCATTTTAAATAAAACTAAATCTCTAGCCTACTCCATGAGCTCAAAACCACCTACCTGAGGCTGGTAGCCAATCACACTGATGCATCTTGGGTCCACAAACGTGATGATCCCATCAGAGTTATGCCGTGATAAGAATTCTGTGGGCACCGACATCCCACTCATGTCCATGCACACAGGAGAGCTGGTCACCTGGAATGGAGAAATCCACAGGGAGGCAGTTTTAATAGAGACAGGCGGTGATGGAGACTGAGTTAGAGAACAATCCACGTGGATTTAATTTCACAGATCCTTCCAGGTCATGAGTACAATGAGTTCAAAATGTTTGACAATAAATGCAGGAGAGGGTGTGGAGAAAAGGGAACCCTCCTACATTGTTGGTGGGAATGTAAATTGGTGCGAACAGTAGGGAGGTTCCTTAAAAAAAACTAAAAATAAAACTACCGTATGACCCAGGAATCCCACTCCTGGGCATATACCCTGAGAAAACCATAATTCAAAAGATACATACAGTGGAGAGCAAATAGGGAATTAATTACTGGCTAGATTGCTCTCTCCCGTTTTGATTCCCCCTCTTCTCCTCCTGGTCACCTCTATCACCCTCCTCCCTCTTCTCTTCTCTACGTAACTCTGTGAACCTCTCTGGGTGTCCCTCACTGTGGAAAATCTTTTCACCATTAACCTAGATGTTTTGTCATTGGTGCTATATGGATGGAGAAGTCTTGAGGTTACTGTAAGAATAACTAAAGCCAGAGGCAGGAGGCTTAAATCCAAAACTTGAGAACAACAGAAAACTCCTGACTCCAGGGAACATTTATCAACAAGAGCTCATCCAAAAGCCTCTATACCTACACTGAAACCAAGTTCTACCCAAGAGCCAACAAGTTTCAGAGCAAGACATACCAAGCTAACTCTCCAACAACACAGGAACTTAACCCTGAGCACAAAAATACAGACAGCCAAAAGTCACACCAAACCCATTGACTACCTCAACACTCACTACTGGACACTTCACTGCACTCCAGAGAAAAGAGATCCAGCTCCACCCACTGGAACACCAACGCAAGCTTCCCTAACCAGGAAGCCTTGACAAGCCACTCGTCCAACCCCACCCTCAGGGAGGAACCTCCACAGTAAAGAGGAACCACAAACTTCCAGCATATAGAAAGGCCACCCCAAACACAGCAACCTAAACAAGATGAAAAGGCAGAGAAATATTCAGCAGGTAAAGGGACATGATAAAAGCCCACCAAACCAAACAGAAGAGGAGGAGACAGGGAGTCTACCTGAAAAAGAATTCAGAATAATGATAATAAAAATGATCCAAAATCTTGAAAACAAAATGGAGTTACAGATAAATAGTCTAGAGACAAGGATTGAGAAGATGCAAAAAAAGTTTAACAAGGACCTAGAAGAAATAAAAAAGAGTCAATCAATAATGAATAATACAATAACTGAGATCAAAAGCACTCTGGAGGGAACCAACAGTAGAATAACTGAGGCAGAAGATAGGATAAGTGAAGTGGAAGATAGAATGGTGGAAATAAATGAAGCAGAGAAGAAGAAAAAAAATAATTAAAAGAAATGAGGACAACCTCAGAGACCTCTGGGACAATGTTAAACACTCCAGCATTTGAATCTTAGGAGTCCCAGAAGAAGAAGACAAAAAGAAAGTCCATGAGAAAATAACTTGAGGAGATAATAGTTGAAAACTTCCCTGAAATGGGGAAGGAAATAGCCACCCAAGTCCAAGAAACCCAGAGAGTCCCAAACAAGATAAACCCAAGGCGAAACACCCCAAGACACATATTAATCAAATTAACAAAGATCAAACACAAAGAACAAATATTAAAAGCAGCAAGGGAAAAACAACAAATAACTCACAAGGGGATCCCCATAAGGATAACAGCTGATCTTTCAATAGAAACTCTTCAGGCCAGAAGGGAATGGCAGGACATACTTAAAGTGATGAAAGAGAAAAACCTACAGCCCCGATTACTGTACCCAGCAAGGATCTCATTCAAATATGAAGGAGAAATCAAAAGCTTTACAGACAAGCAAAAGCTGAGAGAATTCAGCACCACCAAACCAGCTCATCAACAAATACTAAAGGATCTTCTCTAGACAGGAAACCCAGGAAAGGTTTATAAACTCGAACCCAAAACAACAAAACAAATGGCAACAGGATCATATTTATCAATAATTACCTTAAATGTAAATGGGTTGAATGCCCCAACCAAAAGACAAAGACTGGCTGAATGGATACAAAAACAAGACCCCTATATATGCTGTCTACAAGAGACCCACCTCAAACCAAGGGACACATACAGACTGAAAGTGAAGGGCTATAAAAAGATATTTAATGGAAATGGAGATCAGAAGAAAGCAGGAATAGCAATACTTGTATCAGATAAAACAGACTTTGAAATAAAGGCCGTGAAAAGAGACAAAGAAGGACACTACATAATGATCAAAGGATCAATCAAAGAAGAAGATATAACAATTATAAATATATATGCACTCAACATAGGAGCACCACAATATGTAAGGCAAATGCTAACAAGTATGAAAGGGGAAATTAACAGTAACACAATAATAGTGGGAGACTTTAATACCCCACTCACACCTATGGATAGATCAACTAAACAGAAAATTAGGAAGGAAACACAAACTTTAAATGATACAATGGACCAGTTAGACCTAATTGATATCTATAGGACATTTCACCCTAAAACAATGAATTTCACCTTTTTCTCAAGTTCACACGGAACTTTCTCCAGGATAGATCACATCCTGGGCCATAAATCTAGCCTTGGTAAATTCATAAAAGTTGAAATCATCTCAAGCATCTTTTCTGATCACAATGCAGTAAGATTAGATGTCAACTACAGGAAACTCTGGGCTGGAAGAAGCACAAGCTGGAATCAAGGTTGCTGGGAGAAATATAAATAACCTCAGATATGCAGATGACACCACTCTTATGGCAGAAAGTGAAGAGGAACTAAAAAGCCTCTTGACGAAAGTGAAAGAGGAGAGTGAAAAAGTTGGCTTAAAGCTCAACATTCAGAAAACGAAGATCATGGCATCTGGTCCCATCACTTCATGGGAAATAGATGGGGAAATAGTGTCAGACTTTATTTTTTTGGGCTCCCAAATCACTGCAGATGGAGACGGCAGCCATGAAATTAAAAGATGCTTACTCTTTGTAAGGAAAGTTATGACCAACCTGGATAGCATATTAAAAAGAAGAGACATTACTTTGCCAACAAAGGTCCATCTAGTCAAGGCTATGGCTTTTCCAGTGGTCATGTATGGCTGTGAGAGTTGGACTGAAGAAAGCTGAGTGCCGAAGAATTGATGCTTTTGAACTGTGGTGTTGGAGAAGACTCTTGAGAGTCCCTTGGACTGCAAGGAGATCCAACCAGTCCATTCTAAAGGAGATCAGCCCTGGATGTTCTTTGGAAGGAATGATGCTGAAGCTGAAACTCCAATACTTTGGCCACCTCATGCGAAGAGTTGACTCATTGGAAAAGACCCTGATGCTGGGAGGGACTGGGGGCAGGAGGAGAAGGGGATGACAGAGGATGGGATGGCTGGACGGCATCACAGACTCGATGGACATGAGTTTGAGTGAACTCCAGGAGTTGGTGATGGACAGGGAGGCCTGGCATGCTGTAATTCATGGGGTCACAAAGAGTCGGACATGACTGAGTGACTGAACTGAACTGAACAGGAAAAAAACTATTAAAAATACAAACATAAGGAGGCTAAACAACACATTTCTGAGTAACCAACAAATCACAGAAGAAATCAAAAAAGAAACAAAAATATGCATAGAAACGAATGAAAATGAAAACACAGCCCCAAACTTATGGGATTCAGAAATGGCAACCCACTCCAGTATTCTTGCCTGGAGAATCCCATGGACGGAGGAGCCTGGTGGGCTACAGTCCACGGGGTTGCAAAGAGTCGGACACGACTGAGCGACTTCACATCACATCACATCACATCAAGGGGAAGGTTCATAGCAATACAAGCCTACCTCAAGAAACAGGAAAGAAATCAAATAAATAACATAACTCTACACCTAAAGCACTAGAAAAGGAAGAAATGAAGCACCCCAGGGTCAGTAGAAGGAAAGAAATCATAAAAATTAGGGCAGAAATAAATGCAAAAGAAAAAAAGTAGATCATAGCCAAAATCAACAAAGCTAAAAGCCGGTTCTCTTTGAGAAGATAAATAAAATAGACAAACCATTAGCCAGACTCATCAAGAAAAAAAGGGAGAAGGATCAAATCAACAAAATTAGAAATGAAAATGGAGAAATCACAACAGACAACACAGAAATACAAAGGATCATAAGAGACTACTATCAGCAACAATATGCCAATAAAATGGACAACTTGGAAGAAACGGACAAATTCTTAGAAAAGTAAAACTTCCCAAAACTGAACCAGGAAGAAATAGAAAATCTTAACAGACCCATCACAAGCACAGAAATTGAAACTGTAATCAGAAATCTTCCAACAAACAAAAGCCCAGGACCTGATAGCTTCACAGCTGAATTCTACCAAAAGTTTAGAGAAGAGCTAACACCTATCCTACTCAAACTCTTGCAGAAAATTGCAGAGGAAGGTAAACTTCCAAACTCATTCTATGAGGCCACAATCACCTAATATCAAAACCAGACAAAGATGCCACAAAAAAAGAAAAGTACAGGCCAATATCACTGATGAACATAGATGCAAAAATCCTTAAAATTCTAGCAAACAGAATCCAACAACATACTAAAAAGATCACACATCATGCCCAAGTGGACTTTATCCCAGGGATGCAAGGATTCTTCGATATTCACAAATCAACCAATGTGATACAATGCATTAACAAATTGAAAGATTAAAAACCATATGATTATCTCAACAGATGCAGAGAAAGCCTTTGACAAAATTCAACATCCATTTATGATAAAAATCCTCCAGAAAGCAGGCATAGAAGGAACATACCTCAACATAATAAAAGCCATATATGATAAACCCACAGCAAACATTATCCTCAATGGTGAAAAATTGAAAGCATTTCCCCTAAGGTCAGGAACAAAACAAGGATGCCCATTTGTACCACTACTATTCAACATAGTTTTGGAAGTTTTAGCCACGGCAATCAGAGAAGAGAAAGAAAGAAAAGGAATCCAGATTGGAAAAGAAGTAGTAAAACTCTCCACCATTTGCAAACCCTAAAGACTCCACCAGAAAATTACTATAGCTAATCAATGAATACAGTAAAGTCTCAGGATATAAAATTAACACACAGAAATCCCTTGCATTCCTATACACTAACAATGAGAAAACAGAAAGAGAAAGTAAAGAAACAATTCTATTCACCGTTGCAACGAAAAGAATAAAATACTTAGGAATAAATCTACCTAAAGAAACAAAAGACGTATATACAGAAAACTATAAAACACTGATGAATGAAATCAAAGATGACACAAATAGATGGAGAAATATCAGGGATCAGAAGAATCAATATAGTGAAAATGAATATACTACTCAAAGCTATCTATAGATTTAATGTAATACCTATCAAGCTACTAACAGTATTTTTCAGAGAACTAGAACAAATAATTTCACAATTTGTATGGAAATACAAAACACCTCAAATAGCCAAAGCAATCTTGAGAAAGAAGAATGGAACTGGAGGAATCAACCTGCCTGACTTCAGACTATACTACAAAGAAACAGTCATCAAGACAGTATGGTACTGGCACAAAGACAGAAACATAGATCAATGGAACAATATAGAAAGCCCAGAGATAAATTCACACACCTACAGAAACCTTATCTTTGACAAAGGAGGCAAGAATATACAATGGAGAAAAGAAAATCTTTTTAACAAGTGGTGCTGGGAAAACTGGTCAACCACTTGTCAAAGAATGAAACTAGAACACTTTCTAACACCATACACAAAAATAAACTCAAAATGGATTAAAGATCTAAATGTAAGACCAGAAACTATAAAACTCCTAGAGGAAAACATAGGCAAAACACTCTCTGACATAAATCATAGCAGGATCCTCTATGACCCACCTCCCAGAGTAATGGAAATAAAAGCAAAAATAAACAAATGGGACCTAATTAAACTTAAAAGATTTTGCACAACGAAGGAAACTATAAGCAAGGTGAAAAGACAGCCTTCAGAATGGGAGCAAATAATAGCAAATGAAGCAACTGACAAAGAATTATTATCAAAAATATACAAGCAACTCCTGCAGCTCAATTCCAGAAAAATAAATGACCCAATCAAAAAATGGGCCAAAGAACTAAACAGATATTTCTCCAAAGAAGACATACAGATGGCTAACAAACACATGAAAAGATGTTCAACACCACTCATCAGAGAAATGCAAATCAAAACCACAATGAGGTACCATCTCATGCTGGTCAGGATGGCTGCTATCCAAAAGTCTACAAACAATAAATGCTGGAGAGGGTGTGGAGAAAAGGGAACCCTCTTACACTGCTGGTGGGAATGCAAACTAGTACAGCCACTATGGAGAACAGTGTGGAGATTCCTTAAAAAACTGGAAATAGAACTGCCATATGACCCACCAATCCCACTGCCGGGCATACACACCAAGGAAACCAGAATTGAAAGAGACCCATGTACCCCAATGTTCATCCCAGCACTGTTTATAATAACCAGGACATGGAAGCAACCTAGATGTCCATCGATAGACGAATGAATAAGAAAGCTGTGGTACATATACACAATGGACTATTACTCAGCTATTAAAAAGAATGCATTTGAATCAGTTTTAATGAGGTGGATGAAACTGGAGCCTATTATACAGAGTGAAGTAAGTGAGAAAGAAAAACACCAATACAGTATATTAACACATATATATGGAATTTAGAAAGATGGTGTAATGATGACCCTATATGTGAGACAGTAAAAGAGACACAAATGTAAAGAACAGTCTTTTGGACTCTGTGGGAGAAGGCGAGGGTGGGATGATTTGAGAGAATAGCATTGAAACATGAATATTATCATATGTGAAACAGATCGCCAGTCCAGGTTTGATGCATGAGACAGGGTGCTCAGGGCTGGTGCACTGAGATGACCCTGAGGGATGGGATGGGGAGGGATGGGATGGGGAGGGAGGGTTGGGATGGGGAACACATGTACACCCATGGCTGATTCCTGTGAATGTGTGGCAAAAACTACCACAATATTGTAATTAGCCTCCAATTAAAATAAATTTTTTAAAAAGATACATGCATCCCAATGGCCACTGCAGCACTATTTATGATAGCTGGGACATGGAAGCTAAATGTCCATTAGCATAGGAATGAATAAAGAAGATATGGTACATGTATACAACAAAATATTACTCAGCCGTAAAAAGGAATGAAATTGTGCCATTTAGGCAGGTGGATGAACCTAGAGACTTATACAGAGTGAAGTAAGTCAGAAAGAGAAGAACAAATACTATATAATATCGTTTATCTGTAGAATCTAGAAAAATGGTACAGATGTGCTTGCTGGAAAAACAGAAATAGAGACACAGATGTAGAGAACAAACATTCGGACACCAAAACAGGGAAGGGAGAGTGGGATGGATTGGGAGATTGGGACTGACACTTATACCCTATTCATACTATGTATAAAATAGACAACTAATGAGAACTGTACAGCACAGGAAATGATACTCACTGCTCTGTGATGACCTAAATGGTAAGGAAATCTAAAAAGGAATATATGTGTAGCTGATTCACTTTGCTGTACAGCAAAACTAACACAACGTTACCTGAAAGCAACTATCAGTTCAGTTCAGTTCGGTTGCTCAGTCATGTCCAACTCTGCGACCCCATGAATCGCAGCACACCAGGCCTCCCTGTCCATCACCAACACCCGGAGTTCACTCAAACTCATGTCCATCAAGTCACTGATGCCATCCAGCCATCTCATCCTCTGTCGTCCCCTTCTTCTCCTGCCCCCAATCCCTCCCAGCATCAGAGTCTTTTCCAATGAGTCAACTCTTCGCATGAGGTGGCCAAAGTATTAGAGTTTCAGCTTTAGCATCAGTCCTTCCAATGAACACCCAGGACTGATCTCCTTTAGGATGGACTGGTTGGATCTCCTTGCAGTCCAAGGGATTTAAAATTAATTTAAAAAATAAATAAAATGTTTGAAACTGCCCTGGTCATACCTTGGACTAACTGGAACAGTGGACCACTTTCTCTACATTTCTGAGCTTCTTTTGTGACCCCATGGACTGGAGTCCACCATGCTCTTCTGTCCATGGGATTTCCCAGGCAAGAATACTGGAGCGGGTAGCCATTTCCTTCTCCATGGGATCTTCCGGGACCAGGGATTGAACCCGCTTCTCCTGCATTGGCAGGCGGATTCTTTACCACTGAGCCACCAAGGAAGCCCAAGTGAATCTAAGGCACTGATTACACTGTTTGGAAATTCTACATTTGTGAACTGAATTCACCCAAGTATTCTTTCTTCCCCTGTTTGCAAGGAATAAACAATGCTTATCATGTGTTAATGAAAAAGCTTATTCATCTGTCTGAAAACAGTGAGATCCAGGAAGCCACAGACATGCAGTATCAGTGTTCTCTGAACTACATCTACTACGGCCTCACCATCAGTAACTGGAAGGCCCTCAATGCCACAGGAAGAAAGACTTAGTGGCTACTGGGTGCACCAGCCATCAAGCCAGTGGGATTTATGCATTAATACATTATTCAGAATATCTAATTCTCAAAAGATGAAAAAGACACATTTCCTGCCCTTGAGGAGTCTGCAAGGAAGGGCCTTACCCTCAACTAACTATATGAAAACAGCAAAGAAACTTAACTGACATATAAACTCGATGCTGGGTGAGTAGGGAGGCGAGTGATTCATTTTGACTAAGCAGACAAGGGAGTCGTTTCACTGGATCTTGAAGGATGAGGAAACAGAAGTAAACAAGAGGAGAAGGAGGTCTCCTGTTTAAGGAGCCTCCTTTAACAACAGGCAGAAGTAACAGCCTGTGGATGTCCACAATGGTGGGCATGTGCATGGCAGGCTTGTGGAAAGTGGATGATGTAGTTTGGGAATAGGGCATGGGAGAGGGGAGGGAGGAGACGGGGTTGTAAGGTGAGTGGGTGCTTTATCCTGCAGACCACAGGGAAACACTCACAGTGAATAGACATGGGTGCGAAACAACAAGGACTGACGGTATATACAGTACAGGGAACTATATTCTGTATCTTGTAATAACCTACAATGGAAAAGAATTAGAAAAATATATACAATATCATTTATATGTGGATGCTTTCGAACTGTGGTGCTGGAGAAGACTCTTGAGAATCTCTAGGACAGCAAGGAGATCCAACCAGTCAATCCTAAAGGAAATCAACCCTGAATACCCATTGGAAAGACTGATGCTGAAGCTGAAGCTCCAATACTGTGGCCACCTGATGCAAAGAGTCAACTCATTGGAAAGACCCTGATGCTGAGAAAGGCTGAGGGCAGGAGGAGAAGAGGGCAGTAGAGGATAAGATGGTTGGATAGCATCAGCAACTCTATGAATTTGAACAAACTCTGAGAGACAATGAAGGACAGAGGAGCCTGGTGCTCTGCAGTCCCTGCAAGTCACAAAGAGTTGGACACGACTTAGCGACTGAAAAAAACAAATATGTAGAATCCAGAAAAGTGGTACAGATGAACTTATTTGCAAAACAGAAACAGAGACAGAAGTAAACAACAAACTTATGGACACCAAGTAGGGTGGAATGCATTGGGAAATTGGGATTGACATATATATATTACTGATGTGCTAAATCGCTTCAGTCGTGTCTGACTCTTTACGACCCTATGGACTATAGCCCACCAGGATCCTCTGACCATGGGATTCTCCAGGCAAGAATATTGGAGTGGGTTGCCATGCCCTCCTCCAGGAGATCTTCTCCACCCAGGGATCAAACCCACATCTCTTGTGTCTCCCTCATTGGCAGGCGGGTTCTCGACCACCTGGGAAGCCCAATACTATTTATAAAATAGCCACCTTATGCCAAGAGTTGACTCATTGGAAAAGACTCTGATGCTGGGAGAGATTGGGGGCAGGAGGAGAAGGGGACGACAGAGGATGAGATGGCTGGATGGCATCACCGACTCGATGGACGTGAGTTTGCGTGAACTCTAAGAGATGGTGATGGACAAGGAGGCCTGGTGTGCTGCAATTCATGGGGTCACAAAGAGTAGGACACAACTCAGCGACTGAACTGAACTGAACTGAATGAGAACCTACTGTCCAGCAAAAGGAAGTCTACTCAGTGCTCTGTGGTGACGGGAAGGAAACCTAAAGAAGAGGGGATATTTCTATACATAGAGCTGATTCACTTTGCTGTATAGCAGAAAAAAACATGAAATTGTTAATTCACTATCAGATCAGATCAGATCAGTCGCTCAGTCGTGTCCGACTCTGTGCGACCCCATGAATCGCAGCATGCCAGGTCTCCCTGTCCATCACCAACTCCCGGAGTTCACTGAGACTCATGTCCATCGAGTCAGTGATGCCATCCAGCCATCTCATCCTCTGTCGTCCCCTTCTCCTCTTGCCCCCAACCCCTCCCAGCATCAGAGTCTTTTCCAATGAGTCAACTCTTCGAATGAGGTGGCCAAAGTACTGGAGTTTCAGCTTTAGCATAATTCACTATACTTCAATTAAAAAAAACAACAACAAAAGCGGGTGTGATGTGAGCAGAGCTCAACTTTGCAATAACTGGTGCATATCAGGATGGGCCGACACAGACCCTCATTGAAGTGAGAACTCTGCCGCTCGCGGGTCACAGTTCCCCCATTCTTCTCCCAGATTCAGCCTCATCTTCTCCCATAAGGTAAGACACAGAACCCAACAATGCTAAGGACACGGGAGATGGAAAAAGTCATCCAGACCACAGACTCTTGCTCGCTGCAATAGCAAGCCCTCCTTGGAGATTAAAAAGGCAGTGACTTCCTTCTTACCTGGAGTCGTCCAATTGCCACTAGGCAATATTTACTGCCTTGTCCCACATCAGCATCTTCTTCAGGTATAGTCATTCCTGAAATGAAAGATGCCAGAGTCAGCAACATGTCCAGGGAGACTTGAAAAGAGGTACAGGTGTCCATGATTTTACTTACATGATCAAAAATGTAGATCCACTGTGGACCCTGCAGGGTCTAGGAAGTCAGTCAATGAATTAACCAGTCCTTTGCTCATTTCCTGCTCAGCTCTCTGCCTGACGTCTTTTGATAATTTGTTTTTCTAATATATATATATATATTTTGGTGTGGACCATTTTAAAGTCTTTATTGAATCTGTTGCGCTATTGCTTCTATTTTATGTTTTGGCCCTGAGGCACACAGGATCTTTCATGCAGGATCTTTTTTAGTTGAGGCATTCGAACTGTTCATTGTGGCCTGTCGGATCTTAGCTCCCTGACCAGGGATCAAACCTGCATTTCCTGCACTGGAAGGTGAAGTCTTAACCACTGAACCACCAGAGAAGTCCCTCTTTTGATAATTTCATGCACATTATCATCTGCATCTACAGAAGATGCTGAAGAACTGAAGGAAGATGAAACAAATTATTCATGTATAAATTTGCAAAACTTGGCTAAAACACTTGGTTATAAGGGTAAGTTTGGTAAGAAGTATATACAGACACTTCAAATTATGGAGTGGGTTGCCATTTTTTTCTTCAGGGGATCTTCCTGACCCAGCGATCAAACCTGCATCTCTTGGATCTTCTGCACTGGCAGGCGGATTCTTCACCACTGAGCAAAGCTCCATCTCAGCCTGCATTAAAACTGAGGTCCAAAAAGGTATGATATAGTCCATCGCATGCTGTGAGGCTTGAATGCGAGGACGGTGTGGAACCTCCCTCAGCCCAAGACCCAAATGTCAGCTTCTTTTTCACTTCCCTGACTTTACTCCTCAATTGCTGGTAGCAGGTATATTTGTGGGCTTCCCCAGTGGCTCAGTGGTAAAGAATCCACCTGGCAGTTCAGGAGATGCAAGAGACACAGGTTCGATTCCCTGGGTTGGGAAGATGCCCTTGAGGAGAGCACGGCAACCCACTCCAGTATTCTTGCTTGGGAAATCCCATGGAGAGAGGAGCCTGGTGGGCCACAGTCCACGGGGTCGCAAAGATTTGGACATGAATTAGGCGACTGAGCATGCAAGCACAGTGTATTTGTGGACAAAGAGAACAGTGGGTTCAGATACACCTTTGCCACACTAAGGATGAGGGTGCTATGCTACAGTCCAGAACAGGAAGCAGAGGAGACAGTGAGTGGTGGGAAGAACCCTTGAATCCAGTCAGGATGAAAAAATCATGTTTTTCTGTTCTACCCTGTGGAAGGAGGAATTCTGCAGGGCGAGGCTGTCACTGGCTGATCCCTGAGACTATCTGCCTAGAGACACCACAGTTCATTTGCTGATTCATTCTTCACCCCACCAGTGTTGAGTGAGAGCTTTTGTATATTTTTAAAAGTAGTCACAAATGCTCTTTATGTACCTTCTATCAAGACTGGAAGTTAGATTTCCTTGAGACTACTTTGATCAATGAAAGAAGTGGAAGTGATGCTCTTTGGCTTCTAGACAATGAGCCCCAGACATTGTGGAGCAGAGGCAGGTCATCCATATTGCACCCTGTCTCCATCCCTAGCCCACAGAATCTGAGTATAATAAAATGGTGGTGGTTTTATCAACAAAATGCATGAGTGTGTGCTAAGTTGCTTCAGTCGTGTCCAACCCTTTGCGACCCCATGAACTGTAGGCCACCAGACTCCTCTGTCCATGGGATTCTCCAGGCAAGAATACTGGAGTGGGTTGTCATGCCCTCCTTCAGAGCATCTCCCCAATCCAGAGATAGAAATCTCTTACATCTCTTGCATTAGCAGGCAGGTTCTTTACCACTAGTGCCACCTGGGAAGCCCTGTTTTATCATCAAAATAAAATGTCTCGATTAGAAGCTGCATCAGGAATTCTCCAGTGGTCCAGTTAAGACTCTGCCTTCCAGTGCAGGGAGCTTGCGTTCAGTCTCTGGCCAAGAAACCAAGATCCCACATGCTATGTGGTGCAGTCGATAAATAAATAAATGTAATTATTTTAAAAATTAAAAAAAAAAGAAGGTGCATCAGCCTAGACATGCAGAGGAGAAGACTTAATGGAAGCCAAAGATACAAGTCCTTTAAGTGTATAAAAACTACATCATATATATATATATATATATATATGTATAATATATATTATATTATAACGTGTATAAAGAGTACATTATGCTAAATGCTGGGCTGGACAAGCTGAAATCAAGATTTCTGGGAGAAATATCAATAACCTCAGATATGCAGATGACACCACCCTTATGGCAGAAAATGAAGAGGAACTAAATAGCCTCTTGATAAAAGTGAAAGAGGAAAGTGAAAAAGCTGACTTAAAACTTAACATTCAAAAATCAAATATCATGGCATCCAGTCCCATCTCTTCATGGCAAATAGATGGGGAAACTATGAAAACGTGACAGACTTTATTTTCTTGGGCTCCAAAATCACTCCAGTTGGTGACCAGAGCCATGAAATGAGAAGACGCTTGCTCCTTGGAAGAAAAACTATGACCGACCTAGACAGCATCTAGACCAACCTAGAAACTAGAGACATTACTTTGCTGACAAAGGTCCATCTAGTCAAAGCTATGGTTTTTCCAGTAGTCATGTAGGGATGTGATAGTTGGACTATAAAGAAAGCTGAGTGCCAAAGAATTCATGCTTTTGAACTGTGGTGTTGGAGAAGACTCTTAATCCCTTGGACTGCAAGGAGATCAAACCAGTCAATCCTAAAGGAAATCAGTCCTGAATATTCATTGGAAGGACTGATGCTGAAGCTGAAGCTCCAATACTTGGGCCACCTGATGGGAAGAACTGACTCATTGGAAAAGACTCTGATGCTGGGAAAGATTGAAGGCAGGAGGAGAAGGGGATGACAGAGGATGAGATGGTTGGATGGCATCACCAATTAGATGGACATGAGTTTGAGCAAGCTTCGGGAGTTGGTGATGGACAGGGAAGACTGGAGTGCTACAGTCCATGGGGTCACAAAGAGCTGGACATGACTGAGTAACTGAACTGAAGTGTATAAATAGGCTCCTTTGTAAGAATGCATTTTAATACACCAGCTAAAATTATGTTACCATAATTTGGCTTTGCAGAAATGAAGTGAAAGTTGCAACTTATTAAATAAATAGTTTTGGTCTTAATGTGGGCAGGCAATCTTTAGTTGTGAATGAAAGCCAAGTAAGTGTTTGTGAAATATCCAGAAAATTCTTCAGTAAACCCAAACTTCCTTAAAGAAATTGATTTCTGTGCCTGTCTCAAGGTTCTCCTCAGGATGCTGGGCTCAGTTTTCCCATGAAGGGCTGGCACCTAAAACACTGGGGCTGAATATTTGCATAGGTGGCTCTGACACAGCCTCACGAGCAGCCATAGGGACCCCAGTGCCAAGGAAGCTATGATCATCACTGCTTAGACTACCAGGGTCTGGAGGAGGCTGTGGGTGACCACAGGAAGGCAGGGGTGGGCTCTGGCACCAGCTGGCGGAAAGGATTCAGGATCAAGCTCTCACATGCTTTTCTGACCAAAAGCCTCTGACAGGGAAATGATGTGTAATCTCCAGATTATCATCCAGATATCTGGATGTTCTCTATTTTCCAAACGTTTGGGTAATATTCTCAAGTAATAGATGATCTTTTAAAATGGTTTTGACGGTTAGTACTCATCAATAAAAAGACAAATATAGCCCCAATTAACAAAAGGGCAAAGGATGTGAACATTACTCCAAAGGAAGTATACAAATGGTTAGTAAGCATATGGAAAGATACTCAACATCGTTAGTCATCAGGGAAATGCAAGTCACTACCATAATGAGAATACTTCATGTCCATTAGGATGGGCTACAATTTTTAAAAAATGCAATAACAAGTGCTGGTGGAGATGTGGAGAAATGCACCGTCAAATACTGCTGGTGGGAATGTAAAATGGTGCAGTCGATTTGGAAAACAATCTGGCAGTTCCTCAAAGAGCTAAACATTGAGCTACCATATACCCCAGAAATTCCACTCCTAGGTGTGCACCCGAGAGAAATGAAAACGTATGTCCACTAACATATGTCCATGTGTACATAGATGTTCACAGCAACAACAGCCCCAGAGTGGAAACAACCATGATATCTGTTAAGGGATGAATGGATAAACAAAATGTGGCAGATCCAGACACTAGTATATTACTGGGCAATAAAAAAGAAAATACTGACACCTGTTACAATATGGATAAATCTTGACAATATCATGCTAAGTGAAAGAAGTCCATCACAGAAAGTCACATATTACATGAGTCTATTTATGTGAAATGTCCAGAACAGGCGATTCCATAAAATCAAACAAGTAGATTAGTGGTTGTCTAGGATTTGGGGGGAAACAGGAGTAACTGCTAACTGCTAATAGGTGTGCAATTTCTTTCTGGGATAACGAATATATTTTAAAACTAACTGCAATGATACAGTTGTAAAACTATGTGAATACACTCCAAACCACTGAATGGTACACTTTAATTTGTACACTTTGTGATACACGAATTATATTTCAATGCAGCTGGTATATAAACAATATTTTGAAAAAAAGGGGGGGTAGAAATAAGGGGAGTAAAAAGCCACCTACCAAAAGAATATAAAAAAATGATATCTTGGTATATTTCTGGCCAGTCTTTTTGAAGCAAATTTAGAAGACTATATGATACCATTTTTTATTTTGGCCACACCATGCAGCATCTTAATTTCCTGACAAGGGACAGAACCCATGTCCCCCTGCAGTGGATGCACAGAGTCTAAACCACTGGATCTCAGGAAAGACCCTAGAAAACTATAGATAAATAAAAAGATAAACATTAAAATTAACCTTGATTACAGTAAAATCCTTATGTCCTTTACTGTGTGTATATGTGTGTAATAAAATATCTTTTTTTTCTTATATATTGTTTTATAACCTGCTTTGGAAACTTTTCAGCTTATTGAGAAACATTTATGTGTTTTCATCTTTCCTCTGTATGGATGTGCTGTGATTTCTGTAACGCCATCTCTCTGATACTAGTGCATTTTATTTTCCCCCAGTTTTTCACATGCACAAGAAATACAATCCCATGCATCCTTCTACACAAAATCTTAGAGCATATCAATGATTTCTTTAGTATAAATCCTTGGAATGAAACTGCCATCTCAGAGAGTACACATGGTATTTTATTATTAGTTATATTTGCTTTTCTTTGAACATATATTTGTTTTCCATTTGGTCTTTTATGGACAGCCTGCACACAATTTTGCCATACAAAAGTTCTGTTTGTGGGTTTTTTCCTCATTTATTTAAAAAGTTCTGTGATGTATTAAGAATATAGGTGGGTCTCTCACAGACTTAGAGAATGAGCTTATGGTGGCTGGGGCAGGGGGAAGAGATAGGGAGTTTGGAATGGACATGTGCACACTGCCATATTTAAAATGGATAACCAACAAGAACTACTGTGTACAGCACAGGGAACTCTGCTCAGCGTTCTGTGGCAGTCTGGATGGGAGGGAAGTTTGGGGGAGAGTGGATACATGTATATGTGTGGCTGAGTCCCTCTGCCGTCCACCTGAAACTATCACAACACTGTTAACTGGCTATACTCAATACAAAATAGTTTTTTTTTTTTTTTTTAAGAATATATGTGGGTCTCATTTAAGTTATTTTTTTATGTTTTTCTTTCCTTTAAAGTGTTTTCTTCATTTATTTCTACAGTATTATTAAAGTATAGATCATCAAAACTGTCCGTTTTTACTCTGGTTTTTGCCTTTGGGGGTCATTCTTTGAAAAGTACAACCTCTACCCAAGATCATGTAAAATATTCACTCATGTGTTCATATAGCATAGTTTCACATTTACCTTTAATAAACCTGAAATTTTTGATGTGCTGCATCTCATGGTTTTGCAAATGATCAGTCAGTTGTCCTCACACTGTGCACCACTTTTTCCTGTTGAAAATGCTTCCCTCATCAAACACCACGTTTCTAAAGATACTTGGGTCTGTTTTAGGTCTTTTATGTTTGTTCAATAATTGGATTTAGAAAGTTCATTGATCACATCTTAATTAGTTAGGCTTTAAAAGATATTTTCACATATAGTAAAGCAACTACTCCCAAGTACTGTTAATGAAAATTTTACTAGCTACTTTTATATTTAGTGGACTATACAAATTTCAGAACTAACTTTCTTTTAAAAGAAATTCCACTGGGACAGTTATTAAAATTATATTAAATATACAGATTGGTTTAGAAAAAACTGAAATCTTTGTAATACTAAGCCTTTATATCAAAGAATACATGACTCTCCACTTAGCTATATTCATACATAATTCACATATTAGTTACATTCATATCCCTCAATATTATTTTGTAGTTTAAGAAACATTTTGCATTTCATGTTAAGGTTACTAACATGCATTTTATTTTTTTTTAATTTTATTTTATTTTTAAACTTTACATAATTGTATTAGTTTTGCCAAATATCAAAATGAATCCGCCACAGGTATACATGTGTTGCCCATCCTGAACCCTCCTCCTTCCTCCCTCCCCATACCATCCCTCTGGGTCGTCCCAGTGCACCAGCCCCAAGCATCCAGTATTGTGCATCGAACCTGGACTGGCAACTCGTTTCATACATGATATCATACAACTAACATGCATTTTAACGTGTTGCTATTTTTTTTAATTAATTAATTTTTTAATTGGAGGCTAATTACAATATTGTAGTGGTTTTTGCCATCAGTTCAGTTCAGTCGCTCAGTCGTGTCCGACTCTTTGTGACCCCATGAACCACAGCACGCCAGGCTTCCCTGTCCATCACCAACTCCCGGATTTCACTCAAACTCATGTCCATCGAGTCAGTGATGCCATCCAACCATCTCATCCTCTGTTGTCCCCTTTTCCTCCTGCCCCCAATCCCTCCCAGCATCAGAGTCTTTTCCAATGAGTCAACTCTTCACATGAGGTGGGCAAAGTACTGGAGTTTCAGCTTTAGCATCATTCCTTCCAAAGAACACCCAGGGCTGATCTCCTTTAGAATGGACTGGTTGGATCTCCTTGCAGTCCAAGGGACTCTCAAGAGTCTTCTCCAACACCATAGTTCAAAAGCATCAATTCTTTGGTGCTCAGCTTTCTTCATAGTCCAACTCTCACATCCATACATGACCACTGGAAAAACCATAGCCTTGAGTAGATGGACCTTTGTAGGCAATGCAATGTCTCTGCTTTTCAATATGCTATGTAGGTTGGTCATAACTTTTCTTCCAAGAAGTAAGCATCTTTTAATTTCATGGCTGCAATCACCATCTGCAGTGATTTTGGAGCCCAATTGACATGAATCACACATGGGTGTACATGTGTCCCCCATCCTGAACACCCCTCCCCCCTCCCTCCCAATCCCATCCCTCAGGGTCGTCCCAGTGCACCGGCCCTGAGAGCCCTGTCTCATGCATTGAACCTGGACTGGCGATCTATTTCACATATGGTAATATACATGTTTCAATACTGTTCTCTCAAATCATCCCACCCTAGCCTTCTCCCACAGAGTACAAAAGTCTGTGCTTTATCTCTGTGTCTCTTTTGCTGTCTCACATATAGGGTCATCATTACCATCTTTCTAAATTCCATATATATGTGTTAATATACTGTATTGGTGTTTTTCTTTCTGACTTACTTCACTCTCTATAATAGGCCAGTTTCATCCATCTCATTAGAACTGACTCAAATGCATTCTTTTTAATAGCTGAGTAATACTCCATTGTGTATATGTACCACAGCTTTCTTATTCATTCATTTGCCAATCGACATCTAGGTTGCTTCCATGTCCTGGCTATTGTAAACAGTGCTGGGATGAACATTGGGGTACACGTGTCTCTTTCAATTCTGTTTTCCTCGGTGTGTATGCCCGGCAGTGGGATTGGTGGGTCATATGGCAGTTCTATTTCCAGTTTTTTAAGGAATCTCCACACTGTTCTCCATAGTGGCTGTACTAGTTTGCATTCCCACCAGCAGTGTAAGAGGGTTCCCTTTTCTCCACACCCTCTCCAGCATTTATTGTTTGTAGACTTTGGATAGCAGCCATCCTGACCAGCATGAGATGGTACCTCATTGTGGTTTTGATTTGCATTTCTCTGATAATGAGTGGTGTTGAGCATCTTTTCATGTGTTTGTTAGCCATCTGTATGTCTTCTTTGGAGAAATGTCTGCTTAGTTCTTTGGCTCATTTTTTGATTGGGTCATTTATTTTACTGGAATTGAGCTGCAGGAGTTGCTTGTATATTTTTGATAATAATTCTGTCAGTTGCTTCGTTTGCCTTCATTTTCTCCCATTCTGAAGGCTGTCTTTTCACCTTGCTTACAGTTTTCTTCGTTGTGCAAAAGCTTTTAAGTTTAATTAGGTCCCATTTGTTTATTTTTGCTTTTATTTCCATTACTCTGGGAGGTGGGTCATAGAGGATCCTGCTGTGATTTATGTCAGAGAGTGTTTTGCCTATGTTTTCCTCTAGGAGTTTTATGGTTTCTGGTCTTACATTTAGATCTTTAATCCATTTGAGTTTATTTTTGTGTATGGTGTTAGAAAGTGTTCTAGTTTCATTCTTTGACAAGTGGTTGACCAGTTTTCCCAGCACCACTTTTTAAATTCAGTTCAGTTCAGCTCAGTCACTCAGTCATGTCCGACTCCTTATGACCCCATGAACTGCAGCACACCAGGCCTTCCTGTCCATCACCAACTCCCAGAGTTTACTCAAACTCATGTCCATCAAGTCGGTGATGCTACCCAACTATCTCATCCTCTGTTGGCCCCTTCTTCTCCTGCCCTCAATCTTTCCCAGCATCAGGGTCTTTTCAAATGAGTCAGCTCTTTGCATCAGGTGGCCAAAGTATTGGAGTTCCAGCTTCAGCATCAGTCTTTCCAATGAACACCCAAGACTGATCTCCTTTAGGATGGACTGGCTGGATCTCCTTGCAGTCCAAGGGACTCTCAAGAGTCTTCTCCAACACCACAGTTCAAAAGCATCAATTCTTTGACACTCAGCTTTCTTTATAGTCCAACTCACATCCATACATGACTACTGGAAAAACCATAACTTTGACTAGATGGATCTTTGTTGGCAAAGTAATGTCTCTGCTTTTTAATATGCTGTCTAGGTTGGTCACAACTTTGCTTCCAAGTAGTAAGCGTCTTTTAATTTCATGGCTGCAGTCAGCATCTGCAGTGATTTTGGAGACCAAAAAAATAAAGTCAGCCATTGTTTCTACTGTTTCCCCATTTATTTGCCATGAAGTGAGGGGACCGGATGCCATGATCTTAGTTTTCTGAATGTTGAGCTTTAAGCCAACTTTTTCACTCTCCTCTTTCACTTTCATCAAAAGGCTCTTTAAGTCTTCTTCACGTTCTGCCATAAGGGTGGTGTCATCTTGTTAAAGAGATTCTCTTTTCTCCACTGTATAGGTGACAATAGGTGTGTGGATTTATATCTGGGCTTTCTATTTTGTTCCATTGATCTATATTTCTGTCTTTGTGCCAGTACCATACTGTCTTGATGACTGTTTCTTTGTAGTATAGTCAGAAGTCAGGCAGGTTGATTCCTCCAGTTCCATTCTTCTTTCTCAAGATTGCTTTGGCTACTCTAGGTGTTTTGTATTTCCATACAAATTGTGAAATTATTTGTTCTAGTTCTGTGAAAAATACCGTTGGTAGCTTGATAGGGATTTCATTGAATCTATAGATTGCTTTGGGTAGTATACTCATTTTCACTATATTGTTTCTTCTGATCCATGCTGCTGCTGCTGCTAAGTCGCTTCAGTCGTGTCCGACTCTGTGCGACCCCATGGACTGCAGCCTACCAGGCTTCTCCGTCCCTGGGATTCTCCAGGCAAGAACACTGGAGTGGGTTGCCATTTCCTTCTCCAATGCATGAAAGTGGAAAGTGAAAGTGAAGTCGCTCAGTCGTGTCTGACTCTTAGCGACCCCATGGACTGCAGCCTACTAGGCTCCTCCATCCATGGGATTTTCCGGGCAACAGTACTGGAGTGAGGTGCCATTGCCTTCTCCCTCCGATCCATGAACATGATATATTTCTCCATCTATTGTGTCATCTTTGATTTCTTTCATCAGTGTTTTATAGTTTTTTATATATAAAGTGTTGCTATTTTTATAGATGGGTATTCTTTTCACATTTTATTTTCCAATGTGTTACTGATTTTTTTAGTATTTTATAAATGGCTTTGTATCCAATTCTCTCAAATATTTTCAGTAGATTTGATTTTATATTTTAGGTAATCATATTTGCTGCTGCTGCTGCTGCTGCTAAGTCGCTTCAGTCGTGTCCAACTCTGTGTGACCCCATAGACAGCAGCCCACCAGGCTCCCCCGTCCCTGAGATTCTCCAGGCAAGAACACTGGAGTGGGTTGCCATTTCCTTCTCCAATGCATGAAAGTGAAAAGTGAAAGTGAAGTCGCTCAGTCGTGTCTGACCCTCAGTGACCCCATGGACTGCAGCCCACCAGGCTCCTCCGTCCATGGGAGTTTCCAGGCAAGAGTACTGGAGTGGGGTGCCATTGCCTTCTCCGCATATTATCTGCAAGTAATGTTAATTCTATAATTTTCTTTCTTTTTTCCCTTTCAAGTAATTATGCTTTATTCCTTTTCTTATTTTAGTTCCTGGAGTAAAAATTCCAACACAAATGCTGATTAATAGAGGTAGAAGTGAACATTCCTCTTATATTCTTCATTTTGATAAAAACCCTTCTAATATTTCACCAGTCTGTAAGATATTGATTGTTGGTTTCAGATATTTGTATTGTTTGCACTAAGAAAACATATTTTATTATTGATTTATAAACACTTATTTAAAAACATTAATGATAAAATTAATTCACTCCCCTGCATTAATTAATTATATTAACAGATCTCTTAATATTAAACCATTCAAGTAGTCTTGTAATTAATAAATATATAATTTGATGTTGTATTTAGCACCTGTATGTTCATAAATGAAATTGGGTTCATTGTTTTCCTTTTTGAAGTGCCCCTGTCAGGTTTTGTATTAAAGTTTTGGGAACTTTAAGAAATAAAGCCAAACACTTGCTGTCTTCCTATGCTTTGTAAGTGTTTAAATAATTTGCTCATAAAATCTTGAGGCCTGGCACCATTGGGAGAGCTGTTCTTTGTTCTTGAAAAACTAGCTTTTTCAAGTTATTGCTTAGTTTTGATTTCCTCTCATTAAAAAAAAAAAAAAAAGATCTTTCTTTGATTCAATTTTCCCAGAAATTAACTTTCTTCCCAAAGATTTTAACATGTATAAATTTAAATTATGCACACTATGTTTATAAGGTTTTAAACTTTCTTTGATAAATCTCTTTACCATTAACATGCATTTATTTTCTTTTTTTAAAAAATAAGGATTAGACTTATTAGAAGTTTTCTCTTTTACCAGTCTTTATTTATTTACTCATCTCACACACTAGCAAAGCAATGCTCAAAATTTTCCAAGCCAGGCTTCAACGGTATGTGAACCGTGAACTTCCAGATGTTCAAGCTGGATTTAGAAAAGGCAGAGGAACCAGAGATCAAATTGCCAACATCCGTTGGATCATTGAAAAAGCAAGAGAGTTCAAGAAAAACATCTACTTTTGCTTTATTGACTATGCCAAAGTCTTTGACTGTGTGGACCACAACAAACTATGGAAAATTCTTAAAGAAGTGGGAATACAAGACCACCTGCCCTGCCTCCTGGGAAATCTGTATACAGGTCAAGAAGCAACAGTTATAGCTGAACAAGGAACAGCAGACTAGTTCAGAATCGGGAAAGGAGTACATCAAGGCTGTATATGGTCACCCTGCTTATTTAACTTATATGCAGAGTACATCATGAGAAATGCTGAACTGGATGAAGTATAAGCTAGAATCAAGATTGCCGGGAGAAATAGCAATAACCTCAGATATGCAGATTACACCACCCTTATGGCAGAAAGCAAAGAACTAAAGAGCCTTTTGATGAAAGTGAAAGAGGAGCGTGAAAAAGTTGGCTTAAAACTCAACATTCAGAAAACTAAGATCATGGCATTTGGTCCCATCACTTCATGGCAAATAGATGGGGAAACAATGAAAGATGACTTTTTTGAGCTCCAAAATCACTGCAGATGGTGACTGCAGCCATGAAATGTAAAAGACGCTTGCTCCTTGGAAGCAAAGTTATGATCAACCTAGACAGCATATTAAAAAGCAGAGACATTACTTTGCCAACAAAGGTCCGTCTTTGACCATAGTCAAAACTATGGTTTTTCCAGTGGTCATGTATGGATGTGAAAGTTGGACTATAAAGAAAGCTGAGTGTCGAAGAATTGATGCTTTTGAACTGTGGTGTTGGAGAAGACTCTTGAGAGTCCCTTGGACTGCAAGGAGATCCAGCCAGTCCATCCTAAAGGAGATCAGTCTTGGGTGTTCATTGGAAAGACTGATGCTGAAGCTGGAACTCCAATACTTTGGCCACCTGATGCTAAGAGCTGACTCATTTGAAAAGACCCTGATGCTGGGAAAGATTGAAGGCAGGAGGAGAAGGGGGGATGACAGAGGATGAGATGGTTGGATGGCATCACCGACTCAATGCAGATGAGTTTGAGTAAACTCTGGGAGTTGGTGATGGACAGGGAGGCCTGGCGTGCTTCAGTCCATGGGGTGCAAAGAGTCAGAGACGAGTGAGCAACTGAACTGAACAGAACTGATTTATTTACAGTTGAAGTATAATTACTTTACAATGTTGTGTTAGTTTCTGCTGTACAACAGCATGCATCAGCCATATATGTACACATATATCCCCTCCGTCCTGAGCCTCATTCCCATCTTCTCCATCCCATCCCACCCCCTATAGGTTTTCTTTTACCAGTCTTGATGAATAACTATTATCAACAGGATAATAATTTTGTTTTCTAATTTAATCTTTTTCATTTATATTTGTTCATTAATTCTATCCTTTTGGTTTGCTCATGTTATTTTGTTATTCTATGTTTGTAAGTTAAATAAACTCTATTTTCATAAGTTAAATTCCTAATTCATAAGGCAAATCCTAGTTTTCCCACATTTAATAAGAAAAGCACTTCAAACCACAGCTTTCCTATAAGCACTGTTTTGGTCACATCCACGAAGTCTTGATATGGAATGGGGCCTTAGTTGTTAATTACAAAATAGTCTGTAATGAGAGTTTAATTTTGATTTCCACTTTTCAAAGATAGGTTTCTTTGCACAAAGGTAGTAGCTGGTTTACCCTTTTATAAGGACACAAGTCGTACTGGATTGGGGCCCACACAACATCAGTATGATCTCATCTTAACTTAATTACATCTGCAAGGGCTCTACTGCCAAATAAGGTCACATTCTGAAATCCTGGGCTTCAACCCATGAATTCTGTAGGGAGCTCATTCCAACCCATAACACCTCTGTGAATGTTCTATGTGTTCATTTTTTAACATATAGGTTAGCCGTGACACAGATCTAACATGTGAACTGAGATACCCCCTTTCTGTATCCAAGACAAGCATCACTAATCACTAATAAATAATGGCATATTTCCCCCCCTCCAGTTATTTTATCCATTCATTCATTCATTTATTTGGGGGCATCAGGTCTTAGTCACATGTGGGATCTTTTGATGTGACGCACAGCCTCTCTAGATGTGGCAAGTGGGCTCCAGAGCATATAGCTCAGTACTTGCTGTGTGTGGGCTTAGCTGCTCTGAGGCATGTGGGATCTTAGTTCCCTGACCAGGGATCAAACCCTTGTCCTCTGATTTGCAAGGTGGATTTTCTACCACTGGACCACCAGGGACATCCCTCCCACCAGTTACTGAAGCAGACACAAAACAGTTCATCAAAGCAGGCTGTAAAATAAAACCTGTTTGCTGCTTCTGTTTCCTTAGCGTAGTGTTTTATTATAAACTTGCACAAAGTCTTTCCATAGCAATGACTAAAGAACAGTGTTAAATAGTGGTATTAGTAAACCTGGGTTCCTTCTGGGTAGGTTCTGCAGGGTGCATGAGCAGGAGAGGAAAGAGAAACTCAGTCACCAAACACTCACCGGGGCCCCTCTGTGTTCTAAGCCCTGTGCTCAGTAGCTTAAATAATACAGCAATGTATATGATCTGGTCCTGTCATAAGCAGCAGAGACAAACAGATGTAAAGTATCTATAACAAGAAGTACCATGTGACACACCTCTTGGCTGGGAAGTTGTTGGCAGAATACTCCTGAAGGCTTTATAGACAAGGGTTCATCAGAGTCGGGTGTGTCTCTGTGTCTGGTGGGACCAGCGTTGGCCAGAGAAAGATGTCTCTGGGGATGTGTCA
The DNA here is from genome assembly GCF_019923935.1 of Bubalus bubalis. Taxonomy (NCBI): domain Eukaryota; kingdom Metazoa; phylum Chordata; class Mammalia; order Artiodactyla; family Bovidae; genus Bubalus; species Bubalus bubalis. Next base: position 43,761,748 of record NC_059176.1, read on the forward strand.
GGGGAAGGAGGTGTCTTAACAAGTCTAGCACAGTTCCTTTACAGCATCACAGTTCTGAGTCCCATGCAGTCAAGGCCGAGGCACCGAAGAAGTATTTCTCATGTAAGAAAAAAGCCTACAAAAGCCACCTCCTCCATGAACAAATTTATATTTATCAGTCTCAGCAAACCAGAACAAGGTCTCTACCAGCCCTAACAGATCTCAAAGGTCATTCACTACAGTCTGGGCACTTCGCTCTCAGGAAAGGCTGTCAGCCCCACTCACAGTCTATTTCATTCCTTCTGTCCATGGTACCGACAAGTTACTATTGGTCTAGACCAGTAGTCCTCAATCTTTTTGGCAATGGGGATCAGTTTTGTGGAAGACGATTTTTTCATGGAAGGCAGTGGGGATGGTTTCAGGACGATTCAAGCCCACTGCATTTATTACGCACTTTATGTCCATTAGTATTACATCAGCTACACCCCAGGTCATCAAGCATTAGATTCCAGAGGTTAGGGACCCCTGGTCTATATCATGAAGGACGGCGTGGCATGCGTGCTCAGTTATGTCCAACTGTTTGTGACCCCATGGACTGTGGCCCGCCAGGCTCCTCTGTCCATGGGATTTCCCAGGCAAGAATACTGGCGTGGGTTGTCATTTCTTCCTCCAAGGATCTTCCCAACCCAGAGATTGAACCTGCATCTCCTGTGTTTGCAGGCAGATTCTTCAGCACTGGGACATCAATTATGCCACCTGGGACATCAATCAGCTCCACCTCAGATGATCACGCTTTGGATCCCAGAGGTTGGAGACCCTTGGTTTAGACGATAAAGGATGAGAACCAGAAATCTGTGATTGGATAGCACAGTATAAAAAGAGACACCTGGAAAGAATGAAGTTATTTACCACCAGGTGAATTTGAAGACAGGGAATCCTTACGGAGCATAAAAAGGAACAAACAACAACCCACACACAAAAAAACAATAGCCGCAAGGGAGACAGCAGTGAGCTGAAAACCCTTGAGGACACCTTTGAATTATCCTTTCAATTCCCATCCAGCTCTAGACTTTTGTCAAGCCAACTCTGAATTATTAGGGGAAAAGACAAGAGCATGTTCTGGGCCCCTTATGTAAGCAGATGAGAAATTCTGTGCGATGAAAGATAATACAGACAAAACGAGAAGAGAAACAACAGCCTGGAAGAAAAGATTTGCAACACACAGTAGACAAAGGTATAATATTCATAATATTATAAAGACCTCCTATAAGTAATGGCAACCCACTGCAGTACTCTTGCCTGCAGAATCCCAAGGACAGGGGAGTCTGGAGGACTACAGCCCATGGGGTCACAGACAGTAGGCTAGGACTGAGCAACTAACATCTGGACAAGTAAATAAGGAAAGCACAAATCACTCCACAGGAAAATGTGCATATATACCATGGACAAGCAACTCACAGTAAAGTACAGATAGTCGATACATCCAGAAAAGATGCTCAATTTCACTAATGAAGACAATCTAATTAAAATATATCATCTCCCCTCACCCCCCCAAAATACTTATCAGATTGGCAAAACTTACAAAAGAATGAAAACATTCAGAGTTGGGAGGAGAGGGGAAAAATGGACCCATTTGCAATCTGCCTTGTAAGGTAATTTGATAACATCTATTAAAATATACTTGCATCATCCCATTCCACTTCTAAGACCATCCTGCAGAAACACAAGTGCTCATGGGAAAAGAATCATGTGCAAGGACATCCACTATGGTACTCTTTGCAAGTGCCCCAAACTGAAAACAATCTTCAAAAACATTTTTTTTGATTTATTTTTAATTTTTGGCCATACCTTTCAGTATGTAGGATCTTAGTTCCCTGACTAGGGATTGAAGCTGTGCCCCTTGCATTAGAAGGTGGTCTCAACAATTGGACTGCCAAAGAAGTCCCTGAAAACCATCTTAAAGTTCCAATTTGGGGAGCAGCTGATGGAATACTATACAGTCATTTAAAAGAATTAAGTAGGTGAAAGTGAAGTTGCTCAGTCGTGTCCGACTCTTTGCTACCCCATGGACTGTAGCCTACCAGGCTCCTCAGTCCATGGGATTTTCCAGGCAAGAACACTGGAGTGGGTTGCCATTTCCTTCTCCAGGGGATCTTCCTGACCCAGGGATCAAACCTGGGTCTTCAGCATTGTAGGCAGATGCTTTATCGTCTGAGCTACCAGGGATTGCACAGTTTAAGTACTAACTTGGAAACATTTATGATACCCATGAAAAATTAAAAATGTCCAGAATAGAACAAGGGTGGAAAGGGAGACTTCTTTTTTACTTCATAATACATTAAAATGTTTTAAAATGGGTTTTCAGTGGACTTCCCTGGCAGTCCAGTGGTTCAGTTCAGTTCAGTTCAGTCGCTCAGTCATGTCCGACTCTTTGTGACTCCATGAATTGCAGCACGCCAGGCCTCCTTGTCCATCACCAACTCCCAGAGTTCACTCAAACTCATGTCCATCGAGTCTGTGATGCCATCCAGCCATCTCATCCTCTGTCGTCCCCTTTTCCTCCTGCCCCCAATCAGAGTCTTTTCCAATGAGTCAAGTCTTCGCATGAGGTGGCCAAAGTACTGGAGTTTCAGCTTTAGCATCATTCCTTCCAAAGAAATCCCAGGGCTGATCTCCTTTAGAATGGACTGGTTGGATCTCCTTGCAGTCCATGGGACTCTCAAGAGTCTTCTCCAACACCACAGTTCAAAAGCATCAATTCTTCAGCACTCAGCTTTCTTCACAGTCCAACTCTCACATCCATACATGACCACTGGAAAAACCATAGCCTTGACTAGATGGACCTTTGTTGGCAAAGTAATGTCTCTGCTTTCCAATATGCTATCTAGATTGGTCATAACTTTCCTTCCAAGGAGTAAGCGTCTTTTAATTTCATGGCTGCAGTCACCATCTGCAGTGATTTTGGAGCCCAGAAAAATAAAGTCTGACACTGTTTCCACTGTTTCCCCATTTATTTCCCATGAAGTGATGGGACCAGATGCCATGATCTCCGTTTTCTGAATGTTGAGCTTTAAGCCAACTTTTTCACTCTCCTCTTTCACTTTCATCAAGACGCTTTTTAGTTCCTCTTCACTTTTTGACATAAGGATGGTGTCATCTGCATATCTGAGGTTATTGATATTTCTCCTGGCAATCTTGATTCCAGCTTGTGCTTCTTCCAGCCCAGCGTTTCTCATGATGTACTCTGCATATAAGTTAAATAAGCAGGGTGACAGTGTACAGCCTTGACGAACTCCTTTTCCTATTTGGAACCAGTTTGTTGTTCCATGTCCAGTTCTAACTGTTGCTTCCTGACCTGCATATAGGTTTCTCAAGAGGCAGGTCAGGTGGTCTGGTAACAGCATGAAAAGGCAAAATGATAGGATACTGAAAGGGGAACTCTCCAGGTCAGTAGGTGCCCAATATGCTACTGGAAATCAGTGGAGAAATAACTCCAGAAAGAATGAAGGGATGGAGCCAAAGTAAAAACAATACACAGTTGTGGATGTGACTGGTGATAGAAGCAAGGTCCGATGTTGTAAAAAGCAATATTGCATAGGAACCTGGAATGTTATGTCCGTGAATCAAGGCAAATTGGAAGTGGTCAAACAGGAGATGGCAAGAGTGAACGTCAACATTCTAGGAATCAGCGAACTAAAATGGACTGGAATGGGTGAATTTAACTCAGATGACCATTATATCTACTACTGTGGGCGGGAATCCCTTAGAAGAAATGAAGTAGCCATCATGGTCAACAAGAGTCCAAAATGTAGTACTTGGATGCAATCTCAAAAACGATAGAATGATCTCTGTTCGTTTCCAAGGCAAACCATTAAATATCACAGGAATCCAAGTCTATGGCCCAACCAGTAACGCTGAAGAAGCTGAAGTTGAACGGTTCTATGAAGACCTACAAGACCTTTTAGAACTAATACCCCAAAAAGATGTCCTTTTCATTATAGTCCAGTGGTTAAGACTTTGATTTCCAATTCAGGGGGTGTGGATTCGATTCCCTGGTTGGAAAACTAAGATCCCACATGCCTCATGGCAAAAAAAACAAAACATAAAAACAAAAGCAATATTGTAACAAATTCAATAAAGACTTTAAAAAAGGTCTGCATCAAAAAAAATCTGTTAAAAATGGGTTTTAGGTGAATTTTATTTTTTAAGATTTTATAGACTTCTAAATTTAATAAGATGGGCTGTTTTATAGTAATGATAATAAAAAATGATTAAGGAAAAAGGCTGGCCTGTGATGTTCGTATTTAAAAAGGTGGGCTTCACACACCTGGGGAATTTTCCCAGTTCACACCTCATTCTCCAACCATGTCAGAAACATGAACGTATTGTACTTAAATCCAGCCTTTAGAATCCTGCTCCTGATTACCAAACTGAAGGAAAATGCACATGATGATGCTGGACATTTAATTGTCAAATGTTTGGCAGAGATACATTTCTTTCCAAATTAACTGCCATTGAATCATGAAAATTAACACGCCATCTTCTTGTGCCTAAAGGGAAGGCTGTAATAAACTTGGACTCCGAAGATAGAGCTTCATTTCCAGAAAGGCGTCATCTATAAACAAAGGGCTAAGGGCCTGTAACAATAAAGCCACACTGGGGTCCAGCAGGATGTCAGGAAAAAAGGAATTAGGGGGCACAAGGACTGCCCTTTCCAGGCCTGAGTCTCACCAGGGGTATAGAGAGGAATGGGCCACGAGGCTCCCCTAGGTTTCCTGCCCACCTCAAGACTCTTGAGTCCATGTTATTTCCCCCTGACAGAAGAGGGATGTCATTAGAAAGCAGTGGACTGTTTTCCAAAGGAAGCTCAGATGACTGACCCTCTCATTCTCTTGGTGGCTTAGCTGTGGCTCTTCCCTGCTATCTTTAGCTTTCAGTTATAGAAAGTTCAGGCTCAGACGGTAAAGAATCTGCCTGGCAAAGTAGGAGACTCAGGTTCAATCCCTGGGTTGGGAAGATCCCCTGGAGAAGGGCATGGCAACCCACCACAGTATTCTTGCCTGGAGAATCCCCACAGAGTCGCCTGGTGGGCTACAGTCCATGGGGTCACACAGAGTCAGACATGACTGAAGGGACTTAGCATGCAGGCACATACAAAGTTCAGAAATAAATGACATGCTTCATTGATTGACTTCTCCCCCATTTCTAGCTCCTAGAAGCTATAAATCCTCACTGGTGCAGAACAGGCATCTAAAAGGCAGGGCTGTGTCCAGCAGCCCACCTGTCACCCATCCCTGCTCTGGGGCTACACTGTCTCTCCAGCTTCTGGTCACAATACTTTTGTCTTGGGCAGGCTGGGCACTGGCTAGCACGAAGAGTTCTGCCATGATGCTAACTCACCACTCATTGTAGCCAGTCCCCCAGTAGCACTCACATCCTGATTCTGCTGTCATTTCTCACCACCATCAGTGTCTTGCTGCTTTCTGCTCCACATTCCTCTCCAATGAAGACCAGCCTCCACCTGGCCTTGCTCAAAGTAACTAGCTCCCAAATAACCTTCTACATGGTCCTTGGGAACTTCATCCTTTGTAGTTGAAGACTGGCATCCTTGGCTGTCCGCATCTCATGGGCTCTGCGATCTGGGTGCTTCCATCTCCCTGACTGTGGCCCCCTCCCCAGGAGAGGATGTTCCTTTCTCCAACAGCCCCCGGTCACGGACACTGGACCCCTCCAGACACCGCCTTCACACAACCCTCCTGTTGCGTGCACGCTCAGTTGCTTCAGTCGTGTCTGACTCTTTGCGACCCTATGGATTGTAGCCTGCCAGGATCCTCTGTCCATGGCATTCTCTAGGCAAGAATACTGGAGTGAGTTGCCATGCCTGCCTTCAGGGGATCTTTCCAACCCAGGGATCGAACCAGCAACTCTTGCACTCCTGCACAGGTGGATTCTTCCTGAACCACTGGGTAAGCCTGACCCTCCTTTTACAGGTGCTCAAAAGTCTCTTCTTCTAGCACGTACTCCAACCATCTTCCCTCCTTGGCCCCACCTCTCCCTATGCTATTGCTACTTTTCATTTTGCCAAAGCACAGCCTTGACCATATTTCAAGCTTCTTTTCCAAAAAACCTCAAAGGCTCCCCACCAGTCACCAATTTCAGGGCCGGAGGGGTTGCAGAGTCAGACATGACTTAGCGACTGAACAATAACAACAACTGGCAGGTGGGGCTCAATATGTCCAGCTCTAGTTTTTGCTATGATGCTGGTGATGGCTTCCCCGACACTAGTCAATAGACACAGAATCATCCCATTCCTGAGTGGCCGCTTGGCATCTGAACTCTGCCTGGCTGCAGGTTTCCCCTGCAGGGTCTGGGCTGTGGTCAAGGGGAGCGGAGAAGTGCTGGGGTTAGCTGAGATGCGGAGTCTTACAGGATTTTAGATTTCTCCTCTGTGGAGAGAAGGGGCTGGCTTGGGGTAATGCTGAAGGTTCTCTTTAACTCTGACTTTCTTAGCCCGACACCAGCTCAGACTTTGGCCATGGGATCAGTTTGACATACCTGTTGAGCACCTGTTAAGTGCCTGACAGTAAGGGATTCAGCGTGCATTCCACCAGCTCCTGCTCTCAAGGAGTTGCCAGCAGGTGGGAGAAGCAGAGAACCAGAGCATCACAATGCCAGGTGGTTAGTATTACAACAGAGAAAAGAACAGGCTGCTTTGAGGAAGAGCGGGTGGCCAAGGCTGGATGCCAGGGCTGGCAGGGATGGTGTCAGGAGGGAATGCTTCCTGGCAGGAACCTCAGCATTTCTCAAAGTGGTTTTTAATAGGAACGGAATAATTCCAGCCATTTAAACAGATCTCAATGATTTCCTAATTGGTTTCACAAGCCCGTTTTGCCCCACATTCAATTACCTTTTCTTTGGAAATACGCTCCACTAACGCCAGCTCTAAATAAACCCCGAGTCATATAAACAACACACAAGTGAAATGTAACTGGAGACTGCCGTCTCGGATGAAGCTCAGAGTTGTTGGCCAGAAAGGCTTCTTCATGTTTAACTAAAGGGTTGCATTAACCCTGTGCAAACACTCACGGAAAGTTGGGTTGTTTTTCAGTAATGCTGGGTGGAGTCTATTCTGGGACTCACATCTTCACATGAGAATTAAGACTTTTTTTTTTGCATTCCACCAAACACAGGGGGAAAAAACAGCCACTTGTTCACAGTATGTTTCCAAAGTATTCTCTGGGGAACAGTAAAAAGTTTTAGTGGGAAAAAACGATTCTCTGGCCAAATACATTTGGGAAACACGGTTTAAACAAAGACAAAAAAGTTTCATCACTGTAGGCATGCTCAGGAAACACTGAACTTCGGAGTATGAGTCTCTAAGAGAGAGAAAGGTACCCTAATTATTGACCAGGGACTCCTTTCTTTATGAAGTATCTCTGAGACTGAGATCTCAGGACACACTTTAGGAAATGCTGACTTGTAGGTGTTTTGCATTTCAGGGTTCCTGGTGGTGATCTTACAGACCTGGCTCTCCCACTTTACAAAGGACAGCTTAGAAGTACAACAGGTGGTTTGGGGTCAAAAGAGCAACCTGAGACCACATGAGTAACTATCTGTCCCTCCCAAGTTTCTGTGGAAACTCTCAGAGTCTGAGATGAGAGACGAACATCTCAATACCAGAAACCAGGGAGGATTGTTTGGGCAAGATGGGGTGAAGGGAAGTGCTGAGGAAGCTACATATGAAGGAAAAGGGAGGCTTTGGAAGGGTCCCCAGCAAGACCAAACTACAAGCTCAGAACTGCTTTGGCTTGACAGTGGCAAGAACGGGGGCAAGTCTTGAGGGAGCGACCCTTCAGGTGCTCAGTGGTAAAGAATCTGCTTGCCAATGCAGGGGATGTGGGTTCGATCCCTGGGTCAGGAAAATCCCCTGGAGGAGGCAATGGCAACCCACTCGAGTATTCTTGCCTGGAGAATCCCATGGACAGAGGAGCTATAGTCCAAGGGTTTGCAAAGAATCAGATACACTCAGCAACTGAGCATGCACACAGGAAGGGCTTAAGTCTGCAAACTGAAAGGGCCCACGTGGCACTGAGACGTGATATCAGATATGGAGGAAACATAGTCCAGAAGCCAGCGGAGGTGAGCAAGTAAAGCAGGAAGATGGAAGAATTGTCAGTAACAGAGTCCTGGACTTGACTGCAAATGGCAGGCCTGTTTCTTGAAAGACAGATGAATAATATAAAATAATGACCACATGCTGCAGTCCATGGGGTCACAAAGAGTCAGACATGACTGAGCGACTGAACAACAACAACAACATATCTAAAATCTAAATTGCAGATCCAAAGTCCCATGTTATTTACACATTAATTGGCAGGGGTGGGGTAGGCAATCTCCCATAGTTCTTAAAACACATGGACTCTGCGGTATGGCCTGCAAGGGGTTGAATTCCAGCCTCCTCACCCACCAGCTGTGTACCCAGCATGGCCCAGCCCTTACCTGTTTTCTCCCATCAGCTCACATCTCCCTGCTGTCCATACACTCGACATGCACCTCTCCATCTGCACGGCCACTGCCTTCGTTCAGGCCTCACAGTTTCTCCTGAATCGGTCCTCTCTGGCCCCCCCACTGTCAGGCCTATCTTTGCCCCTCCTCTCACTTCAACCCAACTTCTAGAATGATCTTTAAGAACTTTCAGTGGCTTTTAGTAACACTCCATAGAGAGCAGAGGAGGGTTCCAAACCCCCAGGCTTAGCATACAAGGCTTCACCTCCAGGATCTGATTCTACCCACCTGTCTGGCCACATTCCCTCCAGCCACAGTCAAACACACACGATTCCCAAGGCAGCAACCTCTCTTCTCCCCGACATCAGAGCATCAGTAAGGCCTAGATTCATTCCCAGACTTGGCTGCTTACTAACTGTGTGAACTGGGCTGATTAAGTTGCTATGCTGACCCTCCAGCATGTCACCTGCCCGACAGAGGTAATTACAATGCCTGGACCTCATGAGAGTTGTTGTGAACACTGAAGTGGGCTTCCCTGGTAGCTCAGATGGTAAAGAATCTGCCTGAAATGCAGGATACCTGGGTTCAATCCCCAGTTTGGCAAGATGCCCTGGAGAAGGGCAAGGCAACCCACTTCAGTATTCTTTCCTGGAAAATCCCACAGACAGAAGGGCCTACAGAAGCAGGTTATAGTCCATGGGGTCGCAAAGAGTCAGACACAAGTGAGCAACCTAACATTTTCACAAACACTGAAGCACAATGCACAGAGTCCTTGGCACAGTGATTCGCACGTTGTGAGCACTCTGAAATGAAGACTGTGATCATTACATACCTCCTCTACACTCACCAACACAACTCAGTATGCCTAGAAAGCAATTTTTTCCACCTAGAAAACTCCTTTATGTTCATGTTTCAGCTTAAACGTTACTCTCCACCTATTAGGCTTTCAGCGAGGCTTGGCCTCAGAGCATAGGAGAGAGCAGACAACCTTGACACTCCCAGTAGACGGGATCTCTTGTCCTTGTGCTTCTCTCATGAGTCCTCTGTGTGACCCTTGATCTGGGGCTTTGCAATGACCCACATGCCTAACTGTCTCCTCCACTGTGCTGTGACTTCTTTTAGTTTAATTAAATATTAACTTGTTCACTTATTTTGGCTGTGCTGGGTCCTCATTGCTGTGTGCAGGTTTCCTACAGTAGCAGTGAGGTGCGGTCACGCTCCTGTGGCGCATAGGCTTCTCACTGCAGTGGTTTCTCTTGTTGTAGAGCACAGGCTTCAGTAGTTGTGGTGCACAGGCTTAATTACCCCAAGACATGTGGGCTCTTCCCAGACCAGGGCTCAAACCAGTGTCCCCTGCATTGGCAGGTGGATTCTTAAGCAATGGACCATAAGGGAAGCCCACACTGTGAGCTTCTAAAGGGCAGGTGCTATATCAGACTCCCCCTAGGGTCCCCAGGAACTAGGAAAGTAACTGGCCCATGGCTGGTGCTCAGAAAGTATCCATTGAAAGAAATGGAAGAGTGGCTTTGCCCTGCCTGAGAATGAGGAGGACGGAAGAGGTGGCCAGTGCTCCATCTCACAAGTTAAGGTCATGGCTCTGATGTCCAACCAGAATATCAAACATCAGCATGTCCAGCTTGGGCAGGACAGTATGGCTGAGGGTTGGTGAGACGAGGGAACCCAGCCTTGCGGGTGCATGGCTTCCCCACAGAAGACCAGCCTTTGGAGACTTTCAAATGAAGGGAAAAAAAAAAACAACACACTGTGTTCAACCAGCAAACTGTGAGAAGCGCAGGGCTGTCGTGGATGAGCTCATGGTGGGGCTGAGCTGTCTGGTGAAGTGGCAACACTGGTCTGACCACTGCAGATTCTAGCCAAAACCCCGAAATAACCTCAGGCCTCTGGCATGCTGTGGCCGAGGCTTACTGAAAGTCCAGCAGCATCGTGAAGGAAAGCATCAGCCTCACTGATGAGAAAGCACCAGAGGCTGCCAAGAACCAAGCCTCTTCCTGATCAGGATGGTCCCAGAGGGAGGTAACCTGATCTCAGTCAAGCACACCCCCTCCACTGGGGCAGATCCTGGCTCTCCTGTGCAGACACACAGCCAGTTAATCAGACATTTTCCACGTATTATTCTGTGGTGATGAACCAAGCACATCAGATGATGATGAGTAGAGGAGAAGTCCCTGTGATAGACATGGAGTCTGGCTCAAAGCAGGATGCCAGTCTGAAAAATGCAAGGCGCTGGGGCAGTGACCATGGAGTGGAGGCAATTCCCATCTTCAGAATTTCAAAGCTACCCCTGGACTCTAAGCATACCTCACACACTGGAAAATGCAACCTGCTGTGGGTGATCTCTTCTGCACCGAGGGTGATGTCTCCTTTGCTACGTTGAACACAGAATATTGACTTCTTTAGAAGGAAGGATTGGACAGAGCAACTGTAGAACTCTGTATTTGCTTTAGTCATACACCAGATTTTTTTTCTTTTTAGCTGCACCATGTAGCATGCCAGAATCTTAGTTCCCCAACCAGGGATGGAACCTGTGCCCCCTGCAGTAGAAACACAGATTCTTAACCACTGGACCACCAGGGAAGTCCCTAGCTCAAATATTTTAAATGAAGCTTATACAGTATACTTGGTGGTTCAGATGGTAAAGAATCTGCCTACAGGGCAGGACACCCAGGTTCAATCCCTGGGTCGGAAGATCCCCTGAAGAAGGCAATGGCAACCCACTCCAGTATTCTTGCCTGGAGAATTCCATGGAGAGAGGAGCCTGGTGGGCTATAGTCCATGGGGTTGAAGAGTCAGATACAAATGAGCGACAAACATTTCACTTTCATAGAGTATACAATGCTGTGAGGCTAATTGGGAAAGTCACTCTGTAATAGAAAGGGTTTCTGGAATATAGCAGAATTTTGGGGGACATTTATGTTTTCGATGGAGTCAACAGGTACCAGGTAAAAGTTTGCCTGCACAACTTGTTGGTTCAGAAATAAGCACAAGTGTTGCCAGCAGGCTGTCAAAGAATTATTCACAAGGTCCTTGCTTGCTTCACAAAGTCTACTGCTTCTACTCACCTTTAGAGACTGCTAAGGTCACCTGTAGATATTCTGAGCAACTTTGGTGCTTAGGCACCTTCATACCTCCTAACCAAGTCACTGTTTATAATTAAGGAGTCTGAGCCTATGAGCAAGTAGGGACAACATTCCTCGTGGACATTTACAAGGCATCATTCAAGCATCAAGTGAGTGGCTGTTCCAGTGCTCCGGTACCATGACCTTATTATACAGTAATCGTGCCAATGACCTTACTCAAGCCACCTCATCTATGTCAGATGACTGTCTGTGCCATCTCAGAAGATTTCTGGGAAAGTGGATTCTATAAACATCTTTGGAAATTCTGGCAAAGAATTCTTTCAAAACCCATTCCCCTTAGGTTAACAACTATTTTTTTTTAAATCAAGGCAGACTCTTTTCTTCTTTCCTTTCACACATCCATCCACCCATCTGGTCTGTTGTTCAGTTACACAGTCATGTCCGACTCTTTGCGACCCCATGGACTGCAGCACACCAGGCTTCCCTGTCCATCACAATCTCCTGGAGACTATGTGAAATGTAATACATTTTACATGCCAGGTCTGAGCTCACCACTGGGTTGAGAAAATGAAGCATGCATTTGGTCTTGAGAGCTCTAAATGTAAAATAGTGTGTGATATGTGTAATGAATGGAGTTATGAATCAAGTAAATATGGTCCACACTATGTCTAAAATGGCAGAGAAGGCAATGGCACCCCACTCCAGTACTTTGCCTGGAAAATCCCATGGGCGGAGGAGCCTGCTAGGCTACAGTCCATGGGGTCACTAGAGTTGGACACGACTGAGCGACTTCACTTTCACTTTTCACTTTCATGCATTGGAGAAGGAAATGGCAACCCACTCCAGTGTTCTTGCCTGGAGAATCCCAGGGACGGGGGAGCCTGGTGGGCTGCCATCTATGGGGTCACACAGAGTCGGACACGACTGAAGCGACTTAGCAGCAGCAGCAGCATGTCTAAAATGGATAACCAACAAGGACCTAGAGTAGTATAGCACAGAGAACTCTGTAAAATGTTATGTGGCAGCCTGGATGGGAGAGGAGTTTGGGGGAGAATGGGTACAAGTATAAAAATGGCTGAGTTACTCTGCTGTGCACCTGAAACCATCACAGCATTGTTAATTGGCTATACTCCAATATATTAAAAAAAGTATAAACAGAAAAAACAATGGACTTATTAATCAAGAAACAGTATTAACAGCCACAGAACAAGATATATATCAATTCAGGATACTGGAGGCATGATTGAATCGTCATGTGTGCATACAAGCTTAATTTCCAGAACTTCCATCTTTATAGAAACACAGCAACCAAATACAACAACCAAACCAAAAAAAAAAAAACCAAACAAACAAACAAAATACACAATTTCTGAATTCACAGCAAACCACTCAATCCAGTGGTATGAAATGCTGTTTAGAAAATTCTGCTTGATTGCCTAAAAATGCCGTTTTTTTCTGATGATGGAAGTCATGTAAAAATTTGGAAAATGCAAGACCGAAGACAGAAGAAAAAAGTAATCAACAATCTACTACACAGAGATACGATTACTATTCTACGTACAATTTTTCAACACATAGATACACCATTCACTTATAATCTAAAAATAAAATTGGGATCATGATTGCATAAACTGTCATTCTTTTTAATACTTCTTAGCACTTTGCTTCACTCTTTTTTTTTTAAGATTTACTTGTGTATTTGGCTATGGCATGTGGGATCTTTGATCTTTATCATTTTGGCATACAGAATCTTTTAACTGCAGCACATGAATTCTTAGTTGTAGCATGTGGAATCTAGTTCCCTGACCAGAGATCGAACCCAGGCCCCACGCACTGGGAGTAGAATCTTAGCCACTAGACCACTAGGGAAGTCTCATGCTCCATTCTCAAATACCTTCTGAAAGCACGCCTGTTTAATGGTTGTCTAGTATCCGATCATGGCTTCCCTGGTGGCTCAGACGGTAAAGAATCCACCTGAGATGCAGAAGACGTGGGTTCCACCCCTGGGTTTGGAAGATCTGATAGACAAGGGCATGGCAACCCACTCCAGTATTCTTGCCTGGAGAATCCCCAGGACAGAGGAGCCTGGTGGGTTACGGTTCATGGAATCACAAAGAGTTAGTCACGACTAAAGCAACTAAGCATAGCACACAGCACAGTATCCTATCATATAGACATTTCATGCTAGTTTTAGCCAATTCTTTATTATTGAAATTTAGATATTCACAATATTTAGACTTTGAAATTTAAAACAATTCAAGGTTTTCACAACAATGTTTAACCATACAATACACACATCTCTGATTAATTCCTATATATTGATTGCACATTTTAAGGCATTTAATATATACTCTGAAGTTATTCTACAGAAGATTTGTACTGATTTAAATTCCCATCAGCAGAACATTGACCTTCCCAGGTGGGTACAGAATCCGCCTGCCATGCAGGAGACTTAATGAGACACAGGTTCAATCCCTGGGTCAGGAAGATCCCCTGGGGAGGGCATGGCAACTCACTCCAGTATTCTTGCCTGGGAAATTCCATGGACAGAGAAGCCTGGTGGGCTACAGCCCATAGGGTTGCAAAGAGTCGGACATGACTGAATCAACTGAGCACACACGCACAGAACACAAAAGTGTCCATTTTTCTGAACCTTCCCAATACTGTGTATTTTGTCTTATAAATTTTTTGCTACTTGATAGATAAGAGAAGATGGTATAAAATTATTTTAACTTGCAGTTCTGATGAACAGGAGGCTGAATTCCTTCCAGATGCTTAGCATGTGTGTGTATTCATATTTGTAAATGTATGTAACACCCTGTTCAGAGCTTTTGCTCATTTCTTCCTATTCAGTGAAAATCCGCCTTTTGGTCCAAATTGTGCCCTCTGGAACTATCCTAAGTAAGTTTAATTCCTCCTTCATATGACACCCCCTCAAATACTTGAAGACAAAAATCATGTCTTGCTTTCTCCAAGATAAACACTCCCGGCTCCTTCAACTGTTTCTCATGTGGCAAAGTTTCAAGGGTGGTTGTTGGAGATTTAATGCCTCACAACTCCTTCCGCCCTGTTAGTCTGTACCCTTCAGCTCTCTCGTGTATAGAACTCCACAGGACTCCAAAAAAGCTGGCCTTGAATCACTTTTTAGAATTTTTCTTTTTGGCCACATGACAAGTGGAATCTTAGCTCCCCGACCAGGGATTGAACCCATGCCCCCTGCATTAGAAGAGTGGAATCTTAACCACTGGACCACCAGGCAAGTCTTGCCCTGAATCCTCCTGGCAGACTCTCTGGATGCAGTCACCTGCCTGCACCTTGGTCCTCAGCCTCCTTTCTTGTGATAGGCAGGTGTGGCAGTCAAATAAAATGGTAGAAAAAGAGCACTTTGAGGCCAGAAACGGGAAGAGAAGTTTGCCTGGTATAACAAGGACGATGAATTCAAATGAGGAAAGCATCAAGAAGGAGATGATCTGCTGGTCCCAAGAGGCTGAATTTGGCAGGACTGGGGTAGCTTTCTACAGAGTCTCATCTGGGGAGCCTCTCCTGACCCTGGGGCAGGTGAAGGACCCTGCCTCCATCCACAGCGCTGACTGCCTGCCCACACTCTCCTGG
Source organism: Bubalus bubalis (assembly GCF_019923935.1). NCBI lineage: Eukaryota > Metazoa > Chordata > Mammalia > Artiodactyla > Bovidae > Bubalus > Bubalus bubalis. Next base: position 43,776,942 of record NC_059176.1, read on the forward strand.
AGTCAGCTGTGTACCTGCTTGTCCCCCACCAACACATCTTTGCATTCCCCAAGGGCTGGGCCTCTGTCTAGTGCCCAAGAGCCTTGCTCAGCAGATGGCATGGATGAGGCCATCACATGTCACAGTGAGCCACGGCTAGAAGTCTTTCACCAGGCTGCCCACAGCCCTTTGCTCTTCTTTGCTTTTCATCAAACAACCTTCCAGCACAAATGTGTTGTCTCAAGTACTTTCAAACCTCATAGATTTCCTGGACAATAGCCATGGGCATCCATGCCAGTGACGAGGAAGCCCCAGGGCATCACAGAGTTGTACCTGATTAACACGTCAGCTTTGGAGGACTCTGTCTAAGAACCCTGGATCTGATGAGTTCTGCAGCATGGTCAAGACTATGGATCTACAAAGCTAAGGTCCAGGCTCTGGACACTGTAAATGAATCACTGCCCTCTGAGTTTCTGTCCTTGAGCCCAACCTTAAGGCAAGCAACACCTTGATGATTTTATGCATTATGATCTCAGTATGGGCTTCCTAGGTGGTGCAGTAGTAAAGAATCTGCCTGCCAATACAGGATACACAAGAGATGCAGATTCCATCACTGGGCTGGGAAGATCTCCAGGAGAAGGGAATGGCAACCCATTCTAGTATTCTTGCCTGGAAAACTCCATGGACAGAGGAGCCTGGTGGGCTGCCATCCTTAGGGTTGAAAAGAGTAGGACAGTACTGAGCAACTGAGCATAGGCATGAGCATGGTCTAAGTAGAAAAACATATACAAATAAGATATACTATAAATAAAACTGATATATTGATATCTGTCTATCTATATCTCAAACATTAAACATTGCCAACTTCAGTTCAGTTCAGTTCAGTTCAGTCGCTCAGTCATGTCCGACTCTTTGCGACCCCATGAATAGCGGCACGCCAGGCCTCCCTGTCCATCACCAACTCCCGGAGTTCACTCAAACTCACGTCCATTGAGTCGGTGATGCCATCCAGCCATCTCATCCTCTGTTGTCCCCTTTTCCTCCTGCCTCCAATCCCTCCCAGCATCAGAGTCTTTTCCAATGAGTCAACTCTTCGCATGAGGTGGCCAAAGTACTGGAGTTTCAGCTTTAGCATCATTCCTTCCAAAGAACACTCAAGCAAGATTAATATAAAACCTCACAGTAAAGACCTATTTACCTCAGTTCTTATTACCTGATATATCGCACTTGGATTTCAACAAAGATTTACAAGGTATGCTAAAAGGCAGGAACAAACATAGCTCAAAGAGACAACTAAATATCAGAACCAGACTCAGATATGACACGGATTTTGAAATGACTAGGTTGGGAATTTAAAATAACTATGATTAATATGTTCAAAGAGCTAGTGGAAGAAGTAGATAAAATAAAGAACATATGGGTAATGTAAACAGAGAGATGGAAACTCTAAGAAAGAATAAAAAGGAAATCCTAGAAAAACAAAAAAAAAACCACTGTAACAGAAAACAAGGCCTTTGACGTCTCATCAGTAGACTGGACATAGTCAAGAAAAGAATCAGTGAGCTTGCAGATATATCAACTGACATTTCCAAAACTGAAATGCAAAGACAAAAAAGAATAAAAAACCCAGAACAGAATACCCCCAAACTGTAGTCCAGTTTCAAAAGATGTACATGTAATTAGAATACCAAAAGGAGAAGAGAATGAAACAAAAGAAATATTTGAAGAAATAATGTCCAAGAATTTTTCAAAGTTAATGACAGACCCCAAACCACAGACCCAAGGAGCTCAGAAAAAAATACCAACCGATAGGGCTTCCCTGGTGGCTCAGTGGTAAAGAATCCATCTTCCAAGTAGGAGACGCGGGTTCAATCCCCGCGTTGGAGTGATCCCCTGGAGAAGGAAATGGCAACCCACTCTAGTAGTCTTGCCTAGAGAATCCCATGGACAGGGGAGCCTAGCAGGCTACAGTCCATGGGGTCACAAAGAGTTGGACACAATGGCACCCCACTCCAGTACTCTTGCCTGGAAAATCCCATGGATGGAGGAGCCTAGTAGGCTGCAGTCCATGGGGTCGCTAGAGTCAGACAGGACTGAGCAACTTCACTTTCACTTTTCACTTTCATGCATTGGAGAAGGAAATGGCAACCCACTCCAGTGTTCTTGCCTGGAGAATCCCAGGGACGGGGGAGCCTGGTGGGCTGCCGTCTTTGGGGTTGCACAGAGTCGGACATGACTGAAGTGACTTAACAGTAGCAGCAGGAACTAAAAAACAACAACAATAATAACCAAAAAATCCCACAAAAACTAAACAAATTATACTATCATGTTCAAACTTCAAAAATCCAAAAACAAAGAAAAATCTTGAAAGAAGCCAGAAAAAAAGTCCCACGCTACATATAGAAAAATGAGGATAAGAATCATGTAGACTTCTCATCAGAAACCATGCAAACAAGAAAGTGAAGTGAATACTTAAAGTGTGGAAAGAAAATAACCACCAACCTAAAATTCTACATCCAGTGAAATTGTCCTCCAAGTGTGAAGGAGAAATAATAACTTTCTATGAAAAACAAAAATGGTGAGAATTTATCACCAGCAGAGTTGTCCTGTAAGAAATGTTAAAAACAAGGTCTTCATGAAGAAGGAAATGATATAGATCAGAAACTCAGATCTCCACAAAGGAAGGAAGAGCATCAGTGAAGGAATATAATTAAGGTAAAATAAAATATTCATATACTATAAAATTTGCCATCTTAAAGAACACAATTCAGTGGTTTTTGGCAGATTTGCACAGTTGCGCGGCTATTACTACTATATCTAAATTTAGAACACTTTTGTCACCTCGGAAGGAAACACAACCCTGAATATTCATTGGAAGAACTGATGCTGAAGCTGAAGCTCCAATTCTTTGGCCACCTGACGAGGAGAGCCTACTCACTGGAAAAGACCCTGTGCTGGGAAAGAGCGAAGGCAAAAAGAGAAGGGGGCGGCAGAGGATGAGATGACTGGATGGCATCACTGACTCAGTGGACATGAATTTGAGCAAACTCCAGGAGATAGTGGAGGACAGAGGGGCTTGGCATACTGCAATTCATGGGGTTACAGAGTAGGACACGACTTAGCAACTGAACAACAACAACACCAACCATTAGCCATCACTCCCAATTTTCCTCTCCCCCCAGAACCTGGAAACCACAAATCTACTTTTTGTTTCAATGGATTTGCCTATTCTGGATGTTTCACATACATGGAACTGTAATGTGGCCTTTTGTGTCTAACTTTCTTTTACTTAGCATGATGTTTTCAAGGTTCACCCATATTATAGCATGAATCTGTAATTTATTGCTTTTTTTTTCCCCTCGCCAGCCCTGGCATCTGCCAGTCAATTTTAATTGCAGGATAATTCTTTACAGTGTTATGTAAGTTTCTTGTGTAAACAATGTGAATCAGCTATAAGTATACATATAACCCCTCCCTCGTGAGCCTCCCTCCCACTCCCGCCATCACACCCTTCTAGGTCATCACAGAATACTGAATGGAGCTCTTTGTGCTATATGGCAGCTTTCCACTAGCAGCTATTTTACATATGGTATTGTATTAATGTATATATCAATGCTACTCTCTCAATGTGTCCCACCCTTTCCTTCTCCTTCACTGCTTTTTATTGCTGAATTATTATTAGCTTAGCTTAGTGCATTGAAGCTATCATATGGGTATACCACTTTTTATTTATCCATAAATGTACACATGTAATTTGATTCCACATTTTGGCCATCAGGAATAATGCTGCTATGAACATTCAGGTACAATTTTCTTTGTGAACATATGCTTTCAGTTCTCTTGAGTATATATACCTTGGAGTGAAACTGCTGAGTCATATGGCAACTCCAGGATCAACATTTTGAGGAGCCTCCAGATTGTTTTCCAAAGCAGCTGTTTCATTTTACACCCCCACCAGCAAAGGATGAGGGTTCCAGTTGCCCCAAACCCTTACCAACAGGCATTATTGTCTGTTTTAACCATACTAGTGAGTGTGAGAGGTATTTCATCATTGTGTTTTGATTTGCATTTCTCTAGTGACTTGAAAACAATTATCATTTCAAATGTCCCTCTGACTTTCCAGAGTGCTCTCAGTGACAGATCACAGAAAGGATTTGTGAAGCGCCAATCACCTTTGCAGGATTGCTCTTTTACAAACCTTTGTTTCAAGTAGCAAGACTTTTTTCCATTACAAAGACCATTACATTCTAACTGCAAAGGAAAATAAGAGTATTTTCCAGTCTCTTTCTATAAGAATGCATGTCTAACAGGATACATGGTGACATGAATCAGCATTCAGTACCCTAGGAATGAAGATGCAGGTTCTCCTTACCTGCTGGCGGCCAAGCCTTGATGTAGCCTGTGCAGTGGACCACAGCATACTGGGCTTCTCCTTCCTTCACAGGGCCAAGGCCATTCCTAGAGAAAGAACGTCATGAGCTGGCTTTCAGCAGCTGGGGGTGAGGCAAGGCTGCCCATGACTCCTTTAGTACTAAGCTTCTGGGTTCACCTGTTGACCTTGTGTTTCTCAATCTTCACTTCCACGATCCCTCTTTCCCTCCTCCCTCATAGTATGCATATCCAAAATAAATCCACCCAACACCTTTCTCAGCTGAGCCACAGTAACTCTGACGTGTGAGTCTCTTGGTGCTTTCTATGGCTAAGCCTGTCTTTAAGTTCAGCTACTCCTTAGCTTAGTGCATTGAAGCTATCCACTGCATAGCCCCCAAACATCCATCATGCCTACTGGGACTTTCCTGGTGGTCCAGTGACTAGTACTCTGTGCTCCCAATTCAGGGGGCCCAGATTTGATCCTTGGTCAGGAAACTAGATCCCACATGCTGCAACTAAAGATCCCATGTGCCACATCCAAGACCCAGCACAGCCGAATAAATAAATATTTTTAAAAATAAAGATAAAAACGGAAAGGCCTACTGACCTGAACCTCTTCCTCATGGTGGTTAGTCTGTTTAGAGGAAGATGGTCCAAAGGAGCATTTCCACACCTAAGATGTGAGAAACACATTAGAACGAGTGAAGAGCCAGCCAAGCATATAAAGCCCACAGTGCTGCAGGCAAGTATATTTGTTGTTGTTCAATCACTCAGTCATGTCTGACTCTTTGCGACCCTCTTTGGACTGCAACACACCAGGCCTCCCTGTCCTTCACTATCTCCTAAAGTTTGATCAAACTCACGTCCATTGAGTCAGTGATGTTATCCAACCACCTCATCCTCTGCCGCCCCCTTCTCCTCCTGCCCTCAGTCTTTCCCAGCATCAGGGTCTTTCCCAATGAGTTGTCTCTCTGCATCAGGTGGCCAAAGTACTAAAGCTTCAGCTTTAGCATCAGCCCTTCCAACGAATATTCAGGGTTGATTTCCTTTAGGACTCACTGGTTTGACCTCCTGGCAATCCAAGCAACTCTCAAGGCAAGTATATGGACCTTATCTAATGTGACCACACTTACTCAGGTGAGCTGTATAGCTAATTTCTTTCCAAAGTGCAGAAGCAGGGCTGCATGTCTATGAATTCCTATCATCACCAAAGGCAAGGGAGGGGACCCATTCTTCAGTGCACAGGTAGATGGTCTCCGGTCCAGCCCAGAAGCCAGAGACCTATGGACAGACACTCGGAGGATCCTGGCCACGCTCCACCCTGCAGATCACTTCAGTGTAATTTGGGGGCTTTCAGGGAACAAGGGAAGGGTGGTGATGACAGCTACGGCGTCTCTTCAGGCCCGAGCAGAGGCATCAACTCCAAACAGATGTTGCCAGTTGACAAACATCATCTTCTCAAGCTTCAGATTCACAGTGTAGAAAGTCCCTCCTCCCCTGCAATGTTCTGGAACTAGGAATGAGCAGACCACTGTGAGCCTGCGGATGGCAGCAGACAAACTGGGGACAGGAGGAGGATGAGTCTGGAATCAGATCTTTCTATGGGTCCGTCTCTGGGAGGGAGGCGGTGTGAGGTGTCCCATTGCCCTTTCAAGCAGCATCTTTTCTGCCTCCCTTCTCCATAACTGTCTCTGCATCCCAGGCTCCAAGCATCCACAGCCTGCATTGTGGCCAACCTTTGACCTGTGTTCTCAGTTCACACTTCCATTTCCCAACTTCACAGTAGATGATGTCCTCAATGCCTTGGTATTCAGTGCAGCAAAGACAAGAGTCCAATTATACTCTGAGGCCTGGGGCAGCTGCCAGAATGGGCATGTTTTCACAGCAGGATCCATCCAAGAGGTAGCCACCTAGGGATGCTGGCACAGCCTTCTGCCCTCTGGCAGGCTGTGCCCAGTGTCTTCCTGAAATTAAGCTGCTTTATTTGGAGGGGAAGGCCAGGCTCTCAGCAGATGGCAGTGCTCCTTGCTTCATAGGTAAATCCAGGTAGTGTGGGTGTGGCACTGGGAAAAGCAACCCAGAGGTTACCAGGGCAGGGAGGGGACCACCTGGTTCTGGTCGATAGGTCAGTGATAATGGTATTGGAGGGCTTCCCAGGTGGCACAGTGGTAAAGAATCTGCCTGCCAATGCAAGAGACCTGGGTTCAATCCCTGGGTCAGGAAGATCTCATGGAGGAGGAAATGGCAACCCACTCCAGTATTCCTGCCTGGAAAATTCAGGCTCTAGTCCATGGGGTCATAAAGAGTTGGAGACGACTAAGGAACTAAACACAGAACAGTAATGGTATTAGACTTCCCTGGTGGTCCAGTGGCTAAGACTCTGTGCTCCCAATGCAGGGGGCCTGGGGTCAATCCCTAGTCAGGGAACTAAATCCCACATGCCTCAATTAATAGTTTGCATGCTGCAACTAAAGATTCCGCATGCTACAATGAAGATCAAATATCCTGCTATAACTAAGACCCAGCACAGACAAATAAATTAATTAAATAAATAGGGGCATTGGAGGCTACTTAGGAATGGAATACTTGATGCTTCCAATAAATTTATGCACAAGGCAACTTCTTAGATGGCACAATGAAGAATTCACCTTGCTGTGCTACACTGAATGTCCATCTAGCTAGGATGGGCATTTACTCTACTGGCCAAAGCACTGAGGAAAGCCCTTGCTGTGCTGGACTGCATTAATTGATGCATTTTGTCCCTGGGTGGACACTAATGCATGTGAGTCTGAGCCACTCAGCTTGTCCCTGCCGGCTGAACAGAGGGAAGACAGTCTGTGCAGTTGTTAGGTTGCTCAGTTGTGTCCGATTCTTTGTAACCCCATGGACTGCAGCACGCCAGGCTTCCCTGTCCTTCACCATCTCTCAGAGTTTGCTCAAACTCACGTCCAAGGAGTTGGTGATGCCCTCCAACTATCTCATCCTTCGTTGCCCCCTTCTCCTCCTGCCCTCAGTCTTTTCCAGGATCAGGGTCTTTTCCAATCTCTCTGATGTCAACCCTCAACTCTGTATCTTCAGCCCCAAGCTCTCCCATGAATTCCAGAATTCTATGTCCAACTGCTGACTCCTCTTCTCCCTTTACAGGTGAGAGACCAAGAAGGAGGTAACATGGGGCTGTAGTCAGGAGGTGACGTCACCATGGTGAAGGTGTGATCTGAGAGCCCCTCAGGATGCTCAGCAGCAGAGGGGAAGGGAGTAGCCCCACCAGAGCCCCAGCCCACTGCTTCCCCAAACAGACCTCATCCTGCAGATGAAGGACCTCCGGGAACCCATGCACATTCTCATGGATGACTGCTGCCCTTCTTTCTTGACTGTCCCGGTCTTCAGGTCCAAGATCCGGCCTGAGACAGAGACAGAGAGAGAGAAAAGACAGTTGCATGAACCTCTGTCTTTGACTGTGGGGTGCAGGTGAGGGGAGAGTTCTCCAAGTGAAAACACATGGGGCCATGCAAACTGTTTCTTGGAATTCCCAATATTCTTAAAGCAATGAAATCCACACAGTCCTAACGCTTTGTTTCTCAAAGAGTGGTCTACACCGGACATCTGTACTTTGTCCAATTCCATCACAAGTCCCCCCAGGTCGGCTTTGTCTTCGGTGGCTTCATGGAAACGGCATTCACCAAGGTCACTAACGACATTCTTATTGCTAAATCCAAAACATGCTTTCCCTTTGACTTATCTGACTGCTTTGGCTAAGGCACAATGATTCTTGAAAATCCTCCCTCCCCTTGGCTTCTGACAAGCACTCTCCACTCGCCTCCCCCAGAGGCTCCTCCCTCTCCCAGAGGCTCCAACCTCAGCCATGGTTCTATGGCTTGTTCTATGTATCTATCCCTTATGTCAGGAGTCCCCAACCTCTGGGCCATGGACTGGTCCCTGCAGTCAGATCAGCGGCAGCATCAGATCAGAAATAAAGTGCACAAGAAATGTAATGTATTTAAATCATCCCAAAACCATCCTTCCACTCCCAGTCTGCAGAAAAACCATCTTCCATGAAATTGGTCCCTGTTGCCAAAAAGTTTGGAGACCACTGTCCTGTGTGATTTTAGCCACTCCAAGGTTTTAAGGATCACCTCTACCCTAATGAACCTACATCTACACCTGACGCACCAAGGTCTAAACCACCAGTGGATGACTGCACACCTCAAAGGCAGCATCAACCCCACCCAGACACGAGCTAAAGCATCTCCAGCCAACAACAATCGAAGTCAGAATTCTAAATGTCATTTCACCTTCCTCTCCCTCACCTCCTGCACACTCAGTCTCGCCATCTTGTCTGGCTCATGATTTATTCCTCAAGGGAGACTCACTTCCAGCCCTCAGCATCTTTTCTCCTTGATCCACCTTTCACATGGCTGATGGCTGTCTAGACAATACATATCTGACTGTGCACCTCTTGGCTTAAAACTGCATTGCTAGATGTAAGTCCCTGTCGATTATTTATTTTATATGGTGTGTGTGTGTATTAGCCACTCTGTCATGTCCAACTCTTTGAGACCCCATGGACTGTAGCCCACCAGGCTCCTCTGTCCATGGGATTCTCCAGGCAAGAATACTGGGGTGAGCTGTCACTCCCTTCTCCAGGGGATCTTCCCAATCCAGGGATCGAACCCGGGTCTCTTGAATTGCAGGCAATTCTTTACCATCTGAGCCATCAGAGAAGCTCCATGTAGTAGTCTGTATATCCTGACCTCTTCATGTATCCCTACTGTAAAGCACAGGGAGCTCTACTCAATACTCTGCAATAACGTATATGAGAAAAGAATCTGAAAAAGAATAGATATATGTATTTGTTGTTTGGTTGCTCACTCATAACCGACTCTGCAACTCCATGGACAGTAGCCCACCAGGCTCTTCTGTCCATGGAATTTTCCAGGCAAGAATACTGGAGTGGGTAGCCATTTCCTACTCTACAGGGTCTTCCCGACCTAGGAATAGAACCTGTATTTGCTATGTCTCTTACATTGACAGGTGATTCTTTACTGTTGAACCACCAGAGAAGCCCAGATACATATGGAACTAAATCACGTTGCTGTACATCTGAAACTAATACAGCATTGTAAACAACTGTACTCCAATATAAAATAAAAAATTTTAACTGCATTGCTTACAGGAGCTCCTTAGAGAGTCTTTGGTCCCTGTCTGCCACTCAACCTCATTTCCCCTACACTTCCAAGTATCCTGTCCAAGAGAAACATACTAAGAGCCACCTATGTAATTTTAAATGTTCTAGCAGAAGCAGTTTTTAAAAAGTTAAAAGAAACAGGTAAAATTACTTCTAAAAATATACCCCAAATATTATCCTTTCAACATGTAATTCATGCAAAAATTATTAATAGGCTATGTCACTTTTTCTCATACTATATCTTTGAAACTGGTGTGCATTTTACAAGAGCAGCACATTTCAATTCCGACTAGCCCCGTTTTGGGTGCTCAGTAACCAGATGTGGTTAGAGACTTCCACGCGGTACAGGGAGCAGCTCTGTGGACCACGGCCTCATCAGAGCCCTCAGCAGGCAGGTGTTTCTATAAGTGCCTTGTGCCCTCTCACATTTGCAGATGTGGTTCTTCCTGCCAGAAATTCTGTCCCTGTTCCACACAAGCTGTTGTCCTGGTGAACTCATCCTTCAGGACTACCTCATACAGCACTGCCTCTGGGAAATCTTTTCTAGGTTCTTCATGCAGAGCTTCATATCTGTTTCTTCCTTCTTCCCTTCTTTCCTCCCTCCCTTTCTTCCTTCCTTCCTCCCAAGGAGTTGGACATGGCTGAAGTGACCCAGTACACACGCACGTACATTTACACTGTTATTACATATAGCCGTTACAAGTAATCAAGAAATGAATTAAAGTGTATAGGAGGGGAACTTCTCTGGCGGTCCAGTGGTTAAGACTCTAAGCTTCCACTGCAGGGCGCAAAGGTTTGATCTCTGATTGGGGAGCTAAGACCCCATGTGATGTGAGGCATAGCCAAGGATATGCACAAATGCTATACGATTTTATGTAACAGATAGTACCCCATTTCACAGAAGAGATTTGAGCCTCTGTGGATTTTGCTTTCTGTGTCAGGTCCTGCATGGGCTCTGAGGCAGGACTATATATGCTAGTTGGACTGAGTCATTTTTATCCATCCACAAAAGGACTGTTTAACACAATTGGCATTAAGTAACATGCTAGTATGGGGGCTTCAAAGACAGTTCAGTGGTAAAGAATCCACCTGCCAATGCAGGAACTGCAGGAGACAAGGGTTCAACCCCTGGGTCGGGAAGAACCCCTGGAGGAGGAAATGGCTATCCACTCCAGTACTCTTGCCTAGAGAATCCCATGGACAGAGGAGCCTAGTGGGCTACAGTCCATGGGGTCACAAAGAGTCGCACACAACCAAGCAACTAACACTTTTATCTTTCATTGAATCTACCATGATAACCCTTCTGCTCCAAGTTTTTTGGTCCTTTGGCCATGAAACATGTGGAATCCCAGCTCCCCAACCAGGGATTGAACCCATACCACCCGACACCACCTCCTACCTCTGCTGCTGCTGCTGCTGCTGCTGCTGCTAAGTCTCTTCAGTCGTGTCCGACTCTGTGCGACCCCATAGATGGCAGCCCACCAGGCTCCCCCGTCCCTGGGATTCTCCAGGCAAGAGTACTGGAGTGGGTTGCCATTTCCTTCTCCAATGCATGAAAGTGAAAAGTGAAAGTAAAGTCGCTCAGTCGTGTCCGACTCTTCGGGACCCCATGGACTGCAGCCTATCAGGCTCCTCTGGAAGTCAAACTCCCAGCCATTGGACCTCCAGGGAAGTCCCGGAATGGGTTTCTATCACTTGAAATCAAAAGGTCCTTGAAGTAGGCACCCCCCCCTCCCAGCCAAAATGGCTCGCACTGCCCCAAGCAGAGAAGAGGCAGCAGGGGCTTTGAATGGCGGGATCAGCTCTCTTTCCCCATTACCTTCTGCTGCAGCAGCTGGGACCCTGCAGCCTTCAAACCCCATGTGGACCAGGGCTCTGTAGGGTGTGGGGCACTCAGCTCTCTAAACACCAGCAATTACACCATGCCCATTACAGAGCCACACATCTTTAAGCAGGACATGTACCCCAGAATTCAAGCCCATCAGGGGCCCAGCTCTCACTCTGCTGGTCAGGGGTGGGAGAGACTCTGGCACTTCCCACGCAGTGGAGACCCTCGGTGTCTGTCAGTGATTCAGTGCTGTCTGCATCCCAGGTTTGACACCTGTCTATCAGATGTCTTCTTTTCACAGCTGTTTTAGTGGAAATTGTCACTGGCCTTGTCATCTACCAAATGGCAAATGGCTTCAGCTGAGAAGAAGGCCAGCTTGAGAGTCTGTCAAATTCCAAAGTGTGCTCTGAAAATAAATCACAGCTGCGAAGCATATGAGCCCTGGAACATGAGGAAATGAGAAAACACACTTCCACGGTCTGTCGTCTTGACCCCGAAGGATGACTCCTTCGGAGTTTATTTCTCTGTGCGCTTCTACAATTTCCTCTGGCACAATGAACCCCTTTCCAGGCTCCTTAGGAATGGAAAGCATGCCTACTTTCTGCAGTAGGTGTGTTCCTGAAGGGCTTATGGAAACTGGATTTTTGACAGATTTCATAGCAGGGAAGATGTATGGAGTATGAGACCATCCCCTGGCCCTGGGCAGTGAGTCCCAGCACGATGGACGAAGAATCACTCCCTGTACCATGGACACCTGGGAATTGGGTTTACTTATGATAGGGTTCCCCAGAATATGGAGCATAGCTACTATTTATACTGCTCTTCCCAGGTGGCACAAGTGGTAAAGAACCCAGCTGCCAAGGCAGGAGACACAAGAGACACAGGTTCGATTCCTGGGTTGGAAAGATCCCCTGGAGTAGGAAATGGCAACCCACTCCAGTATTTTTGCCTGGAGAATCCCATGGACAGAGAAGCCTGGTGGTCTACTGTCCATGAGATCACAAAGTCAGATATGACTGAGCACACACGCACACACACACACACACACACACACACACACACTGCTTTTACTTCTTTCCTGACCCACAGAAACCTTGGGTCTGCCTCGAACCAGGGGTCTGGATATCTAGGGCAGGTCCCCAGTGGGTCTCTAAGAAGCACCATCAACCAGGCCAATGCTGACACCTTCCAGAATCTCCTCCCACCCCCAACCTCATCCACTGGGTCAGGAGGACTCCCTCCTTGTCAATGCCATCACTGGCTGATCCCACCAGGAATCCCATCCTGCTTTCCTGCAGCCAGTGCCTAAACTCCCGGCCACTCCAGTCACTTCTCCTCTCTGTCCTCATTCTCGCCATCCCAGGCCCCTGGTCCTCTCCTCCCTAATCTCCTCCAGGGTGCCCTTTGGAATGTCCACTCTGAAATAAACAAATGTGTACATCCTCAACTCCTTTCAGAAAGCCTGACCTTCTCCTTCCTCGGTGGCATCACTTCTCAGAAGAAACCTGTTCGACCATATCCTATGTGTTATGGGCTCAGAGGCAGATCTGCCACCTTCCTGGGCATCCAGAGCCCTTCCAAGTCAGCACTCCTCTCACATAACCCTGGCTCCTCCCAGACGCACCTGGTCAGCCTTATCCACCCACAAGCCCTCGTGGTCTCTGTAGTCTTCTAACCTCAGGGTCACTTTCTTCTTTCATTTTAGACATCAGCATATCACTCATACTCTTACTCTTTGCCCCCAAGACCTGCTACCACCATGGATGGGCTCGGCACCCATGTGAAGGATCCACCCAGCCTCCCTGCCTCTGTCCTTGCCCTCCTCACCTCTGAGCCTGCTCCCCCCACTCCATGGCAGACAGTACAGCCACCACCATTTCGTGGAACTCACAGGCATCCACAACTGCTCCCTCTGAGGCTTTACATTCAGATATCCCCTTCTGGACCACAACTTCCACATCCACTAGTCCCTTCACTCTGGCTCTCTGGCTTCATCGTTCTTAGAACGCAGTCAGTCCGGTGCCCAAAGCCTCCCACCCAATCAGCTTCCTTCTTCTAGGACAAAAGCCACAAGCTTTTCTCTGAGCTGGTCACCAGGGTAGAGGGCTCACATTACACAATGGCCCCTTTGCCAAAGAAGCCCCAGAAATGTTCCACACAACAGGCAGCTGTGGAAGCAGGTATTTTGTCTGAATTCAATGTACGAAGCAGAACTGTTGGTGACATAGCCCAAATCTGGGAGAGATTTGATGACATAGCCCAAATCTGAAGTTGTTGTTTAGTCACTCAGTCGTGTCCAGTTCTTTGTGACTCCATGGACTGCAGCACACCAGGCTTCCCTGTCCCTCACCATCTCCTGGAGCTTGCTCAAACTCATGTCAATTGAGTCGGTGATACCATCCAACCATCTCGCCCTCTGTTGCCCTCTTCTCTTTCTGCCTTCAATCTTTCCCAGCATCAGGATCTTTTCCTATGAGTCAGCTCTTCACATCAGGTGGCCAAACTACTGGAGTTTCAGCTTTAGCATCAGTCCATCCAATGAGTGTTCAGGGTTGATTTCACTTAAGATTGACTGGTTTGATCTCCTTGCTGTCCAAGGGACTCTCAAGAGTCTTCCCCAGCACCACAGTTCAAAAGCATCACTTCTTCGGCACTCAGCCTTCTTTACAGCCCAGTAAGTACAACCATGCATGACTACTGGAAAGACTATAGACCTGACTACATGAACCTTTGTCAGCAAAGTGATGTCTGCTTTTTAACACACTGTCTAGGTTTGCTACTTTAAAGTGAACAGGGCAGCAACAATAGGAGTCACAGCTCCTGTGTGTGCAAGTGTGGGAGAGGAGCAGGTCATCTCCTTTCTCTGTGTTTGGTCTCCTTCACTGGAAACAGGATCAGACCTGTCTGCTTTGACAGTTTTGTGGGGATTCAAAGACTTAAACAGAGGAGCTCAATAACCTCCTTTGAGAATTAGAATATAAGTGACTGGCAGGCTCCAGGCAGCTGCTTTGTGAGCTTTAAGATAACTGTGTTGAAATACAGGGCAAAGGTCTGAGAAGCTCTCTTAGAGTTGGCCCAGCCCCTGCCTCTTGGCTTCTCTAAGGAAGATTCTAGAATAATGCACACAACACTGTCTCAGGCTAAAAGATTGAAGAACTCCTTACTTTTTTCCTTAAAATAAAATTTTTTAAATTATAAAACTAAAGTGTTAGTCACTCAGTTGTGTCCAACTCTTTGCGACCCCATGAACTGTAGCCCACCAGGCTCCTCTGTCCATGGAATTCTTCAGGCAAGAATACTGGAGTGGGTTGCCTTTTCCTTCTCCAGGGTATCTTCCTAATCCAGGGATTGAACCTGAGTCTCCTGCATTGCAGGCATATTCTGAGCCACCAGGAAAGCCTCTAAAACTAAAGTGATCTTTAAAAAAATTAAAAAAAAATCAAGCAACCATACATATAGTAAAAGCCCAGATAATCTTCCTCTCCAAACTATTGAGTTACCAAAAAGTTCGTTCAGATTTTTCCGTCACATTGTACAGGAAAACCTGAAGCACGTTTTTGACCAATCCAATATCAACACTTAGGCATATTTTCTGTCAATCTTTTTTCTATGCGTGTCTGCTCATTTCTTTTAACTAAATGAGGTTTCATGGTGTATATTTTTCCACTTTATATTACAATATAAACTCATAAGGATTTAATTATCAATGTTATTTGAAAGGCTCTGTGGTATTATTTTGAGTAGAGAATTTATTATTGAACATTAAATCATGCTTAGGTTTTCCACAGCAAATAATGCAGTGGTAAATAACTATATAGGAAAAAATAGCCATATCATCTTAGGACAGGTTCCTGAAAATGGAATTACTGCATCAGATGAAAAAAATTTTAAGGCTCTTAATACCAGCTCCTAGTGAACCCTGTGATCAACACATTGACCAATATTCAGTGTTTCCACTCCATGGAATGGAAAGAATTATGACGCATCTCAGATTTTAACTACAATTTTTCAAAGACAGTTAAAAAGAAAAAATGCTTTAGAACAAGAGTTGGCAAACTCTGACCTATGACCCACAGCTGGCTCAGTCTCTGGTTTTTAAATATTTATTGGAACACAGCCCTGGCCATTCACTTATTTACTGCCTATGGTTGCTTCCAGGCTATGAAGGCAGAATTGAGTAATTAATTGTGAAAGAGAATAAATACATCGCTCACAAAGCCAAAAATATTTCCTATCTGACCCTTTACAAAAAAACATTTGCTGACTCCTACATTAGAAGAGCAATGATTATAACGATTCCAACAACAGAGTAGCCTTTTCTATGGGCAGAGGGCCCTTCTATAATTGTTTTCAGTAAGCTGATTTTTTAAGTACTATTTTGGTCAGTAGTAACTTTTTGAAACAAAGAAGGATCCTAAGTTTGTCTTGGATAAGATCACAAAAGAAGGCTTTGTGCTCATAAAACAGCTCCCCAGGCTACCACAGAAATACAAATATAAATTAGAATTATTTCATCAAAAGAATCCTTAAGAAAACTGGAAACATCTTATCTTGGTTTAAAAGGGAGGAAAACAAGAGAAAATGATTAGCAACCAAAGCACAGTGATGGCTCCATGATGGACAACATTTGATGTTGTTTCAAAAATGTGTGGCCCCTGAAAGGGGAGCCCAGGGGCTAGAAGAGACTTTGGTTGCTGTTCCAGTGACAATGTGTCCTCATTCTCAAGAGGTTGAGCCCAGCCACGAGAGCAGCTGTGCACACAGGAACAAACACCACCCCCCACCCCACCTCCACAACCCAGGAATCTAAGCAGTGTGCATGAGGCCTGCTCCAGACCATGAACTGCATCTCTGGAGCCTGGGCTAGAGCCGCCCTTCTGCCACTGAGGTGGATACATCTTCTTCATAGTTCACTATCCATTATTATGAAAGTCAAACAAGAAGCGGTCATCTTATAAGATCCCATCCCTTAGGCTACAGTGATTGGGTTGAGTGTTGGGTACCTAACACAAGTTGGACCAATCATAGTACCTCATCCACCCTATGTCCATGGTGACTGGCTGAGGACTGAGCAAATGATACAAGTTAGGCCAATCCTAGCACCTCATCCACCTTATGCCCATAGTGATTGGGTTAGGGCGGGCCAACCTGACACAAGTTGGACCAATCACCATACCTTACTCCTCCGTCCTTAGTGATTGGCCAGAAGACTAGGACATGATCCAGCCATGTCAATCAGGATCCTCCAAAGGCAAAATATGACGACTTCTACCACTCCTCTCTTTTCCTTTAGGAATCTGAACATGATTTTTTCAGCAGTAATGAGACTAACTTCATGGAGAATTGTATCTAAGACAATGAAGTTGATTCTAAGAAAGCAATGAAAACATAAACCAGTGAAAGAGTACCCTCTCAGTGTTCAAATCATTGGTGCCTCAAAGTTCCCTCTTTTAATGCTTAAACTAGTTCAATTTTAATTTCTGTCACTTGCCTGGAGAATCCCAAGGACAGAGTAGCTTGGAGGGCTACAGTCCATAGAGTCGCAAAAAGTCGGACACAACTAAAGCATGCAATCAAATAGTCCATATCAATACAACAATCTCTGACTTTGGACAGAAAAGGAAGGACAAAAGATTAACCTTTAGAGGATTTTACTAAGGGCTGGTTATTATCATAAAATATTATTAAGCATTTTCTGTGCATTATTTGTTTGATCTACATCACAACCTGAGGAATTAGGTCATAGTGGTGTACCAAGTTAGACTGGGGAGAAAGGTGTTGGGAGCCATCAGCCTCAGAGGGGAGAGATATTTTATCACTGATATTGCCAAGAACTGCTGGTACAGGGTGATCATAAACAGCCATTAACTTTTACTGGGCTTTATTTTTTTTTCCCCCTGGAATAAAATTTCTTTACAATGTTGCCATAGTTTCTACTGTAAAACAACATGAATCAGCTATACGCATACATGTATCCCCTTCCTCCTGAGCCACGCCATCCCATTCCTCCAGATCATCACAGAGCACCGAGCTGAGCTCCCTGTGTTACAGTGCAGCTTCCCACTAGCTAGCTATTTTATACCTGGCAGTGTATTTATGTAAATGCTACTCTCTCAATTCATCCCACCCTCTCCTTCCTGCCTTGAGTCCACAAGTCCATTCTCTACATGTGTTTTGTAATTCTCTGTAAACAATGCAGCCCTTTATTCCTGGCACCCTGGGCAGAGACCCACAACAACATCCTCTTCTTGCTAGCCCCTGGGTGGATTGCATCGTTCCCATGGGGAAACCGAAGCCCAAAGATACTGAAAAACCCAGCCAAGATGGGCCTCATCACAGGGGAGTAGGGAGTCAGGATCTGATCTAAAGTCTGTGCTCTTCACAGCATACTTCCCTCAGCAGCAAACAAGATAGCACCCACCAAGCAGAAAACAAGATGGCACCAACCAAGCAGAAAACAAGATAGCACCCACCAAGCAGAAAACAAGATAGCACCCACCAAGCAGAAAACAAGATGGCACCCACCAAGCAGAAAACAAGATAGCACCCACCAAGCAGAAAACAAGATGGCACCCACCAAGCAGAAGCAGATGGGCAGTGAGGGGACAGGAGGTCAGCCATCTGCAGGGGATCATAGCCAGCCAGTAGCTGTTTCAGGATCAGAAGCATAGACTGGGAAAATGCCAGTTTTTTCCCCCTTGTAATTCTTATCATATGTTTACTGCTTTTCAGTTTTTCCTTCTGATTTTAGACACCTGTAGATCATGCTAGCCCATCTCAGTCATCCCAAAGACACCACTGGAAGGGATTTTCATCTGTATTTGGATGGAGTTCTGGAAGGGGCGGCACCCTCAGGGCAGGTGTGGTTAGAATGACCACACCTGCACATACCAGCTTTTGCCTAATGATCCAGCATGGTTATTAGTGGGGTCTCTTTTCACTCTCAAGGTGTCCATGTTTGGATGACAGACTCTATACATATGGTCTCTCTTTACAGGTGACCTCAGAGGAAATCAGGGTGAGAGATGGATCCTACCCTAGGAAGATGGAGAAACTCGGCTACATTTGAGGCTACCTAGCCCTCCAGTCCCTCGCTCTGGCTCCTCTGCTCCTGGACAGGTTTCTCTTTTTTTTAATTGGTGGAAAATTGCTTTACCATTTTGTGTTGGTTTCTGCCCGACAGCAACAGTAATCAGTCATATTATATACATATATATATATATATATATATCTCCATATATCACTTCCCTCCTGAGCCTCCCTCTCCTCCCCTCACCACACCCCTCTAGGTCATCACAGAGCACTGGGCTGGGCTCCCTCTATTATTTAGAAACTTCGCACTAGCTATCTGTTTTACACATGATAGTGTATATATGTCAATGCTACTCAGTTTCTCTCAGTTTGTCCCGCCCTCACCTTCCCCACTGTATCCACAAGTCTCTTCTCTACTAGGTTTATCAGTACCATTTTTCTAGATTCCATATACATGCCTTAATATATTTGTTTTTTTCTTTCTGACTTACTTTGCCTCTTATAAGGCTCTAGGTTCATCTACCTCACTACAACTCAAATTTGTTTCTTTTTATGGCTGAGTAATAATCCACTGTATATATGCACTACAACTTCCTTATCCATTCATCTGCCAATGGACATCTAGTTGCTTCCATGTCCTGGCTATTATAAACAGTGCTGCAGTGAACACTGGGGTACATGTGTCTTTTAGAATTGTGATCTCAGGGTATATGCCCAACAGTGGGATTGCTGGGTCATATGGTAGAGATGGCCAATAAACATGAAAAGATGCTCAACTTGCCCATTATTAGAGAAATGCAAATCAAAACTACAGTGAGGTATCACCTCACCCCAGCTAGAATAGCCATCGTCAAAAAGTCTACAAACAATAAATGTTGGAAAAGGGAACCCTCCTGCACTGTTGGTGAGAATGTAAACGGCCACTGTGGAGAACAGTGTGGAGATTCCTTTAAAAATCAGGTTTCCATTTGTCTTTAGGGACAGAGGGCAGTTCTCCAAGAGCGTCTCAGAGAATAGGGTGGGCTAGCCATGCAGTCCACGGTTCAGTGGGACAGGTTCACAAAGAGCAAAAGCTCATTCAAGTTTGGGAAAGGAGAGTGAGAAAGCTCCTCTCCAGAGAAGCCTCTTGGGGCCCGGGAGGAGTGGCTGACTGGATTCCTGCTGCTCTGCTCCGAGCTGTACCAGGTTAATGCCACCCAGAAGCACTGCCCGCGTCACACTCAGGGGTCTGATGTTGCAGACGCTTGGAGATGAACATGAAGCTGAAGCTATAAGATGAAATGTATCAGAAAGTGCTTCCCTTTCCCCTCGTCTCTAAAATTCTTGCTCTGGAAAGACTTTTCTTTTCCACATTTTTTTTCTCATCAAGAATAAATTCATAATTATCTCGTCTGCAACACTGCTCTACCCTTTCAAATCCACATGCAATCATTTACTAGTGATGACAGCCTTCAGGCTTCTCAGGACAGGGACTTTTTTTTTTTTTAATGTGGATCATTTTTAAAGTCTTTATTGAATTTGCTCCAATATAGCTTCTGTTTTATGTTTTGGTTTTTTGACTGCAAGGCATGTGGGGAATCTTAGCTTCCATGTGTATGTGTGCTCAGTCATGTCCGACTCAGCTCCCAGAACAGGGATCAAACCTGCACCCCCTGCTTTGGAAGGAGAAGTCTTAACCCCTGGACCACCAGGGGAGTCACAGGGGACCCTGTGTTATTCCTCTAGGAATCCCCTACGGCTCAGGGAATGCTTTGTTCTCTGATAGGATGGTACCTCTATTCCTTTCAATTGTGTGTGTGGGTGCTCAGTCATATCTGACCATTTGCGACCCCACAGACTGTAGCCCGCCAGGCTCCTCTGTCCATAGCATTCTCCAGGTAAGAATACTGGAGTCGGTTGCCATTTTCTTCTCCAGGGGATTTTCCCAACCCAGGGATAGAACTCTGTCTCTTGCATCTCCTGCACTGCAGGTGGATTCTTTACCTTTTGAACCACCATGGAAGCCCAGATTTCCCAGGCAAGAATACTGGAATAGATTGCCATTTCCTCCTACAGGGAATCTTCCTGACCCAGGGATCAAAGCTGCATCTCCTTCAAACCCACTTCTCCAGTAAATGGCAGGCTATGAGTGTCACACTAGCCCATTCAGAGCTATTTATCTGCTGGGAACACTGGCACTTGACTCTGGAAGGTGTTTTATGAGAAAGGACACATGGTTTAATGGCAGCAACCAAGGGAGGCCATTCTACCCAGCTAGAGTTACATGCTGCCCATCGAGACCATGCGCTGGGCAGGCTCTCCCACATCACATCTAGTGTTCACAACCCACAGAAGGAGAGGAGAGGAGGGCGGTAGCCATCCAATGAGTTTGGGACAGGAATGGACCACAAAAGGCAGCCCAATTACCCAAAAATGGAAATAAACCACACAGTAGTTTTTCATCAAAATAATATTGTCAACAGAAGGTGCATGGAAGCTCATGAACAACTAGAAGCTCACAGGGAGCAGGAATCTACAAATCGGCTCCACTTGATGGAAACTTCCAAGTGCAGGTTTCAGCAGGCTCACAGTTAGGGGGAGACAAGACACCATTCTCATCCAGCTACTCAACCAACTCAACTGAGGAGGAGCAGTGCAGACAGGGCACAGACAGTGCAAGGGCAGCACAGAGCAGAGAGCGCTTCATGTTAGACAGCACCAAGGGGTATCAAGGGAAGCTTCCTGGAAGAGGCGGTGTGAAGAGGAGCCCTGGAGGTCCAGAGAGGTGGAGCTGGAGAGGCAGGATGCCCCAAGCCCAGGGATAGTGGAGTGAGGGGTCTGCAAAAGGGCTGCAGTCCTGTCCGGATGGACGTCAATGTGAGAGGCTGAGGCCCTGCCATAGGGGCCAGGAAGGCATGAACAGGAGGGAACAGAGGAGCCCAGCCTTCGGGGCTGTTCCGCCATCTCTCACACAGAGGCAGATGAGCCAGAGTTGCCAGATTTTAGGAAATGTGCTTCACACAGACCCACCCATCCTCTGATGTCACTGGCAACAGATACTGAACGTGCTTTGCAAAGGCCTCATCATACTGAAAAAGCAAACCTTCTAACTGCCCCAGAACTGCCTGGGAAACTCATATGATTTGTACTTTAAGTGCAAGAATAACAATCATTTTGATTTCAGAAGCAAAAAACTTGTAAGGCAAGCATGACTCTCTAATGTTGCCCACCTCTGCCACTCAGGGAAAGAGAGATGCCAGACTTGGGGATTCACGACCCCAGTTCTCCACAGACAGCATTCAGTCTGCAGTGAAAGAGCTGGCTGGTGTAGACAGAAAATTGTCGCCTGTCTTTCAGGTAAACAACAAATGTTGCCTGCCATCAAGCCATCAGCATCTGCAGCCGCCTGATGGTGTGCCCTGAGGGGATTCAGGATGGAGAAAAACAGGATACTGGCCCCAGATAGCAGAGATGTGATCAGAGGAATGATTTCATTAAGCTCAGACTCTTGCATCTTCCCATACAAAGAAAGGACTAACATCTTTGAGATGTCTGTTTTTTGTGATTAACAATAATGTTTGCGTGTTCAACTATCTGGCTGCATTTGTTTTTGTTTTTAGCAAAAACTCCTATATATCTGGGGCTTCCCTGGTGGCTCAGTGGTAAAGAATCCATCTACCAATGCAGGAGATGCAAGTTCTATCCCTGGGTTAAAAAGATACCCTGGAGAAGGAAATGGCTACCCACTCCAGTATTCTTGCTTGGAGAATCCCACGGACAGAGGAGCCTGGCAGGCTACAGCCCATGGGGTTACAAAGAGTCAGACACAAGTTAGTGACTGAGCACAGGAGCACCTGTATATCCTGACTCTCCCCTTACATCTTTGGAGGAGTTCCTCAGAGCAATCTGAGTGGCTGATTCCCAGGCCATAGTCCTCAGTAAGGTCCTTGGATAAAACATAACTCTCACCTTTAAGTTGTGGGGTTTTTTTTCCTAAATCAACATTGAGAAGAAGTAACTGACAACAGGAACAATGTCCACAGAGCAGAACCATCTCCTGGGCAGCCCTGGAGTGGACTGCTTTCAGGAGCAGAGATAGTTTTGAGGGGTAACATCGATCCTCTGAGCCCTCTAGCTTTTCTGGACCAAGGGAACTAGTGACTGGGTTTGGGTTATAACTCTAGCCTGTAGCTGTGAAACAGGGAAATTAAAAAAGGGCTCATGGGAACCCTTGACTAGAGCTGGCAAAAAGGACTGAGCACAGTAACTAAGAGGCTCCGAGCAGACACCAAGAAGGAGCCTCCCTGCCAGGCAGTCTGGTTTTCATGTCAGTCTTTCTGTTTCCCCCCACCCCACCATCTGGGGAAGGTGCTAATGAGCCACTAACTAGGCAGGAGTAGGTGACATCTCTGCAAAAGGAGGGCATCAAAGGGATAATCGCTGTGTGCAATGAGGAAAGTGAAAAAGCTGGCTTAAAATTCAACATTCAAAAAATTAAGATCATGGCATCTGGTCCCATCACTTCCTGGCAAATAGATGGGGAAACAATGCAAACAGTGACAGACTTTATTTTCTTGGGCTCCAAAATCACTGCAGATGGTGACTGCAATCATGAAATTAAGATTCCTTGGAAGAAAAGCTATGAAAAACCTAGAGAGCATATTAAAAAGCAGAGACATCATTTTTCCAACAAAGGTCCATATAAGTCAAAGCTATGTTTTTTTCCAGTAGTCATGTACAGATGTGAGAGTTGGATCATAAAGAAGGCTGAGTGCTGAAGAATTAATGCCTTTGAACTGTGGTGCTGGAGATGACTCTTGAGAATCTCTTGGACATCAGGAGATCAAACCTGTCAATCCTAAAGGAAATCAACCCTGAATATTCATTGGAAGGACTGATGCTGAAGCTGAAGAACCAATATTTTGGCTACCTGATGTGAAGAGCTGACTCATTGGAAAAGACCCTGATGCTGAGAAAGATTGAAGGCAGGAAGAAAAGGAAGCAACAGCAGATAAGATGGTTAGATGGCATCATTGACTCAATGGACAAGAGTTTGAGCAAGCTCTAGGAGATAGTGAAGGACAGGGAAGCCTGGCATGCTGCAGTCCATGGGGTCTCAAAGAGTTGGACACGACTTAGCTACTGAACAACAACAACGACAAGCCCAAGACCAGAACATCTGGGGTAAATCCAAAGCACAGAGTTCCACCACCGGTGACTAGCCACATCAACCTCAATCACCTGAACAACAGTTCTCAGAAGTCCCTGAAAAGACCAAGAGCCTGACCACTTTCTTCAGTGCTTGCATTCCAAACATGAATCACATGAGTGCCTCGTGCTCAGCCCAGGCTCTGCTATTCATTATAAAATCGTCACCCCTCAGCCCCCCTGCAGCCAGAACCTCTTCTGCTATTTAATCTGTAGACAAAGTACAAATTCCTCATCCTGTTTGGAATATGCTGGAGTGTGATTTAAAGAAATACATTCCTCTCAGGGTATCATGCTTCAAAAATGCCAGAAATGCAAGCTCAAGGGGGAATGATTAACCCTACTCTCCGTCCTTGGCTGGAGAAGGGCTGCCTGGGGTGTGAACAGAGCCCAGGCTGACACGCAGTTCAAGAAGGCAAATGCAGGTCATACATCGCCTGCCCTGAAAATTGCTCCTGAAATGATCAGAGAAATACAAAAGGAGCATGGATGGACCCAGAGGCTGTCATACAGACTGAAGTGAGTCAGAAAAAAACAACTGTCACTTTTATGTGGAATCTAGAAAATTGGTACAGATGATCTTATTTGCAAAGCAGAATAGAGACACAGATGCAGGGAACAAATGTATGGACACCAAGGGGGAAGGGGGTGGTGGTGGGAGGAATTGGGAGATTGGGATTCACATATATGCACCACTATGTATAAAATAGATAACTGAAGAGAACTTACTGTACAGCACAGGGAAGTCTACTCAGTGCTTTGTGGTGACTTAAATAAGAAGGAAATCCAAAAGAGAGGGCATATGTGTATATATATGGGCTTTAGTAATAAAGACTCTGCCTGCAATACAGCAGATGCAGGGTTCGATTCCTGGGTCCAGAAGATCCCCTGGAGGAGGTAATGGCAAGCCACTCCAGTATTCTTGCCTGGAGAATCCCCAAAACAAAGAAGACTGGTGGGCTACCATCTATGGGGTCTCAAAAGAGTCGGACACAACTGAGGTAACTAAGTATGCATGCATGAATGTATATGTATACACATAACCGATTCACTTTGCTGTACAGCAGAGGGATCAGAAACATGGAGGGATTTCTGCAAGAAACTGTACATCTAAGGATGTGATGGGAATGGATACGAGCAGTCGTGTAGCCCAACAATTGCAAAGGAATTGGCTGCCTGAGAAGGATGTAAAAGAGTTCCCTAATAGAAGCCTCTATGGGAAAGACCCTGATGCTTGGAAAGATTGAGGGCAGAAGGAGAAGGGGGTGACAGAGGATGAGATGGTTGGATGACATCACTGATTCAATGGACATGAGTTTGAGCATACTGTGGGAGGTAGTGAAGGACAGGGAAGCCTGGCGTGCTGCTTCCATGGGGTTGCAAAGAGTCAGACACGACTTAGTGAGGACCAACAACAAATTCTGCAAGCAGGAAAGAGACGGGGTCAGAAAGCAGAGGAGAGGTTGCCCAGGGTCTAGACCCAGAAAGGCCAGGGGCAGAGCTCTCACTCACATGACCTTGACTTACAGCAGCCACCTGCCCCATAAACTGGAGAGGCTGCTTCCTAGGGGCAGCATTTTGGTTAGAGCAGTGGGCGACGCTCTTGCCAGCTTGAGGCTGCCCAGTACACATAGCTGCCGCTGCCTGCAAAACCTCAGCCCTTCCCAGACAACCAGGCCCTCAACCTAAACAAACTAAGTTTCAAAGAAATATACAGTGACTTGAATCATTTCAAGTTTCAATAAATGTTAGGAACCCAGGATTAAAAAGGTGAGGGAGTGGGCAAGGTTAGCTTAATAGATGAAAATCATTAAAAGATGAAAAAATTCTACTCCAAAAAGAAGGAAGTTGATCTGAAAAGTTAGAAGAATACCATACCACTCCATGAAACACATTCTGAGACAGAAAACAATATTTCGGAATACCAAATCGCAGTGATATTTGAGGAGATCTTCTATAAATAAAAAAGGGAACAATCTGAGACGAGAAAAGATTAGTTTTAGATGAAAAACATGATTTCGGCATTGAAAACTCAAGTGGAGGCAGTACAAAGTGACCTTGCTGAAAGCTCAATTGATGAATTAGAAGGACCCACTGAGAAATTGTCCCAGAAGTCACAGGAAAAAAAGAAAAAGGAGGTGAGTGTGACAAGCAAACATCTAACATTCTGCGGGAATCATCAGGAGATCATCACAGGAACTGCAAAACAGAGTTTACAGAGGAGACCAACACAGAATAGAAACAATATAGTGACAAGTTAAATAAAGACTAAAAATGGCCCACATTAAAAAAAAAAAACTATATGAAAATTCAGTAGAAAAGGGACAGTCTTTTCAACAAAGGTGCTAGAACAAATGGATTGTTGTTGTTCAGTCACTCTGTCAAGTCCAATTCTGCGACCCCATGGACTATATATATAGCACGCCAGGGTTCCCTGTCCTTCTCTATCTTCCGGAGTTTGCTCAAACTCATATCCATTGAGCTGGTGATGCCATCCAACCATCTCATTCTCTGTTACCCCTTTCTCCTCATGCCCTTAATCTTTCCCAGCATCAGGGTCTTTTCCAATGAGTCAGCTTTTCACATCAGGTGCCCAAAGTACAACTGGATATCCATATGCAAAAAAACAAACTCCCAAAACCACATCTTGTCATGAGGATTAAATGAGAAATATTTGTGAAGTTACTTCACAGAGCATCTCTCTATATATTAGTTCCCTTCATTCTTGGATTCTAAATGAAACCATTTCCTTCCCTGGAGCAAAAAAGGCATAAAAATGAAGAACAGATTATGTGAATGTGCTTTCAGGGACCATTTCTTGCACATGGTTTGAATTCTAGTGCATAACTGTCCTCCAGGGCTACCACGGCCTGGTCTTTCCCCTCATCACACTGCATGGCCTTATTTACCTCCCCAAACCCTACAGCAGCTTCCATGCCACAGGGCCTTTGCACATGTCAGTCCCATGGCTAGGGAAATGCTTGCCACTCCAGGCCCTAGGGCTTCCCAGGTGACTCAGTGGCAAAGAACCCACCTGTCAATGCAGTAGACCCAGGTTCAATCCCTGGGTTGGGAAAATCCCCTGGAGAAGGAAATGGCTACTCACTCCAATATTCTTGCCTGGAGAATCCTATGGTTGAGGAACCTGGCAGGCTACAGTCCATGGGGTCACAAAGAGTCGGACACGACGTAGCAACTAAACCACCACCACAGGGGTGACCAAACTGGCTGAGCACAAGGATATTATTCCAAAGCAGATGGGACTGACTGCCGAAGCCGTCAGCTCTGCCCCTGTGGACATTCCACAAAGAGTCAGGCATGTTCTGGAAGGTGCAGCATGACCCAGAGAAGTGTTGGCCTTGTGACTTCTGGGGTCCACACAGCACACTGCTTTAGTGATTCTAGGTCCCCAGCATACAAGCCTTCAACTCAAGGTTAAAGAATGACACTGTCAGCTACTCACTGGAGAGTAATTCATGTCATCACCAGAGAGCAGAGAACTGAAACCCGGATGGCTGCCTGAGAAAACTGGAGGATAAGAAAAGAATCCACAAAAATAACGGGAAAACTGTATGCAGATGTTTTCCTCAATTAACGTCTCCTGAGCAAGCAATAAACAGGAAAGATCAGTGCTAAATGTGCATTTTTCTTTAACCGTTAGGCATGAGTCACAACCTTTCAGAGGGGAGTGTGTCTCTTTTTTTTAATGAAGTGAAAGGAAACTATTTTAATTTTCTTGATCACACTGGGGTTTTTGCAATTGAGTTATTTTTAACCAAAGCATTACAAAATATGACCATCACGTGAGAATATTACTGAAACTGAAATCATACCAGCAGGAAGCAATGAGTCCAGATAATTTCATCTGTCTGAAAACAGTGCTACTCTACGTTATTTTTGTTATATTTACCTCTTATATTGATACATGGAGGGGGAAAAGGGTCCTTGTCTGTATTTCTTGAGCACCAAAGTTAGGACAAAAAGGGACTCCCCAGGTGGTCCAGTGGTTAGGACTCCATTCTCCCAGTGCTGGGGGCCTGGTTTCAATCCCTGGTCAGGGAACTAGATCCCACGTGCGGCAACTAAGAGTTCACATGCCAAAGCTAGCAACTAACACCTCGAGCAGCCAAATAAATACATTTAAGAAAAAAGACACAAAGTTAGGACAAAAGATACTTCATTAAGAAATCAAGACTCAGACTTCCCTGGTGGTCCAGTGGATATGAATCCACCTGATAATGCAGGGGACACGGGTTCCATCCCTGGTCTGGAAAGGTTCCATACGCCTTGGAGCAACTAAGTCCACGTACCACAACTACTGAGCCTGTGTGCTGCTGCTACTGAAGCCCGCTCACCTGGAATTTGTGCTCCGCAAGAAGAGACGCCACCGCACTGAGAAGCCCGCATACCACAAATATAGAGTACCCCCTGCCTGCCACAACTAGATAAAGCCCGAGCTCAGCAATGAAGACCTAGTGCAGCAAATAAATAAATAAATAAATCATTAAAAAATAAAAGGAAATCAAGACTCTTGCAAAGAGGTTCAAAAATGCTGAAGTTGCTCATTTTTCAATGGTGTTGTTAACTGATTACATTTTTAATACTTTGTGTCTTTGTGGTTTTGATCTTGCTGAACTCTCTCTCCTGGTGTAAAGCAAACGAGGCTGTATTATTTGATTGGATGGGGTTTTATCCGGCAGGAGATGCCCCAGGGTGCAGCATCTAGTTCATACTGAAATCACCAGGGCTGCTTTTACAAACACAGATGCTGGGCTTGACACAGTGGAATCCAGAGAAATGGGGTGAAGACCTGATATCACAATTGTTAACACATCCAGTGAGATTCTGATGTGCATGGAGATTTGAGAACCACTGTTTCAGGAGGCAGGAATTTTAAAAACGTATTTACAAAGTGGTTGTGTTTCAAGCACTTCTTGGATGTTCCTCGGTTCAAGAAAAGCCAGGATACAAAAATGGGCCTGTAGAAAACAGATCTTTAGGAGGCAATCTTAGTTTCAAAGAAATGCACCAGTGGTTCTTTCATGTGGTGAAATCTCAGAGTGAATTTGAAGCAAGATTCAGAGTTCTCAAGTCTAATACACATGCCTTTATAATGGGATGGAAAACATATTGTTGTGTTGTTGTTGTTTAGGTGCTCAGTCGTGTCGAACTCTTTGTGACCCAATGGACTGTAGCCCACCAGGCTCCTCTGCCATGGAATTCTCCAGGCAAGAATACTGGAATAGGTTGCTACTTCCTTCTCCAAGGGATCTTCCAGACCCAGGGATCGAACCAGGTCTCCTGCATCGCAGGCAGATTCTTTACTGTCTGAGCCATTGGGGAAGCCCAATCAAGCTATACCCAAGTTAAAATGAGGTCACGCTCTTATCAAGGAGGCTCCTAATTCAATACAATTGGCATCCTTAAAGGAAGAAGAAATGTGGACATGGAAACATACAAGCATTTGATGATGGAGGCAGAGATGGGAGTGGCATGTCTGCAAGTCAAGGAATGTCGGGATTGCTGGTCACCACCAGAAGCCAGGAGAGAGGCCTGGTACAGTCTCCTCATAGCTTACAGAAGGACTCAGCCCTGCTGACATCCTGATTCTGGACTCCTGACCTCCAGAACTGGGAGACAGTAAATTTCTGTTGTTTTAAGCTGCTCAGTTTGTGGTGATTTGTGAGTGCAGCTCAAGGGCACCATCCTAACCCCTGCCTCCATCACCTCCCCTGGACAGTTCCAGCACCCGCGTTAGCCTGACTCCTCCCACACCCCAGGCTGGCTTCCCTACACGTTCTCCACTCGGTAGCTGCAACGAGCTTCTCAGAAGCAACATGGAAGCCAGGACTCTTCTGGTTAAAGACCTGCAGTGCCCTGGGTACGTACTGCTCTGGGACTAAGCACCCACGCTCCTCACCCTCCACCGCCATCTCCGTGGGTAGCCTTCAGCTTCCTTGCCAGGTCTCACAAAGCCTCACGCACTCACAGGAGCCCACTCCAGCCTGCCCCGACAATCCAGATTCTATGTTATTCATTCTCCCTGACCCCCGGCCTCTGCCTTCTTAACACTTGTCATAGTGTGTTGCGAGTGATCATTTCTTTGCTGTTTCTCTTCCCCACTGAACTGTAACCTCCATGAGAGCATCAGTCTGGTACAGACTGCATCAGTTTCATGGGGCTTCACAGGTGGTGCTGTTGGTAAAGAACCTGCCTGCCACTGAAGGAGATGTAAGAGACACGAGTTCGATCCCTGGGTTGGGAAGATTCCCTGGAGGAAGGCATGGCAACCCACTCCAGTATTCTTGCCCAGAGACTCCCATGGACAGAGGAGCCTGGTGGACTACAGACCTTGGGGTCGCAAAGAGTGGGACATGACTGAAGCGACAGCACATGTGTATCCCCAACACTCAGTACAGCATCTTGCACAAAACGAGTAGGTACTCAATAAATACGTGCTGGATGAACGAATTAGACAGAACAAAGAGAGAAAGAGAGCATGCACATCTTCACACCCCCTCCTCCTGAATGTGCAATAGATGATCTCGAGCACAGGGTGGGAGGAGGAAGCCATCCTTTCACGATTGGACAAAACTCAGAAAGTCTACCTGCCTTCCCTTGTCAACAGTGCCAAAATCCTAAGTGACACTTTATTGGGGCAAGAAGAGGAATAAAGCAAGCAAGACAGTCTGGAAAACCACTGATTCAGATAGATGTTTGAATCTAATTTTCAATTATTTAAAAGTGAATGAGGACTTCCCTGGTGGTCCAGCGGTTAAGAACCCACCTGCCAATGCAGGGGACATGGGTTCAATCCCTGGGCCGGGAAGATTCCACATGGCTCAGGGTAATTAAATCCCTGTGCAACAACTACTGAGCCTGTGCTCTAGAGTTGCTGCTCTGCAGCAAGAGAAGCCACTGTAATGAGAAGTCCGAGCACCGCAACTAGAGAGTAGCCCCTGCGTACCACAACCAGAGAAAGCCCACTTGCAGCAACAAAGACCCAGCACAGCCAAAAATAAATAAATAAATATTTTTTAAAAAGTGAACGAAACCTCCCCAGTTTTCAAATGCAATCATTAATACTATCCCACATGTCATGTCAGGCTTCCCAGGTGGCTCCAGTAGTAAAGAACCGACCTGTTCACGCAGGCAATATAAGAGACGTGAGTTCGATCCCTAGGTCAGGAAGATCCCCTGGACAAGGGAATGACAACCCACTCCAATATTCTTGCCTGGACAATCCCACGGACACAGGAGCCTGGTGGGCTATAGTCCATAGTGTCACAAAGAGTCAGACATGACTGAAGTGACTTAGCACGCATGCATGTGTCACATCGTGCAAACTTCACCACAGTCCTGTAGGTCTGTATCTACAGGTGAGGAACTGAGCCCAGGAGGGTTAAGTCATTCACCCAAAATAAAGGGTCGTGAACCATAACTGTCACCAGGTGCATCCAACTCCACATGCAGGGATCCTTCCATGATCCTCAGTGGCCTCACCTCACCCCCATGCCCACCCCCATCATCCTCCAGCCACCCTAGTGAGCACACACGCAGGCTGGGGGAGCTCTCTCTGCTCTCCCTGCTGGAGGAGAAGTCGACTCTCCAGCCACAATCTGTGGATGTTTGTGCAAACACTGTCCGAGCCCTTTATCTGCTGTGACACCACAGTGATAATGAACCCAGCAGCCCCAGTTGGAAATCTGTCCAGATTCATGAAATAATTTTCACCATAAACAGGAGAGAAAAACACCAACGTTTGAGCAGCATCAGCAAGCTATGGACACAGGAAAGCAAAACAAGGCAGGTTGTATAAATATTTAACAATGAGAAAGAACTGAACAGGCGCCAGAGAGACATCTGGGGTAACACATCTAAGCAGGCTGTGGTTTCCAGTGGGAAAGGCACTAGGAAGACCTGAAAATAGCTAGCCCGCGAGTTCAGATTTCACTCTCACGTGCGTTCACCAAGCACCTCTGGCGACCCAACTCTAAACGCTTTTTCCAGTGGCCTAAGTGTTTACTACACAATTGGGCAATTTCTAAGGAGCTGGAATCAAATAAACATGATTTCCTTGCCACTAACACACTTTATTTTGATTTCAAACAACAGAAATGCTATAACGGTGCTCATAGTTGACTTGGATAAAGTGGGGTTCTTTTTTTTTGGCAGGGGGCACATGTATTGACGTTACCTAATATGGCAACAAACAGATGAACTGCTGAAGGTGTTTAGGATTTCAGGGTCTGGCATCAGTCCAAAGATGAAGTTTGGGTATTCCAAGGAAAATAAGCTATAGATTTTCAAGTCTGGTTTTCATGAAGTTACCTTTATGATTGACATTTGGAAATAGACCATCTTTCTCCAGAACTGATACCACCGGGGTGGACTTCCCAGTTCAGGGACCCCTGTGGGACCAATTATTGGCCTGACATTCTTCCCTGAAGGACCCAACTGTGTGGCTGAGGCTGACACAATTCTGTCCTCGCCCTCCTGTGCAAAGTGTCATGAAGGAGGCCCAGCTGCCTCGGTGGGTGAGGCTCAATGCTGACAACTGTTGGCTCTTTTCCCAGGCATGCCTGCTGTCCTCTGTGCCGTCATTCATAACCAGGCTTGCTTCTGCTCCAGCCCGGGTCCTCACGGGCCATCCTCAGCTCCTTGCTCCCCTCCTCTTCCCTGGTGGAGGATGGTAACCACCGAGCCTGCAAACTTCCTCCCAACACGGACGGAGAGTCTGCCACATGTGAGCTACTGAGCAAGGTCCCAGGGCTGCAAACCTCCTCCCCACATGGATGGAGAGTCTGCCACATGTGGACTACCGAGTGAGGTCCCAGGGCTGCAAACCTCTTCCCCATGAGGACAGAGAGTCTGCCATGTGTGGACTACTGAGCGAGGTCCCAGGGCTGCAAACCTCCTCCCCACACTGATGGACAGTCTGCCATGTGTGGGCTACTGAGCGAGGTCCCAGGGCTGCAAACCTCCTCTCCACACTGATGGACAGTCTGCCATGTGTGGACTACTGAGCGAGGTCCCAGGGCTGCAAACCTCCTCCCCACACAGATGGAGAGTCTGCCACGTGTGGACTACTGAGTGAGGTCCCAGGGCTGCAAACCTCTGAAGGCTGCTCCTCCAACTGCTCTCCCTGAAAGCTTGGCCTTGGACCCAAGAGCTGGGCAAATCCAAGCTGGTCAGCAGAAATTGCTGGGCCAGGACTTCCCTGGTGGTTCAATGGTTAAGACTCTGCATTCCAATGCAGGGGGTGTGAGTTCAATCCCTGGTCGGGGAGCTAAGATCCCACATGCCTCAGGACCAAAAAACCAAAACATAAAACAGAAACGATGCTGTAACAAATTCAATAAAGACTTTAAAAGTGGTCCACATCAAAAAAGTCTTAAAAAAAAAGTTGCTGAGGCCAATTCTACCACTTCCTGCCAGTACCCAGCCATGCCTAGCAGTCAGAGGATGCCCCTGACCCCAGCTGCTGCAAGCCCCCAACCACAACTTGCTGAATTCTTTAGTTCAGGGCTTCTCAGTCTAGACTATGCACATAAATCCCTTGGACATTTCACTAAAATGTATTAGGTTGGCCAAAAGGTTTGTTTGTGTTTTTCTGTAACATCATACAGAAAAACCCAGATGAACTTTTTGACCAACCCAACAGACTCTGAGTCGGCAGGCTCAGGATGGGGCCTAGGATTGCATTTCTAAGAAGCTCCCAGGAGACGAAGGTGCTGCTGGTTCACAGAGCACACTTACTACATCTTACCAGGGTCTACCTTCCAAGGTCAGATACACATGTGCCTTCAGGTTCATTGTTCATAAGACACTTTATAAAACCATGTATCCCCATCTTTCTGAGGAGGACTGCTAAACTCAAGACATGAAAGAGCTTGACAAGGTCAAAATAGAGGTGGACTCAATCCGGGTGATTTTAGCTCAAGTTCCAGGATGGTTTCTGGAAACCAGTGATTCTCAGATTTCAGCGTGCATCAGAATGATGTGGAGGGTGGGAAAAAATACAGATTACTGGGCCCCTGGAGCCTCTGACTCAGTAGGTCTGGGGTTCAGCCCACAATTGACATCTCTAACAAGTTCACAAGTGATGCTCACACAGTTGGACCAGGGACCACACTTTGAGAACCACTGCATTAGACCAGGGGACCCTGGAGACCCCTGGGGAATCTGACTGTAGTCTCAAAGCTCTGACACTGTCTACAACTCATGTGACCCTGAACTGGACTGTCTTCCCTCTGAGCAGGGCTCCCAGAGTCCAGGGTTGGACTGCTCTGCATGTGCTACATCGGGCCAGGCCAAGGCTTTCCAGGCTTCTTTGTATCTCAATGCCTCAGAAGAAACAGATGTTTTGTCTGCACTGAGGATGAGCTCCATCTGTAGAAGCTGCTGGGCCTCAGCTGTATGGTCCTGGGAAGCTCCCAGTGAGATGTCAAGCACCATGCTCCTCACCTGTGAAATAAGTTCAACACAACCACCCCCACTACCACCCGCTTTCGCCCCATGAACAGAACTGCACTCAGGCCCAGAGGAGTGAGGGTTCTGAAGCCCACCTGTGCATCAGAGTCACCAGAAAGCTTTTATAAAGTACCAGTGCCAACCCCTTCCCCCAGTCCTAGGGCAGGACAGGTGTATTGGTGTATTGGTCACCTCTCCTCACATGATTGGGTCTAATCTGCAGCTTGTTTCTACTAACATAGGGTAGAAACGTGCTATAAGAATGTAAGACAAGGGCTTTCCCGGTGGTCCAGTGGTTAGGAATCCGCCTGCCAAGGCAGGGACACCAGTTTGATTTCTGGTCGGGGAAGATTCCACACACCTCAAAGCAACTAAGCCTGTGTGCCACAACATTCTAGAGACTGCATGCTCTAGAGCCCGTGCTCCACAAAGAGAAGCCACCACAACTAGGGAGTATCCCCCAATCGTCTCAACTAGAGAAAACCCTGTGCTCAGCAACGAAGACCCAGCACAACCAAAAACAATACATTATTTATCTAATTAATTAATTTAAAAAGGTAAAAGAGTCTGCTATAGCTATGAATAGTTCACTGTTGGGGTTGGGTGAGAAAAGAAAAGTGAAACGAGCACTGAGTCCCGCAGGCGTCATCCCCTCTCGCAGACAAGCAGGGAGACAGCAGAGCCTATGTAGCATCCTAACCCCTCCCAGGAGCAGTGTGATGACACGTCGTCAAGCCGAGCTGGATGAGCAGGCTTCCTGGGGAGCTGCTCCCTGTGGCCCGACCGCGGCCCGGCCAAACCCAGTGATCCAAGACTGAAAGCATCTCTGGACTTCAGCAAAGCTCTAGGGAAGATAGGGAAGCTTAATCACAGCTGATTGGGACATGTGAATCACGCACAGGAGCTTTCCGGCTAAAGCCTTTGGGGAGCAACCCTGCTGAGGCTCGCCCCAGATTATCAAAAATCATTTGGAACAGTTAGGAAATGGGGATCCATTCATCCAACAACAGTTGGAAACGCCTGTCGGTGATGAGAAGGAGAGGCTGTGTCCCAGATGAGCTTTCTATGGCTGTGCAGAACAAGTATTTGTTGAATGAATGAATACATGACTTAAATTTTAAAGACTTTACTGAATTTGTTACAATACTGTTTCTGTTTTATGTTTTGATTTTTTATCCACAAGGCGTGGATCTTGGCTCCCTGATCAGAGATCGAACCTGCACCCCCTGCATTGAAAGGCGAAGTCTTAACCACTGGACCAAAAAGGAAGTCCCACATACATGACTTTTAAAAAGTAATGACTGGATAAAGAAAGAGATGGAGAGAGGAAAGAAGGAAGGAAGACAAGGGAAGGAAAGAAGGAAGGAAAGGAGGGAGGAAGAGAGAGAGAAAGGGAAGAAGGGAGGGAGAGGAAGAAGGAAAGAAGGGAAGACAGAAAGAAAAAGAAAGAAAGAAGGAAGGAAGGAAGAAGAAAGATAATCCAGCCTTGCTTATACTCTGTGCCTTTGGACACTTTTAACAACTACAAAGTTTTTCCTTATATTGAACCAAAAGGCTGACCCAATTCTCTGAATAAAGAGCCAAGCAGAAACAGAGCCACAGAAAATCAAAGTGGGGAAAGGGACCAATAAACCTAGTCTGACAAGTCCATGGATCCAGGCACTTCCTACACAGTGCAGTGCTCGAGGTCACTGAAGAGGAGTCTCCAGTGTCTGCTAGCCAGGACCAGGGCTGTCCCTGTCCCACAGGGACAGGGTCGGGGGACAGGGCTGGGGGATGGGAGGGGTCTTGGGCTACATCGTGTAAGACACAGAGAAGGGCTTGCCCCCTCTGTGCTCCCCTGGGCAGCTGGCTGCACTGCTGGCCCTCTCAGCCCCACCCGTTGGGCGCATCCTGTTACAGTCACAGACTCTGGTACCACTGGGACCCCTTCTTGGTTCCTCTCCCTCCACACAGTGAGCTGGGGCTCAGGTCACTCTGAGATACATAATAATTATTTCTGATGGAGGGCCCCTCCCTCCATCAGCCTTCTACCTGACCACTGCCCTCCTTCATACCTGACACTGGCTCCATCTTAAGCTCAGAATCCTGTCACCCCAGTCTCCCCAGCATTCCCAGTAAGAGGAGATGCTCCCCATTCTCTGGGAGAACACCCACCCTTCCCCAGGATCACCCTGAGCCTGGTTCTCCCAGCCAGCGCCAACTTGAGGTCTGCCTCTCGGCATTCCCCTCTCCCTTTGAGTGACTGCACTAACTTCCCTCCAGGAAATCACATCTCCCCTGCTCTTGGGTCCAAGTGTCTTGGGTGGAGACGCCAGCTCAGTCTCCCTGGCCACTGGAATAGGGCAAGGCAGGTGGCCCAAGCTGATCCAGGAGAGCCAGTCCCAGGATTTTTGCTAGAAGTATTGAAAAGGCAACCTATTTCTGCTGGTGTTATAAAGCTTTGTTGTTCAGTTACTAAGTTGTCTGACTGACTCTGCGACCCTGTGGACTGTAGCCCTTTAGGCTCCTCTGTCCATGGGATTTTTCAGGCAAGAATACTGGAGTGGGTAGCCATTTCCTCCTCCAGTTTTGGAGGGGAAGGGTATGTTTAATACCTTGAAGCTGGTAATGGTATATGGGTGTGGGCCTAAGTCCAAACTCATCAAATTGTATACATTTAATATGTGCAATCTTTGGTATATCAATTGCACCTCAATAAAGCTTTAAAAAGAAACAAAGCTAGAAGAAAAGACACACAGTTGATTCTCACCATTCGCAGTAGTTCTGTGGAGTCACTGCAAACAGTGAATGAGCAAACACTGAACCATTGCTCCTAAGGGAGATTGAGCGTTATGTTCCTGCCAGCCTCTGGTCACAACACTCTTATTAATCACTGGACATAGAGTCTTATTTTCTGTGTTTCTATTTAAAGACACCTTCTTTAACACATCTTGATTCATAACACTGAACTCACAGTCAACAGCATTTATGACTCATGCCTGAACGAGGTTTATCCAACACACGTCTTCTCTCCAGAGGGCACATTACAGCCCTGTGCTTAAGGACACTAGAGAGACTTCAGCACTGCTCTAGGGGGTCACGTTAAACAGCAAAATCACTGACAGAAAGCACAAAGAGACCAAATGTCACAGCACAAAACACGAGAAGAGCACGTGTTTCTAGTTATGAGGGCTGAGAACAGAAGGCAGGGTGTCATCCCGTGTGGCCTCTGTGCCAGTCCTCAAATGACCTCTAACACTTCGTGGGTACTGATGTTGGGATTACAAGTAAATTTTGCTACTATCAAATTCATCAACATGGAATGTGCGAATAACAGAGACTGACTGTGCTTTCGCTAGCAGGGCTCAAATTACCTGGATCCTTCTAAGCCTGAAGCCAATACACCCCTTTCAGTTCCACGAGCCCATGAATTTCCTTCTTCACTCAATCTCCTGGAGTTGATCTTCTGTCACTTGAACCACGCCGGTTCCATGGCTGCTCTTTCCTATTGGCATGGAGGTCTCTGGGAGGAAGGCACTGGTTCCCTCTCATTAGCCTTAGAACCCTCAACATCCCCATGACCCCTGCAAAGGGAAAGTTCAGCACTGCCCGCCCCCACCCCCCAGGCATTGTTTGCAAAGAGATTTTCCAGGTTTACATCCAGAGTCACTCAGCGTGAGATGACAGATCCCTTTGACTCTCCTACCAAGATAAATTCTCACAAGGAGCTGGGTTCTTCTTGTGAGTAAACACTCCTCAGCAGGATCCCCCTCAAGCTACAGCCAATCTGAGTCTTGGAGAATGAATATGCTTTCTCTATGGCTCTTCTTTTTCCCTTTGGGAACTTTATTGATTCAAACCTAAGAAGCTGGATGTGCAAAATCTCCTGGTTACTGGCTATCCAATTTCAGTTGGATACTGGCCATTGAGAATTCCTTTATAGTTTCAGTCAGGCTTCCCAGGTGGTGCTAGTGGTCAAGAACCCATGTGCCAATGCAGGAGACATAACAGACGCGGGTTCAATCCCTGACTCGGGAAGATCCCTTGGAGGAAGTCATGGCAACCCTCTCCTGGAGAATCCCATGGAAAGAGGAACCTGGCAGGCTGCAGTCAATAGGGTCACAAAGAGTCAGACACGACTGAGAGACTTGGCATGCACACAGTTTCAGTCATTTCTTGACCTCTTTTCCTTCTACTCAAAATCCACTTATATAATTTTTCAGAGACAGAAAACTCCACCCTTATTACATGATGCATGTCTCTGTGTAGCATTTTAAAAACAATTATTTAAAAATAATACTTAAAGTATAATTTTAATTTTCATGGAAAGCTAAGATTCAATTAACTTTTTCTTAGAGATCTGAAAACATTTCCCCACTTACTTTTGATGTCCTGTGTTCTGCATAGCTCTGGTTTCCAGGGCCAATGTTGCCACCCTGCCCACCAGGCTGTGACAACCCACAAGGAAGCGTTCACGGGAGTGGGGTCCAGAGGGGCCTGTGGCTGTGGCCCTGAGGCAGGAACCTGGTGGCAGCTTTTAGTTCCTCTTCTCCAACCTCCTACCATTTCTCCAATCAGTGGATTAGATTCTATACCGGGGCCTTGGGCAAGAGGGTAGAATAGAGCTAGAAGGGCCCTAGCAATGTCCTAGGCTGAGATAAGCAGAACAAGAGGCAGAGAAGAAAGGAACCAGCCAAGATCGCAGACTGTAAACCAGCAAGGGGCTCCCAAGGCCCTCCCAGCACTTTCTCTATGAGCAGTGTTGCTGCTGCTAGGTGAGGGTTTTCCCCAGCCCCTCCTCACATTGATAAACCTCAGCTTTTATTCACAGACAAGTCACATCATTGCACTGGTCCACACCACTCCATGAGATGGTTGGATGGCATCAGCAATTCAATGGACATGAATCTGAGCAAACTTCGGAAGATACTGGAGGACAGGGAAGGCTGGCATGCTGCAGTCCATGGGGTCGCAAAGAGTCCGACACCACTTAGCAACTGAACAATTCCATGATGCCTGGTTTCCATTCCAAGGAGACTTTGTGAATCTTCTGACACACTCTTTGTCACCACTCCTCCAGCCATGGGAAAAATTTTAATTCCACAAAGAAGAACTCCCTCATCACCACCACCCCCAGTGACAGCAGTTCTGTGCAAGCACTGTTTTTCTGGGATCCTCAAGTCAGCATGGGCATCTGCAGGCCCACTGTCATTAGGCGGCTTGTCCCCCAGTCACCACGCGCATGCAAGGCCCCACATGCTCAGTCCAGGATGCCCTGCAAAACCTGTGCATGGAACAGGGACTCTCTACTGACTGGGAGGCTCAGAGAAGGGGAACTTTGTTGGGTCAAGAGTGCCAGGCTGCCCTGGTTAAATCAGCCCCACCCCAGCAGTCCTTGCCTGGTTCCCTGCCCCCACACCCTGCCTCCCACCCTGATGGCCCATCCAATGGGCCATATCATCTCTCTCCGGGCCTGAAACCCACCATGCCTAAGGACAGGAGGGTTGAGAAACCCTAGTCCAATCACTGAAGGCATCATATCGTCCCTGTGGTTTTTTATTACTAGTTTTCATTACATCTGCACTTTGGCTGGCTACAAAGCCCAGCTCCCGCCCAGTCCTTGGTCCAGCAAAACCCTGAGGCCCTATTCCCAAGCTTCCTGCGCCAGATCAATACACTTTTACGCTGTGTGTCCTGGGAGATTCGCATTGCACGCTCTCTGGTTCAAGAAGAGACCCGGTCCTCTTCACCACCCTTCTCCACCCAACCTCATGGAGCCCAGCCACTCAGGGTTCACTGGCTCTTCTCTGGCATCTTGGAGGACTCACTCCACTACACCAGCTCTGGCTGCCAAGGCCACCATCCAATGTCCACTCCAGGGACCTTTCTTTCCAAATGTGGTTCACGCTGCCCCTTTCAACACTGCCACACACATTAAAACTTCCCACAGACATAAGTGTCCACCCAACTCTGGCAAGCCAGTTTGTTAAACCCTTGATCCGGAAACTGACCTGCCTTTGACCATCACTTCCCCCACCCACTGACTACCACAGCTGGGTCTCCTGACTGCTTTCATAAAGCCACATCCTGTGTTCACATACTGGAGTTGGGGGGAAAAAAGACCGCTCTTTTCAGGGAAGGTGATTTCAGCTGTCAAACCAACACTTCCTGGCTGATGTATTCTCCCTTTCACATCCCTTCCAAGATCGTTAACTTCCCAAGGCGTGTCCCCTACGATGTCTGTAGGGAGTTCTCTCATTCAGCCCCAGCTGTGCAATGGCGGACCATGTCTTTCTCTGAGTCTGTTTCAGCACCGTTGTTTTACACATATGGAGAGCTCATCTCTGCACATCGTAGACTCTGTCCACATACCTTAATCCTTCATTATCTTCCTCCTTTGTGTGTGTCATTGATAACCAACACTGAGAAAATTACTATTATTGTTCAGAAACAGCGGTACTCCTGTCACTTTTTAAAAACATTTTAAAAATTAATTTTATTGGGGTATAGTTTGGTTTATTGGAGTATGGTATAGACCCAGCTCATCTTGAGTGGTGAGAAGATTGGACATGGGACTCCTATCCAGAGATTTGAGCCCTTTGGAGGGAGGGGCTTCCCCGGTGGCTCTGACGGTAAAAAACCCACCTGCAATGCAAGAGACACAGGTTTGATCCTTGGGTTGGGAAGATCCCTTGGAGAAGGGAGTGGTAACCCACTCCAGTATTCTCACTGGAGAATCTCATAGACAGAGGAGCCTGGTGTGCTCTAGGCCATAGGGCTGTAGAGAGTCAGACGCGACTGACTGACGCGAAAAGGTGGCTGTCTACAGCCCAAGAGAGAGCTCTTACCAGAAACCAAACCTGTCAACACCTTGATCTTGGACTTCCAGCCTCCAAAACTGTGAGAAAATAAATGACAGTGGTTTAAGCCACCCAGTGTGTGGTATTTTGTTATGTCAACCCTAGCAGACTGCTGCTGCTGCTGCTGCTAAGTCGCGTCAGTCGTGTCCGACTCTGTGTGACCCCATAGACGGCAGCCCACCAGGCTCTCCCGTCCCTGGGATTCTCCAGGCAAGAACACTGGAGTGGGTTGCCATTTCCTTCTCCAATGCATGAAACTACAATATAAAAGCACTGCCTCACTGCTCACCAGGCTTCTGCTGGACACCT
Organism: Bubalus bubalis; assembly: GCF_019923935.1. Taxonomy (NCBI): domain Eukaryota; kingdom Metazoa; phylum Chordata; class Mammalia; order Artiodactyla; family Bovidae; genus Bubalus; species Bubalus bubalis. The sequence goes on from NC_059176.1 coordinate 43,818,148, forward strand.
ACTGTGTGCCAAGCATTGAATGAGGTACTTTAGGCAGACTCGGAAGAAAATGAGACTCCAGTGGCTCTCGGTGTTGGTAGGAAGAACACGCTGCACAAACAGATCTGTCATAAAGCGGAATGTAGGGATCATGGTATGAAGTGTTGCTCAACCACGTCCGACTCTTTGCAACCTCATGGACTAGAGCCCCCCAGGCTCTGCTGTCCATAGAATTCTCCAGGCAAGAATACTGGAGTGGGTGGCCATTCTCTTCTCCAGAGAATCTTCTAGACCCAGGGATCAAACCTGGGTCTCCTGCATTGCAGGCAGATTCTTTATTGTCTGAGCCACCAGGGAAGCCCTATTATGGTATACTCAGCTCTACTATAATGCTTTTTTGTAAAAGCAAATCTTGGGACTTCCAAGGTGGTCCAGCAGTGAAGAGTCCGCCTTGCAATGCAGGGGGACACAGGTTCATTCCCTAGTTGGAGAATTGAAACCCCACAGGCCAAAGAGCAACTAAGCTCATGTGCTGCAACTATTGAGCCTTCAAGCCACAACTAGAGAGTCTGCGCACTGCAATGGAAGATTCTGCAAGACTCAACAAAGAACCTACATGCTGCAACCAAGACGCAACACAGCCCAGTAAACAAACAAAATAATTAAGAACGCAATTCTGCTCCAGTGCCACTGATACGCTGGGTGACAGTTTGATCAGAATGTGAATTTTGTGTTTGCTTATGCTTGATTTTATCTGTAAGAAGTACTACATGAACACAGAAACTGCACCCAGCGGAATAAAGCCACACAGGAATTCACAAAATGTACACACTCTGGCACACAGCAGCTGCCTTGATTTACCACGTGTGTTATGAGCCACAACTATCCACATACTATGTTACAGTTCTTGATTTCTGCCTGATTTCACACAATGATCCTTGGACCACTTTCACACCAACACCCAAGTTCTGAGGCTCACTTAAACAAGTCAGCTTCAAGTCAGGTTTCAAGGTCAAGTGCCATAAATTTCTTAACCACTTAATGTGTCAAGCAATGCTCCCATTTTCATTAGGTTCCTAGTTTTGTTCTTATCTAAAAATCTAGCCCACTTTCCCCTCCCAAGCCCTCTGGTTTTTATTTCATGATTTTGTTTCTTGCAGTAATTTTTATAGCATGTTATTTTGTGGTATAGCAGAGCTAACTGTATTTAAATGTCTCAATAAGAAATTTCACTTCCCATAAGTAAGGCCTGGAAAATCAACACCTATGATTAGGCTCACAAATAATCACACACTTGTGGGTTGTGGCTAATGTGTAAACAATGCTTCCTAGTGGCAACACCCCATAATTGGAGGTAAAATATAGGAAAAAATCATGCATTAAAAATGAATTTTTAACATGTTACAGGATAAATGAAACTATTAAACAAGCTAAGTCAAACATATCCTTCACCTGTAGGCAACTTTTTCTGACCTCAAACTTCCCAGTACTTTTAGAATTTACTTATTTTAACTGGACAATAACTACTTTACAGTATTGTGATAGTTTCTGCCATGCATCAGGGTGAATCAACCATAGGCAAACATGTGTCCCCTACTATTCTGTGCCCCCCACCCCATTCCTCCAGGTTGTCACAGAGCACTGGCTTTGGGCACCCTTCGTCATCATTAAACTGCCACAGGCTATCTATTTTACATATGGTAATATATTTGTTCCAGTGTTATTCCTTGGTATGTTTAAGGAAAGAAGATTTTCTCTAGGGAGAAAACTTCATGGAGAGAGCGACACTGACCTGTCATTGAGTTTTCTGAGGTGCACAGCTGCTCTCTCAGCTTCTCCACGTCGTCAGGATGTACCTGCTCATAGAGGGTGCTCCCGAACCACTCTGACTGGGGTTGATTCAGCACAGGGGTGACAGAGTCGGACACGTAAATCACTCTGCCCGTCTCAGCTGCCACTACAAACAGAAACCCGTCAGCCGCTTCAAGGATGAGATGCTTCAGTTCCTGGGAAGAGAAGATCACGATGAGGACCTGACATGGACAAACCCAGGTCAGGTAAACCGTCTTATTAGCAACCTTCAATTTTCATTCAGAAGCTCATTATGATACACAAATGCTTTTAGGAACTCTTTTTTTTTTTTTTTTTTCCGGAAAATGAGCTTTAAAAGTGCACAAAGCAGACTTCCCTGGTGGTATGGAGGATAAGAATCTGCCTGCCAATGCAGGGGACACGGGTTCAATCCCTGGTCCAGGAAGGTTTCACGTGCCAAGGAGCAACTAAGTTTGTGCACCATAACTCTGAAGCCCATGCGCCTAGAGCCTGTGCTCCATTAACAACAGAAGCCACTGCAATGAGAAGCCCCCACACCACAAGGAAGAGTACTCCCTGCTGTTCACAACTAGAGAAAGTCCACTCAGCAATGAAGACCCAGTGTAGCCAAACATAAATGAATAAGTTATTTTGTTAAAAGAAGTTCAGAAAGCTCATACTAAGCCCTAAGATACAGCTGCTCCAAACACAGTTAACTGTCTTTAACTAGTCCTCTTTTTTATGATTTTTTAAAAATGTGGATCATTTTTAAAGTCTTCACTGAATTTGTTAAAATATGCTTTTATTTGGCCATGAGGCATGTGGCATCTTAGCTCCCTGCCCAGGGATCAAACTCGCACCCCCTGCATTAGAAGGCAAAGTCTTTATCACTGGACCACCAAGGAAGTCCCTTAACTTGCTCTCGCTTAAAGAAAGAGGAAATTCCCAGCCCAGTGGAATCAGAAGGTATTGGGTCACAGAGGTGTGAATGGCCTCTCCTACATTTTCAAACTGCAGTCATGTCACTGGAGCACACGATGGTCCGGGAAGGGAGGGGAGGACCACGGGAAAGTGGGAAGAGAGAAGGAAAGGCACCAGGCGTCTCCCCAGCCACCGCCTGCCATGCTGTTAGCGTTCCCACTCCTCTTCTCTTCCTTTCTGAGCTGAATGCTGGCAGTGGATATGAGGGCCTCACTTTACATCGTCTGTCAAACTCCCAGAACTCTGTGACAGCTGACATCTCAACAGAGTCCCAGGGTAATCCCAGGAGGTGGCAGGGATACCAACATTGTCCATGTCCCTTGGCGGTGAGAAGAGAGTTTAGCTGTGCCAGCCCTGGAGTCACACTGACTCACAGGCTCATGACTGTTGGTGCCGGCAGGAAGGATGGATGAATGGGCGGCAGGAAGCCCTCAACATCCCGAGAGGGATGCAGAGTGGGCAAGATCAACTTTGTTCAAATGAGATGCCTTTTCTTTGCAGCACCTGCAGGCAGCCCAGGGGCAGCTGTCTCCCCTGTCAGTCTCATGTCAGGCTCAGGGGCCCTTTCCTGCTGAATGCAAGGGGCTCCGTCCTTACAGGACTTGGGAACCAACTCTTTCACGTGTGCCGGAGTCCACAGCCAGCTCTCCATCCACCTCACACACTGCTCAGGCCCCAAAGAGAAAAGGGATTCTTCTGGTCAGTGGTTGGCAAACAATTCTTGCTGGGAATTCTTTGCTGTTTTGTTGTTTAGTCGCTAAATTGTGTCCGGCTCTTTTGTGACCCCATGGATTGTAGCCCACCAGCCTCCTCTGTCCATGGACTATCCACAGACTGAACCCACAGCTCTAACATCTCCTGCACTGGCAGGCGGATTCTTCACCACTGAGCCACCTGGGAAGCCCCAAATTCCTTGCTTCCATGTAATTGCTGGTGGGCTTCCCTGGTGGCTCAAGTGGTAAAGAATCCATCTGCCAAAGCAGGAGACTCAGGTTCGATCCCTGGGTTGGGAAGATCCCCTGGAGTAGGAAATGGCAACCCGCTCTAGTATTCCTGCCTGAACAATCCCCAAGGACAGAGGAGTCTGGCAGACACAGAGGAATCCATAGGGTCACAAAGAGTTGGAAACAACTGGGTGACTAAACAACAACAACAAAAATTGGAAGCCCTGCTGTAACAGAGTAAGGGCCACCTGTGTGGAGCCTGGAGCATCCGGCCCCGCCCTTGGTGTCCGACCTAAGGGCACCCAAAAGCTCAAAGACTAGGAAACATGAGTCAGCTGGTGAGCAGAACCCAGGGAGGTCTCCGAGCCCTCTCGGCTGAGTCAGAACTCTAACATCCTTTGCCTGGGAATTGGGTGCGGAAGCGGGCTATACAATCATTTTTTAAAGAAACGTTTGTTTTCCCCCTTTGTCTTGTTTCGCACTTCCGCTGTGCCATCCCTCTTGATGATGACTTAGTTCAGAAGACTGGGTCAGCAGTTTTATTTTCAGTGTTGAGATGGTCTTCCCAACAGGAAGGACGGTAACACATAAAACAGGTTGTCTGGGAAAGTAGAGAATTCTGTCTCCGAAGGAGAGGAAGTGGACAAGTTGACTCCATTTATGTTTTCACAGTTTCAGCCCTTTTTAGGGACTGTGGGAAGGGCTTATGGGCCAGAGCTCACCCTCCTCACGGGCCCCTCTTTCTATACCCTCCCCTCTGGTTTTCATCTTTTGGGAGCACCCCCACTCATGACCAAGGTCCTGTGCCCTGAATCCAGAAGCAGTCTTGCCCCTATCTTTGTTAAGCCAACAGGAAGGTCTAAAAGCGCAGACGGTGGAGTCAAAGGAGACCACCAACTCCAGCTCTTCCACTCCACTGTGCAAGTCTGGGCTCCGGACGTAGTATCTTTGGCTTCTGGTTGGTTTTTTTTTTTCATGCTTTTTTCTTGGGGTGGGGGGAAAGATTTTGTGAGGTTAAATGAGATCTTGAATGTGAAGGACTTAGTAAGGGCTTGGCGAACAGTAGGTACTTAACATATGTGGCTGTTGTCATTATCAACAGCCTACCAAGGAACGGAGGGGTGAATGGGGGGAGAGGATGCATGTGACTTGCATAACTGCCTTCTCTCTTCTCTCCATTTTCTTTCTTTTTTAAAAAACATTTAAAAAATATATTTATTAATTAGGCTGCATCAGGTCTTAGTTGTGGTGTGTGGGACCTTCAGTTGTAGCATGCAAACTCTTAGTTAGGGCACGCAGGATCGAGTTCCCTGACCAGGGATCAAATCTGGGCCCCCTGCATTGGGAGCACAGAGTCTTTAGCCACTGGACCACCAGGTAAGTCCCTCCATGTTTTTAATCCCCAGTCACTTAAAGAGATTAATGTCAAATATGGACCCCAACAGGGTTTTTATAAGGATTAAAGAAATGTAGAGGAAAAGCCTTTTACTAACCCCTGTGGTTAGGACATGCATAATGCATTTCTGTCTGCTTACCTGCCAGCTAGGCTTCCCTGGTGGTTCAGATGGTAAAGAACCCGCCTGCCAATGCAGGAGACTCTGGGTTCAATCTCTGGTCGAGAAGATCCCCTGGAGGAGAGCATGGAAACCCACTCCAGTATTCTTTCCTGGAGAATTCCATGGACAGAGGAGTCTGGCAGGCTATAGTCCATGGGGTCACAGAGAGTCCGACATGACTAAACGATTAACACTACTTTCACACTGTCCACCAGCTAGTCATCCTTCATTCCACTCCAGCTCCGTGTTAAACACCCTACTCTGCTTCCTTCCTTACCTGTCTCCACAACCCTGCCAGGTGGGACCCATCGCTGTGTTAACCTTAACCCTTTTACAGAGGTGGAAATGGGTTGGGCATTCTGCCCTGGACTACCGTGTTCCACGGCTCCCAGCGAGGATCACTCCACTGCCACAGCTCTTCAAACCTTGAGATGAAGAGCACATGGGCACTGGGATGACAAAAAACCCTTGCTAAAAAGTCTGCCACACAGGAATTCATGTGAGCTCCTCTTTCCTTGCTCTTTTTCTAAACCTAATGCTTAGATTCCTCACTCCAGCAAAACACACGATTCTGTCTCTGGACACATCTTCTCACCCCTTCCTTCAAGGCTCTGTTCTCACCGGTTTCCCAAGTCTCCTCATGTGGAACCCTTTCCTCTGCTCTCTTTCTATGCACATGTGGGGCTCCCTCCCAGCAGGCCAGCGCTGAATCTGTCCCGGGCAGCCCCTGACAAGCCTGAACACTTTTTCCTGCCCGTGTCCCTGACAACACATCACTTCCCTGTCCCCCTGCCGGCACCAAGTCCATTGTCCCCTTTATCCCGCAGAAGCCCTCAGGGTCAGGAAGGCAGAAAGCTCATGTTTATCTACAGATGAGCGAATACAAGCTGACAATATCTGACCAGCACGGGGAAGAACAAGGACCCAGAACACAGGCCTTCCAGGATGTGGAATGGTCAAATTACAATATATCAATACTTCCCACAGACCACCTCTCGGGTTCACTGTTCCCAACTCTGCAAAGACCAGGATAGCTTTTAAAATACATGGTTCTGGGGTCTGACCACCCTGTGTCAACTCTTGGTCTGCACTGAGCAGTAGACACTTTCAAAGCCTCCACTTCTTCATCTCTAAAGCAGGGATGAATAACAGCAGCTTCCTCCTTGAGCCAGAACAAGGATTCAATGAAATCCTGCACAGAAAGGACATGACTTCAACTGGGCTCAGGGCAGAGGCCGGCTACGTGCTGGCTGTTAAGTCCTTGTCACCATGATTGCTGTGACATCTACCAGAACTTCCATCACGATGACGACCGTCACTGCTAGTCCAGCACAGAAGAACTGGGTTTGCTGGCTCTTTCCCGGGTTAGCATGTGCTAAGCACAATATCTCTTTTTGCTTTGAGTGATGTCTGATTAAGGTGGTTGTTGTTCAGTCACTCAGTCGTGTCTGACTCTTTTGCGATCCCATGGACTATAGCCAGCCAGGCTCCACTGACCATGGGATTCTTCAGGTAAGAATACTGGAATGGGTAGCCATTTCCTCTTCCAGGGGATCTTCCCAATCGAGGGATCAAACCTGCATCTCCTGCACTGGCAGGCAGGTTCTTTACCACTGAGCCATCGGGAAGCCTGTCTTATTAAGGTACATGGTGGGGGAAAAAAAGCAGAGGATGCAAAATCAGAAAGACAGTCCCCAGAAGAGAGTTCCCTAGTGAAGTGTAGGAATAAAATTGCCTGCTTTCGTCCCCACCTCAGCCTTTCACCCCACGCAGTTTATCTCATCTTGGTCACGCTGTCATTCTCGCCACTCTCTGCCCTCCCAGGAATGTGGTTACCAGGGGAGCAAGGAGCACAGACGAGGAGTGAACAGGTACCTGTTCTGTCAGGAACGAAGGCTTGTAGGCGCCGTCCGTGGACTTGTTCCCGGTGCCCCGCATGGACTTCATGTGAGAGACAGCCATGCGCAGGATGGTGAGCTTGTCAGGCTTCCGGGCCAGCGCACTGCACGTGGGGACCATGTCCGAGAGCTCGGTGATGTACTGAGTCATCTTGTTCCGCCGCCGCCTCTCGATCTCACTGTGGTTCTCTCTTCCCGAAAGCACGAGATCAGGGTGGGGGAAGAGAGACGGATCAGACCAGGGCTTACTGTCTAATGGGGTAAAACGGCACATCCCTAACACCAAGTCACCAAACGACGAACTCGTGATGGCTCATTCAGTGCCTTATGTGAGTGTGTTGGTGGGGTATATAGCTGCTTTACAATGTGTTAGTTTCTGCTGTACAACCACGTGAATCAGCCATATGTATACATATGCCCCTCCTTCTTGGACCTCCCTCCCATCCCATGCCCCATCCCACCCCTCTAGGTCATCACAGAGCACCGAGCTGAGCTCCCTGTGCTATACAGCAGCTTCCCACTAGCTCTCTGTTTACACATGTAGTGCATATATGTCAATCCTACTCTCTCAGTTCGTCCCACCTCCCCGCATATCCATTCTCTGTTTGCATCTCTATTCCTGCCCTGCAAATAGGCTCATCTGTACCATTTTTCTAGATTCCACATACATGTGTTAATATACATTCCATCCATACATATTTGTTTTTCTGACGTCACTCTGTATACAGGCTAGATCCATCCACATCTCTGTGGATAAATGACCCAATTTCGTTCATTTTTATGACTAAGTAATATTCCACTGTATATATGTACCAATCTTCTTTATCCATTCCTCTGTGAATGGACATCTAGCTTGCTTCCACGTCCTGGCTATTGTAAATAATGCTGCAATGAACACTGGGGAGTGTATGTCTTTTTGAATTATGGTTTTCTCTGGGTGCGTGCCTAGTAATGGGAGTGCTGGGTCATATGGCAGTTCTATTTTTACTTTTTTTAAGGAACCTCCATGCTTTGAACACATCTTCGAGCAGCTTCTGGACACCTTAGCAAGCTTCTGTCTCAGGGCATGGGGTGGGAACAGACTTCCACAGATACCTCAGTCTCGTCTCTAAATATCTCTTCAAAGCTTCCACTGCTCGCATGTACCTAGGTATTAATACTTTTTAATAAGCATAAAGAATGAAGACATGACCCTTCAGGCATCCAAAGTGAACCAAACACGCTTTCCAAGTGCACCCACGAATGCTAGGCTTGCACAAATATCCACACACATTGAACGTAATAGTTATCACCGACTTGAACAAATGGTTTACCTTGACCCACAATGAGAAACACGTCTAGCCTCCTCGCCATTCCTGGCATCCCTAAGCAGACAGCCACACCACAGACCCACATCCCATCACGTTGTGAACAAGCCCCTGCTCTACCGGCAGCACATTTTCTACAGCCTCGTAACAGAATATGCATACCTGCTCTCTAACAACAGAGCCAAAAAATCCCAGCACTGCCAGGAATTCTGAAAGTGACACTCAGTGACGTGCTTAAGATAAAAAACGAACAGAAGGGACAGCAAAGTGTTTCTGTCTCGAAATGATCACCTCTAGGCTTGACAGGGAGTAACAGCCAATCCAGTTCCACGGCATGGAGACAAAGCTGTCACGTGGGGCAAAAGAATTGTCTAAAAACACAGCACACGTCTCTGGTGGGATTTAGGGTTTCATTGGTGCTCATAGGATGAGGGTGGCAGTGACAGCAAGGAAGGAAGAGCCCTGGGCAAGGCTGCCTCACACACTGCTTGTATTCACGGGACTTTGCACACCCTGCCCTCCAGGCCAGGAGCAGATGCCAAGTGGGCCTGATTGTGGGCAGGTCTCACGTGAACATACAAACAAAACGGGGGGAGTGAGACTGTGGTGAGGGAATTTCCCCGGTGGTCCAGTGACTAAGACTCAGCACTCCCAATGTTGGGGGCCCAGGTTCCATCCCTGGTCGGGGAACTAGAGCCCACATGCCTCAGCTAAAACTCCTGTGTGCCACAACCAAAACTCCATGCAGCCAAATAAATAAATATGAGTAAATAAATATTTTAAAAAATAAAAGCCTGGAGTGGACCTGGGTGGGCCTGGTGAGCACCTCTGTACGGAAAGCACTGAGCCAGGTGCCCAGAGAGGACGGGCCCAAGGGACCAAGGAATGTCCCGCTCCTGTCCTATAGGAGCGAAGCGTTTGGTCAGGACAGAAAAACATCACCTTGAAGAGTGGAAATGAAGGCAGAAGTGATCAAATGCTCTGAGAGGCACATGGAAAGTAAAGCCCACAGGAGAAAGTAAGGGAGGAGAGGAGGAGGTGGTCCTGGGGGCCACAGGGGCTGAGAGGGTGCGGGAGGAGCTGAGAGGCAGTTGGCCCTGACCTGGCAGCAGGTAAAGGGGGTGCACTGTGGGAAGAGCATCAGTGGGATCAAAGAAAGGGCCGGAATTGGAGTGAAGCCTTTGGGCAGGAGCAGACAGGCCCTCAGTTCAGTCTGTGTGCTGTGATCCTGTGGATATTCCAAAAACGCAGACCCAGACCTTCCTCTCCATTCCTTCAGGCATGCCCCAAATATACAGGGTAGAGTCCAACCCCCTTCCCTCCCTGCTTCCTGTTAGTTACCACAGAGACCACCCCAAGGCAGGACTAGGGCATGCCTACTTCTGATCCCATTTCCAAAAGACCCACAGACCAACTTGTTTTGTAAAACATCTGAGAAGAAGAGTCTTTGTGAAGTTCTTAAAATGGATCTAAAGCAATTTCGTCACCACGTTGATTCAACCCAACTCATGAGAACAGGTGCTTGAAGGAGACATGAGGACAACTGTTTAAAACAGTATCGATTGGCTAGTGCAGAAAAGGCTCTACTTCATGAAATGAGACTGAAAGAGTTACCAACAGAAGGTCAAAATGAGGAAGAGCTGCAAATTACCTAGCAACAAGCTCTGATAAACAAGTGAGTGTAGCTACTGAATCTATTAAAATATATGTAAAATATGTATATATATGGTTTTATTTTGAAGGATCACGGAGGCAAGAAACAGGAACAATGCCATCTTGTGAAAACAGAAGGAAGTGTCTCCAGGACCAAAGCCACCTCCTCCACAGGGTGCGGAGCGATGGGGATCTGCTTGGAGGAGTTGCAGGGGCAGCCTGTGAACTTAGCATCTGAGTTCCATGGGCCCCACATGCAGCATCGATAAAGCAATGAGCCCCTCTGCACGTGGGTGCCAGGGCGGGGGCCTTGTAGCAGTGACCGCTGGGGACACAGCACAGCATCAGCCGTGACCCCTCCGCTGGGACCAGAGGGCCGACCGCCTGACCCAGGAACACGGCTGCAGAAGCCAAGGGCAAGGAGGAGCTGCGGCTGCACGCTGCCTCGCGCTTCTCTGCCAACTCAGGGCCCGTGGGTCTGTGAAGGGAAACCAGAGCATGGGATCCAAGTCCATCCCACACTGTCTTCAGGAATGTCCTTTGTGTAGGACGACCCTGGGGCTCAGAGTGGGACTGATTTACCAGGACTTGAACTCGGCTCCCCAGCAGAGCGTTGTCTGGTCCCGGAGTCAGAGCTGGAACACCGGGGAGACAGATAGGCAGAGACACTTAAGGCTCGACAGGGAAGAGAAGCCTGGTAGCTTCTACAGACACAGCTTGGGGCTACTTATGCCTCCAGAAACGATCCCCTCTTCCCCACAAAGCCTGGGGTCATCCAGGACTGTTGGCTTCCCCAGTGGCTCAGCGGGTAAAGAATCCTCCTGCAGTGCAGGAGACGTGGGTCACTTCACATCAAGGTTAACCTCTGCAGAAGAACAGAAGGAGCTGGGGTCACTGAACAAGGAGAGCAGGACATCAGAATTGAAGCTGATGACATGAGAGTCAAACAGCTATGAAGAGGTCACTGATTCAGATAGGCCTGATGGCAGAGGACTGTCTCCACTAGACACAGCATTAATCCCACAGCTTCCAGCCCTAATCTCAGCTCCAACCCACCAAAACAACAAGACTGTCTCAGGCTATCTCCCCTGGTAATTTGGTTCCTAACAGGCTACACTGTTCCTCAGAGAACTACACCCAAGTTCTCTGCAAGACTTCTCTGGTTCATAAGAACTAAGCCTGACGAAGCCACTATGGAGAACAGTGTGGAGCCTCCTTAAAAAACTAACAACAGAGCTGCTATATGACCCAGTAGTACCACTCCTGGATATATACCTGGAGAAAACCATAACTCTAAAGGACATATGCACCCTGATGTTCATTGCAACACTATTTACAATAGCCAGGACATGGAAGCAACCTAAATGTCCATCAACAGAGGAATGGATAAAGAAAATGTAGTACATACATACAATGGAATACTACTCAGCCATAAAAAGGAATAGAACTGTACTATTTGCAGAGACATGGATGGACCTAGAGATTGTCATACAGAGTGAAGAGAATCGGAAAGAAAAAAACAAATATTTTATGTGCTTGCAAAGTCACTCAGTCATGTTCAATTCTTTGTGACCATATGGACTGCAGCCAGCCAGGCTCCTCTGTCCATGGGGATTCTCCAGGCAAGAATGCTGGAGTGGGCTGCCATGCCCTCCTCCAGGGGATTGTCCCAACCCGGAGATCAAACCCACATCTCTTACATCTCCTGCATTGACAGGCAGGTTCTCTAATACTGCTTACAAGTGAAATCTAGAAAAATGGTAGAGATGAACTTACTTGCAAAGCAAAATTCAAGTCACAGATGCAGAGAACAAACTTACCAAGTTTGTTAATTACCAAGGGAAGAGGGGAGTGGGAGGAACTGGGAAATTGGGATTGACACATATACACTATTGATACTGTGTATAAAACAGATAACTAATGAAAACCTACTGCATAGCTCAAGGACCTCTACTAGGTGCTCTGTGGTGACTGAAATGGGAAGGAAATCCAAAAAAGAAGAGATCGATGTATAGTGACTCACTTTGCTGTACAGCAGAAACTAATACAACATTGTACAGCAACTATATTCCAATTAAAAAAGAAAAGAAAAACATCACAGTAAAAAAAAAAAAAAAAAAAGGGAACGAAGGCTGTCGAGGCAGGGACAGAGTCTGGAAAGGCTGAGAGTGCTCATTTGGGTGTTTATTCGGCAGTGTCAGAAGGCTCAGCTGAAATTCTCCTTACTCTAAACAGAATCCACATGGCCAAGTCAGGGTGTCCCCCACAAAGTGACTGATGAGATGAGGGTAATCCTTGCTCCCTCCTGGCCGTCCTCTCTGCATCAGAAGTACTCTGAACATCCTCCACCTTGAAACAAAACGCCTGGCTCTCTAAGCTAAGATGCACACTGAGAATTCTGTGAAATGACAATCTTGTTCTTTTTTCTGCCAGGAAGGAAATGAAGGACACATCCACATTGCATGTTTCCCCCTTATCAACGGGGTTTTGATGGTCAGAGCTCTAAATAAAACAGGGTGATGAATTCAGGAAGAAAGATGAAAATACCATCACAACCCAGAGAGACAGGGAAAAAAAATATCCACAAGCACAAATACTGCACAAAACCAAGAGGAAAATGTAAAAATGGGTGTGATAAAAAAGGAAAAAATTCTGTGGAAACCTTCCTATCGTGGTTAGCTTTACTTTTAGATAATGTTAGCAGTTCACTGGCGAAACCCTACAAAATATCACGACTCCTTATGAGCTAATGCAACTGGGTTTGACCATGTCCGAGGGAACATTTGAAAGTCATACAGATTAAAGGTGGAACCCCGGGAAGGTCAGAGACGGTCCTCAAAAGGTAAAGGGTGAAGGAAGGGGTGGAAGAGAGGCTAATAAAACCCATCCAGGTCTTTTGATTCCAGGTTTGTGGACGGCCCCATGCACTATAGCTGAATTCAGAGCAACAGGTATGAGAACTTCCAAGACCTTCTGAGTCTCCCGAGAAAGGATGCAGAATGAGTGAGAACTCAGCAAAAAATCAGGGTGATAGCACATAGCAACAAAAATGAAAAGTTTGGGAGTGAGCACTTGGGTGTTCCTAAGATGTAAACTCCAAATTTAGAGACTTCCCTGGTGGTCCAGTGGTTGAGAATCCGCCTTCCAATGCAGAGGCCTGCGGTTTGAGCCCTAGTCAGGGAACTAAGATCCCACATGCCATAGGGGCAACTAAAGCCCATGTGACACAACTAGAGAAGCCTGAGCACCACAAGGAAGACCCAGCATGGCCAAAAATTAAAAAAAAATAAACCCAACATTTAAGAATATCTCTATTTCATGTGTCCGCTCTCCTGTTTTAATGACCACTATACAATACATGTGGCTCAGCAGTAAAGAATCTGCCTGCCGATGCAGGAGCCACAGGAAACCCAGGTTCAATCCCTGGGTCGGGAAGATCCCCTGGAGGAGGAAATGCCAACCCAATCTAGTATACTTGCCCGGGAAATCCTATGGACAGAGGAGCCTGGCAGGCTATAGTGCATGGGGTCACAAAGAGTCAGATGGCACTGAGTGACTGAACAACAAACTGCTCAATAAACTGTCCCCTCTGGTCTTCGGTTCCTCATCCCCAGTCTACTCCTCGGCCCCTGCAGACCGGCTTCTGCCCCCCAGGCTGCCCTTGACTTTGTGTGTGGGGAGGGGAGCACCTTGGTCAGCAGAGCCCTGTCCTGCATGTCACAGCCCCCAGAGCAGCATCAACTGCATGTGGGAGGGAAGCCTGAGACCCGGGGATGGTGAAGCGAGTCTCGGGGCATTTCTGGCCCTGGCACTGAGTGTGTGCACCTTTGCATGTGCACAGGTGTGTACATGTGCCCAGCAGCTGAGTACCCCGACACAGTTCCTCCAGAACTGGTGAAACCGAAAGTAAAACATCTGTTGACAAATCAGCAAAAATCAGCTGTAAGACGACAACTGCAGAAAGGAGAAGCAAATATAGTCACCAAGCAATAGAGAGAAAACATGCAAAATATTAAGTTTGGAAGCAGCTAGCTCTAAGGGAAAAGTAATATATTTAAGACTTGGAACATTTTTCAAAAAGTTACTTGGGGTTGCCCTGGTGGTTAGGAATCTGCCTGCCAACAGAGGGGACACCGGTTCAATCCCTGGTCTGGGAAGATCCCACATGCCTCAGAGTAACTAAACCCATGCACCACAACTACTGAAGCCTGCATGCCTAGAGCCCACAAGCCCTTCTCTTGTGGTGGGGGCAACAAGAGAAACCACCACAATGAGAAGCCCACGCATCACAACTACAGAGTAGTCCCTGCTGGCTGCAACTAGAAAAGCCTGCCCACAGCAGTGAAGACCCAACACAGCCAAATAAAATAAATAAATCTTTTAAAAAGCTTTTTGCAATCCCTTTTTAAGCCACCATCAGTATTTTTTGGATTAAGGCAGGGGATATATACATATATATATAAGGGCTTCCCAGGTGGCGCTAGTGGTAAAGAACCTACCTGCCAACGCAAGAGACGAGAGACATGGGTTCAGTCCCCGGGTTGCAATGATCCCCTGGGGGGAGGAAATGGCAACCCACTCCAGTATTCTTGCCTGGAGAATCCCATCCCTTAAGGGCTATAGCCATGGGGTCGAACAGTGAGACATGACTGAAGAGACTTAGCACATACACACATATATAAATAAATCCTCTTTTATCTATTTAAAAATGCATGTGTGTACATCTGTGTGATCTGTAAGCAGCTTAACATCTGACACCTGCTGTGAGAACATAGGAAGCAAACCTAATTGGCTACAATGTACCTCCTATGTGACTGTGACCATATTCTCCAAATCCGAAATTGAGACAGAACGTCTGATAGCACATGGGACATTTGAATTTGGGACCACCCTCAAAAGAAGCTGGGAAAGCTGGCTGCACACACATCAGGGTGATGTAAAGAAGTGAAAGTGTTAGTTGCAGAGTCATGTCCGACTCTTTGCAACCCTATGGACTGTAGCCCACCAGGCTCCTCTGTCCATGGGATTCTCCAGGCAAGAATACTGGAGTGGGTTGCTGTGCCCTCCTGGGATCTTCTGGACCCAGGGATCAAACCTGTGTCTCCTACGTCTCGTGCACTGTAGGGGGGATCTTTACCATCTGAGCCACCAGGGTAGCTCAGGGTGACACAAACCATGGCCTAGCATGCTGGCTGGTTTCTGAGACAGCAAACTCTGCTGGCGAGACACCTGCCTCTCAGCCCCTGTCTTCCGACACCTGGCCTGAGGGCTCCCTCGGCTAACTGTGAACACAGGAGGAGGAAACAGAAACCGCCCCAAGGCATGCCATGCCTGCTGCCGAGGGAGACAGCCTGCAGCAGTCTCTCTGGCCTACCTCTGGATGGTGGCCAGTGCAGCTGGCAAAGCGAAGGGAGGGGTGAACTCAGTGGTCTCCCCAGCTGGGAGCAGCTCAGATGTCCCCAGCAGCCGACAGGTCCATCAACCCTTCTGCCGTCAGAGTGAAGCGGCCCCAGGCTCCCACCGGCACCAGCATATGTTGTAAGCTCACCCCATCTTTCCCTCTTATTTTTAATGTGAGGGGAGGGGGAAGGATGTGGTTCACAGAAGCCCAGGTTTGAACCCTGACTTCCGTACAACCTGACTCAAGGGCAGGCTTACAGCAGAGTCTAGGATCTGTTTCTTCCTGGTGGGACTCCACACGATGAGTTCTCTGTGTCCCTGAACTATTATTTCATCACTGACACTGATCTTCCATCAAGCAAATGTCACTCATCTCTCTCTTCCTCCTTCTGTTCTGAGACCCAGGAACCGTCGCTTCCTGAGGTCAACACGCTATGGAACATTATCTCCAGGGGAATTCTGATCCAGAGGAATCACAAGGCTTTGTTTCCTCACAAAAGAAGGCTGTGTAAGGCAGGCGCAAATCAAGCTGGGGTGACATGTGCCCTTATTTCCCAGGTCAGCTTCCTTTCAGGAACACAGCGCTCCCTGCTATTCACATGTATCCTAAGAAAGACATGGACATCAAGCTTGGGTTCTGTCTGCACCCAGGGGAAAATAATACATGCTCTTGTTGTTGAAACCTGTGTCTTGATTTGATTAGAAGGGTCATCAGAGATCAAAGAGGGTTCCACTTCCTTGCTCCTGTCTCACCAGAACTGAGTGGAGGGCGGAACTCAGAGTTCTCAGGGAGGAAAGTGAATCAAGGTTGAGACTTCCAATGGACCTGGAGAGTCCAGGGAAGCCCAGAAATAGGAACTAGATGCCTGTTTCTCTTGGGTTTGGGGAAAGGATGCTCAATTCACACCTATAAGACGGGTAAAAGGAACCTGACCAAAAGTAACTTCCAAGAGAATGAGCAAACTGGGGGAGGTCATGGGTACAGAGTTCAATACAGACATCATTCTTCTAAACATTTTTTTTAGGGTTTTTTTTTTTTTTTAATGTGGGCCATTTTTAAAGCCTTTATTGACTCTGTTACAATACTGCTAATACTGCTTCTGTTTTATGTTTTGGTTTTTTGACCACGAGGCATACGGGATCTTAGCTCCCTGAACAGGGATCGAACCCACACCCCTTGCATTGGAAGGCAAAGTTTTAGCCACTGGACCACCAGTTCAGTTCAGTCGCTCAGTCATGTCTGCCTCCTTGAGACCCCATGAATCGCAGCACGCCAGGCCTCCCTGTCCATCATAAACTCCTGGAGTTCACTCAAACTCACGTCCATTGAGTCAGTGATGCCATCCAGCCATCTCATCCTCTGTCATCCCCTTCTCCTCCTGCCTCAATCCCTCCCAGCATCAGAGTCTTTTCCAATGAGTCAGCTCTTCGCATGAGGTGGCCAAAGTACTGGAGTTTCAGCTTCAGCATCATTCCCTCCAAAGAAATCCCAGGGCTGTTCTCCTTCAGAATGGACTGGTTGGATCTCCTTGCAGTCCAAGGGACTCTCAAGAGTCTTCTCCAACACCACAGTTCAAAAGCAACAATTCTTCGGCGCTCAACCTTCTTCACAGTCCAACTCTCACACCCATACATGACCACAGGAAAAACCATAGCCTTGACTAGACGAATCTTTGTTGGCAAAGGAATGTCTCCGCTTTTGAATATGCTATCTAGGTTGGTCATAACTTCCCTTCCAAGGAGTAAGCGTCTTTTAATTTCATGGCTGCAGTCACCATCTGCAGTGATTTTGGAGCCCAGAAAAATAAAGTCTGACACTGTTTCCACTGTTTCCCCATCTATTTCCCATGAAGTGATGGGACCAGATGCCATGATCTTCATTTTCTGAATGTTGAGCTTTAAGCCAACTTTTTCACTCTCCACTTTCACTTTCATCAAGAGGCTTTTGAGTTCCTCTTCACTTTCTGCCATAAGGATGGTGTCATCTGCATATCTGAGGTTATTGATATTTCTCCTGGCAATCTTGATTCCAGCTTGTGCTTCTTCCAGCCCAGCGTTTCTCACGATGTACTCTGCATAGAAGTTAAATAAGCAGGGTGACAATATACAGCCTTGACGTACTCCTTTTCCTATTCGGAACCAGTCTGGTGTTCCATGTCCAGTTCTAACTGTTGCTTACTGACCTGCATACAGATTTCTCAAGAGGCAGATCAGGTGGTCTGATATTCCCATCTCTTTCAGAATTTTTCACAGTTTATTGTGATCCACACAGTCAAAGGCTTTGGCATAGTCAATAAAGCAGAAATAGATGTTTTTCTGGAACTCTCTTGCTTTTTTGATGATCCAGCGGATGTTGGCAATTTGATCTCTGGTTCCTCTGCCTTTTCTAAAACCAGCTTGAACATCTGGAAGTTCACGGTTCACGTATTGCTGAAGCCTGGCTTGGAGAATTTTGAGCATTACTTTACTAGCGTGTGAGATGAGTGCAATTGTGCGATAGTTTGAGCATTCTTTGGCATTGCCTTTCTTCGGGATTGGAATGAAAACTGACCTTTTCTAGTCCTGTGGCCACTGCTGAGTTTTCCAAATTTGCTGGCATATTAAGTGCAGCACTTTCACAGCATCATCTTTCAGGATTTGAAATAGCTCAACTGGAATTCCATCACCTCTACTAGCTTTGTTCGTAGTGATGCTTTCTAAGGCCCACTTGACTTCACATTCCAGGATGTCTGGCTCTAGGTCAGTGATCACACCATTGTGATTATCTGGGTCGTGAAGATCTTTTTTGTACAGTTCTGTGTATTCTTGCCACCTCTTCTTAATATCTTCTGCTTCTGTTAGGTCCATACCATTTCTGTCCTTTATCGAACCCATCTTTGCATGAAATGTTCCCTTGGTATCTCTAATTTTTCTTGAAGAGATCTCTAGTCTTTCCCATTCTGTTGTTTTCCTCTATTTCTTTGCATTGATCACTGAGGACCACCAGGGAAGTCCTAAAAAACTTTTATTAAATAACCGAGGCTGTCAGTCCAAACTGTGGGCTGTGCATACCAGAGAAAGGTACCCATCACCCAGGGGAGGTTTTCAAATTCATCAGCAACCAAGAATTAGGAATTCTTGGGCAGTGGAGGGGGTGGGGGGGTGGAGTGAGGAGGAATGTCACAGTAGGTCCTTCCATAAGTAAACTGATGTAGATGGGAAGTTTGCTAAGGTTGATGGAATGATCTTTGCTCTTTTTCTCAACCTTGCCAAACTTTCTCCCATAACTTAAAACAAGATAATAATAATAATAAAGAGCCATGGGACAGGGCACGCCTCACCCTTCATGTAAGTGATGCACCTACCATCACAGCACCCACGGGCTAGCATCCTTCTGGAAGGCAGTCTGCACTCCAGACAGCCCTGCAGAGCCTAGTTAGAGATGTTGTCATGTGGCCAGCGAGTGACGTAGCTCTTAGGAACTTAAGGTCCAGTTTTCTGCATCCAGAACAGGGCCACCCAGGTTTCTTATATTTCTCCTTATTTCCCATGGTAGAAAAAGAGGCTTTATCTTGATTGTTTTTCTAAACTTGAACTCTAGGCCTGTCTTTTAAAAAGGGATCCATTAAAACTAGCAGTCTGTTTAATTTAAAAAGCCAACAGAGTTAATCACTTGTTAATACTTAACTTTTGAAAATCTAGGCTGGGATATGGCAGATTTTGCTAAGAGTTACCTGTCCCTGAGCCAAATATAAGCACAGAATGAAGGACAAGGCCGTCAAGCTACAGGCAATGGCTTTCTTCTTCTTTTTTTAAAGGTTTTAAAACTATTTTGTATTGGAGTACAGCCATTTAACAATGTTGTGAGTTTTAGGTGCACAGTGAAGGGACTTAGCCATACATATACACATATCCATTCTCCCCACAAACTCCCCTCCCATGCCATGTAACAGGCAATGGTTTTTTTTCAATGACAAAAGACATTCAAACCCCTATACATTCCAATAAGGTGATAACTGGCTATTTGGGCTTCTTTAAATCTAGGGAACACAAAGGAAACTCACCTTGAAAACTTGCTGGGGCCTTCGCCATCTTCATCATCAAAGTCCATTCTGGAAAAGTCAAGTTCACAAGTGAGCATTCATTAGAAGTAGAACATTTAACTGGACACATGAGCTGTTGGCTTGAGGGGGGTTGATTTGGTCAGACTGCTCTCCAACAATCCTAGCCCTTGACAGTGCGATAAACAGCATCTCCACACAGTCCTCAAACAGGTTTGGGACAAGAAAAGGCAAAATGAAAGGTCTACGGTACCAGCGTCATTAATCACGTGGTTGAGGGCTTCTGCACAGTGCTGAAATACTGACTCGACCCTTCAAGAACCCTTTACAGGCTGCCGTGCTGGAAAAGTCAGCACCCCATATTTCCCACCATCTTTGGGGACACCTGCACCCCTCCACATCATGTATCAACACTGGACTTCCTCCTTTGACTATCTAGTGGTATATTAACAGATGGAGAAAGCTCCAGGGAGCTTGGAAACAAGAAGCTTTAGAGGCAAAGAAGGCATACTGCTAGTTGTGCCATGTGACGACTTGGCTGGCCTCGATGAGTTAAGTGAAAAAGGCATTTAAGGCCATTACCCTATAAACTCTGGGTCCAAGTAAATGGATGTGGGAGGAGATACAGTTGTTTAGTGCCTGAGTTAGTCAGAGTGGCTGTCTGCTTATTGAAACTTACCCAAGACATACTCAGATTCCCACTTTACTGGGTCTCTCCAAACAAACATTGAAAAGTTTTGACTGATATTTGTTTAGCTGATATCCCAAACTCTCCTTCTCAAAAAAAGAAAAACAACAAAGCAGCCCTCCCTAATGTCAATTAATTTTACTCCTTGAAGATGTTACGGCAGAACAGTTAATTAGTACGAGGTGTACCCAGAGTCTTCAGGAACAAAATAGAAACAGTACAGATGTTTTGATTCTCCCGGACATTCACGGGGAGTGGGCTTCCTTGAGGAAGAACGTCTCAGGCATTCTGCACTCCCCATCTTGTTCTTAGGGGGCCTGATGGATTGAGCGGGACACAGTTCCCGTGGCCTCCAGGCAGAAGGGAATCCAGCCTGCCTGGTGGCCAGGAGCTTGCCACAAGAATGGCGGGTGTGCTCCAGAACCACACTACAGGTGCCACGGCTGCTGGCCTCATGGGAGACATGACCCCACCCGCAGCTCTCAGGCTGGGGCGCAGGGCGTAGTGGTGACGTGGGGAGGGCTCGGGGCTCCCAGGCCAACTTTCAAGGGAAGAGCTATCACTCCACAAGCACATGGGAGAGGGCCCTAAAGAGGTAAACTCTCCAGGCTTTGGGGTTACTTGGGGAACCAAAGGACTGGGATGACACAGGGCAAAGGAACACTGTTTTTTCTTTACAATCATTTGTTTATTTTTATCTTGTTTTATGAGCAGTGTGACCAGAGTTCTGATCTGAGATGACCTGATGGGATTTATGCCCATTTAGAACCCCCAAGTTCCAGACTTGAGGGCTTGCATTCAGAATAAAGGAACAAAAGGAGTTATATAACTAAAGAGATGACGGTAACAATAACAAAAATACTTGTGCACAATTAGAAGAGGGGAGGCAGGGAAGAAAAATTATAAGAAAGGAAAAATAGAATTAAAACATCCCTGGGAGAGAGAGACAAGGACCCCCCACAATGCAGAGTGTGTAACGGGGTACCAGACAGCAGCAGCAGAGTTGTCTACGTTGTGGGAAAATGAAGGCTGAATGCACGACTTCCTAAAGGAAGGAAAGTCACCAATACGCTGCTTAACTACTAAGGCTTCGCCTCACCTTTCCTGAAAATTACATCTGGGAGACCCCATAGACGGCAGCCCACCAGGCTCCCTCGTCCCTGAGATTTCCCAGGCAAGAACACTGGAGTAGGTTACCATTTCTTTCTCCAATGCATGAAAGTGAAAAGTGAAAGTGAAGTCGCTCAGGCGTGTCCGACCCTCAGTGACCCCATGGACTGCAGCCTTCCAGGCTCCTCTGTCCATGGGATTTTCCAGGCAAGAGTACTGGAGTGGGGTGCCATTGCCTTCTCTGACATCCAGGAGAAGAAAGCACTAAAAAGCCTGTCTCTGGGCTTCTGCAGCGCTGCAGAACCACACCGTCACCTAGTGTTCATCATGGGTAAGAGCGACTTTGCTGCAGACAGAAAGGTTACTTAACACCCCTGGGCTGTCAAAAACAGCTCAGTGGTTAAGAAAAAGAAATCGCATTTTCAGAATTCCAATGGATTTATGCAAGCATTTAGATAAACCTCAAGTGGGTGCGAGATGATCAGTTATCTTTAAAATGCCTTTCAGCTCCAGTTGATAGGACTGTGATCATCTGGCTCCTGCAAGATGCAGTTTTTTAGTCAGCCGTCCCTCCTGAGCCTGCAGATCTTTGGGGTGTTGAGGGTGACATATGTCCTGATTTTCCCAGGAGGGGATCCGCGGGGGGGAAGCGCTTCAGTGCTGGAGCCGGGGAAGCCCTGGGCCAACCAGGGCTATGTCACCCTCATTTTCATAAGGACAGCTCAGTTCTTTACCCCATCCTCAAGCGGCAGACGGGTAGAGAGGAGAGCCTCAGGGTAAACGGTCCCGGTCTGGACCACGTCAACCCAATCAAGCAGAGTGTAAGAGACGGAGTGCCAGGCTCTGGAGGCAGTTTTCTGAAGACTGCTGAAAACTGAGGAAGCAGGACTTCTCTATGAAAATTCAGGGACCACAGATCTGTACCTTTCTACCCATGCAGGTGTGTGATCACATATGAGCTGCGATCACATGTAGGAATTGTGAAATGTATCGTGTCGGGGTGAACTCAGGAGAGAAAACAGGACACAAACGACTGTTTAGATCCTCAGGGTAACTCACTTGACCCCAAAACGACTCACTGCTCATCAGCCACACAGAAAAATTGCAACTTCTGAGGACAGAAGGATCTTTTGGAAGACTCCTTGCCAAGACCCTGCCTTTGGGTCTTCTGTCATCAATTCAAATGCTCCACTTTAAATATGACTCCAATAGCTCTGTTTATTTCTCCTGCTATAAAAACTCCAAGTAAATCATCCTTTGTTTTGTATCTTTTATGTATCTCTATTATACCACAGCATCTGGATAATAAAGGAGAGAAATCAAAATATGACTTTTAAGTCCTATTGTGTTCACTTTGAAGAATTTGGTACCATCAGTGGATGAGGTAAGAGTCCTCCAAAGGTGGGCTGAAGATGCCTTCTGCCTCACTTTCCTGTTCTGAGCATGATTTCTACCCTCAATAAAAAGTCGTGAAAGGCACTTTTGAGCTTGCATCTGGTTCAGAGTGAGCAATGTGAATCTGCCTCACAGCGATTGTGTAATAATAATAATAATGCATCATCCACTATGAGTCATCAAAGAATCCACTTTTGCTCTTATGAAAAAAGATGACAGGCCGTGCCCGCCAGGCTGGTTGTAGAGCTCAGCAAAGGAGCAACCCTGGGCTGCTCGAAGCTGCTATTGACAAAAGGTGAAGGGACATGGGTGCCAGCAAATGCCAGATGACAGCATCACTACTGCATAATCCGAGCCAAGCGAAACATGTACTTACGTAACCACATTCCAGCAGCCACGGGCTTACACTGCAGGGAGACGCTGGTGTACTGGCTGCACACGATTTGGAAATCATTCTCCTCAATGATGATGCTTTAGAAGCCCAGCATCTGACTCCAAGGCAGCGGGAAGGGGCTAGGACTCCTGGTCCTCACCACCCTTACCTCCCCTTCCCGATAGGGGCTGACTCTGGAGTGGGCACAACCTGTCCACAACAATGACAGCCCACCCCCCTGTCTTTTGAAAAGAACCCAATGTGCCCTGTGGGTGCCCCCTAGCCCCATCCCATCCCCTCACCGGGATCAGGGAGTCCTCTACAAAAATGCAGCCCAGGTGACTGGCTTCTGCTTCCTTCCCCCACACATGTGGAATCACTTTGCAAAGAATCTGAAACTTCTGAACCTTCACCTTGTGTCCCCACTGCCCGCAGAGCACGGAGCTTGCTAAGACGTGTACTGGGGAGCCTGTCAGGGGAGTGGAGGGAACATTCGGGCCAGAGGATCCTCGGCACTGGGCCAGGCATGTGGCCAGGGGAGCCAAACCCACTAGGGGTCAGTTCTACTTGGCTCTGAAACCCCAGGGCTGGGTAGTTATCCTGGGAATCGGGACAAGTTCCTCCACCAGAATAACCAAGTCAGAGTGGGAAGACCTGGGTAGGGAAGAGGAGCGGGAGGAAGGATCCTTCCACCCGCCACAGCCCATCTCTTGGACAGCAAGGAGATCAAACCAGTCTATCCTAAAGGAAATTAACCCTAAATATTCATTGGAAGGACTGATATTGAAGCTGAAGCTCCAAGACTTTGGCCAACTGATGCAAAGAGCCAACTCATTGGAAAAGACCCTGATTCTGGGAAAGATTGAAGGCAGAAGGAGAAGGGGGAGACAGAGGATGAGATGGTTGAATGACATCACCAACTCAATGGACATGTGTGCTAATATGCTAAGTCACGTCAGTCATGTCCAACTCTCTGCAACCCCATGGACTGTAGCCCACCTGGCTCCTCTGTCCATGGGACTTTTCAGGCAAGAATACTGGACATGTTTGGGCAAACTCCAGGAGAGTGAAGGACAGAGAAGCCTGGCATGCCGCAGTCCATGGGGTCACAAGGAGTTGGACACGACTGAGCGACTGAACAACACAACCCACCTCTCCTCTCTCCTTCTCCCCCTCCCTATGTCTCTAACTGTGCTGAACACTCTAGGAGAGAAGGAGGAGGAGGGGCAAGATGGCAGGGATGGGGAAGCATGTGTAAATGGCCACAGTTCATGGGCAGGGGCCCCAGTGGGGTGACCTGCTATTTGAGGAACGTGACTTACATCGGGGTCTCCTTTGTACAAGCATGGGGGCTGAGAGCAGAAGAGCCTTATCACTGCTGTGGCTACTCTACAACAGTGAAGGCCTCCATCACAGAATTTCAGCAAAACATGTAAAAATATCAGAGGTAAGAATTACTCTGGAAACCACCCTGTGAAAAGGGAGGTTTCTTTGTGAGACACAGAGCTCCCCCCGTGAGTCCCAGGGGCTTAGCAGAAGGAAGCACAGTTTTCTGGCTGCTCCCTCTGAAGGGGGAAATGGAGTCAGGTGTAGGGCTCTAAGAATGAAGATAATGAAGGACAGGCCTCCGGGAGGTGGCTGGTTCCCTGATCTGCCTCCGGAGGTGTGTGTCCTCCTCCTCCTGCTTGGGAGGGTGTGTCAGCAATTGCTGCTCATCCCCTTGAACCTCTGGTTTTTTTGCTTGGCATTGGGCTTCCTTGGTTCTAAGTGGAGCAGAACTCTAAGCCAGCAGTCCACAACCTTTTTAGCACTGGAGATCAGTTTCATGGAAGACAATTTTTCTGCCGATGGGGCTGGGGGAAGGTTTCGGGATGATTCTCATCAGGAGCGAGGCAACCCAGATCCCTTGCATGTGCCGTTCACTGTAGAGTTTGAGCTCCTATGAGAAGCTAATGCCCCCACCGATCCAACAGGAGGCGGAGTTCAGGTGGTGATGGGAATGATGCAGAGCGGCTACAAGTATAGATGAAGCTTCACTCCATTGCTCGCTGCTGCTCACCTCCTGCTATGCAGCCCAGTTCCTAACAGGTCACGGACCAGTACCGTGGGGGACCCAGCAGGTTGGAGACACCTGCTCTAGGTTGTGTCTCAGTCTCACCCCACCAAGGTCCTCCTCCACCTCCGGAATCACACTGAGTATACGTGCTCTGGGAGGGAAAGGGGCAGCTGGGAGGACTCCTTCACAAAGAAGCCTGAGTCCACTGTCCGATCATCAGCTCAGGGAGCCAGCAGAAGTCAGGGTCCAGATGTCAGGCTGGGGCCAGGATCTCGGGGGCGGGGGAGGGGAGTAGCCTCAGCTCGCTGAAGCCTAGCACACACTCTGCAGGGGTTGGGGGCGGGCAGGTGGCGGGGGTCGGGGGAATGGCACAGACTCCTGGCAGAGTCTCTCAGAGACCACTTTCCTTCCCGCAATACTGGGCTCCAGCCTCTCTGCCTGTGCCTGGTGCCTGGCCCAGCCCTACCTTCCTGCATCAGAGAGTCCTGTGCCGCCTTCTTAAAAAGGACTGGGCCTGCACTGAGGCTCTGTCCCCAGGGAATGGACGTGAGAGAGCAAAGGCATTTAAAATAATTTTTTAAAGACCTGGATTCTTTAAAAAAAAAAAAATGCAGTAAGTTGATATGTTGACAGCAAGTGCATTCTTTTAACAACCCAGACTCCACTGAGCTTAGCACCTAGTTAGAAAGAAGAGCTGGTTAAAGGAGGATATCTGGGTTTGCAGTAAGCGCTGGAGGCAGGCTGATCTGAGGAGTGTGGCCCCAAGCACCCCACTGCTCACAACAGCTCAGTGGGTCCCATGTAAAGATGGAACTCTGGCTGCATCAGCACCCTGGGGGCATTCAGGGGTGGGAGGGAGCTGAACCAAGGGAAAGTGGGGAACCAGGCTCCATAACCCCCTCCATAATCACCAAAATCTTAGCCCCTCTTTTGAAGACCAGCACACAGGCAGCAGTCTTTTCACCATCTAAAATGATAACACTGAAGGCACTTTTTCATCCTATCCTATTCCATTCTAGATCCTCAAAATACACCTGCCCCCCACCTCTACCCCTGCTGGGGGCAGCCCAGGCACCTTTAAGAATTGCATTGGTTAAGAGGAAACTCTCGGGTTTAAAATGCGAGACCATTTTACAAATGAGGAGCCCTGTCTTCCTGGGGAGAACCTGTGTTATGGGAAAATGCATTCATAGGACAAACTGACTTTATGTGAGAAACTTTGTATATCAAATATTTCATTGAAAATGAAGTTGATTCAATGAAGAAAAGGAGTTGGTTGATAAACAAGAGTCTGACCACGTAGACTCTGTTCTTCTTGCAGGGATCTGTGATGGCTGATTTGTTTCTGAGACCTGCACTCAGTTACAGATGTGGTACATCATGAGTACATGCTGTTTTGGGTTCCATCGGCTCAAGAGTGATGGTCTTTCTGGTCACACCAGAACTCATCACTCTTACCAACATTACGGGCAGAGTAGGTTACAGTGGAAGCTGCCCAGCCTTTAGATGCCGGACTAGAGCCAGGTGTTTTGTTTTGTTTTTTTCTTTTTTTTGAGAGGAATTCCTGCACAGCACCTGGCAAAGACTGGTACCCAGAGCAAAGAACAGAAAGCACCAGAGGGATCCTTGCTGCCCACAGGAGCTGAAGCTCGACCCTCAGGGTGCCTCTGGCTGGTGGGCTCAGGCGGACGGATGGGTGAGCCCCCTCCCTGAGAGAGATGGCTGGAGCAAGGCCCAGCAGGACCACAGAGCCGTTCTCACAGTAAGAACAAGCAAACAGAAGTCCCCAGCTGGGTGCCGAGGCCCAAAAACACTTAGAGGCGATCACATGCCTGGTTAGGAATCCCACGGAATCTAATAAACAGGATGCAAACTGCTGAGCTCTTACTCTCTGGGACAGGGAGAGACAATATTTTCCTAACAGGTCAAGAATGTTGTGCAACGCATATCCAACGCAGTTCCCAGAAACACCGAGGGGGCTTACCCGGATCGCCGCTTTCCTCCTCGGGCGGGCATGGCCCCCGCCATCCTCACCTGTCCAGTGGACGCCATGGGGGCGACGGGCAGCGTCACTGAGCCAGGGATGTCTGAAGCCATTTCTGTAATTCAGCAAAGAGGAGAGGTTTTGTTAATGACAGAGAAGTCCAGGAATGAGCAGAAAAATTGTCCAGCTAACCAAAAGCACCACCTGGGAGGAGAACCGGGGAACCTGGGTACTGGCCCTTCCTTAGTCATGTGACCTGACTGAGCCCTTCCCTAGTCCGGGCTTTGCCTTTCTCCTCTGGAAAACAACATCCCAGGCAGCATGCCTATATTTAGTTTCAGTGGTTAAAGAAAAAAAAGTTCTCACAGCTAACAGCATTCATAAAGAACTCTTGTTTCCTGTCACGTGGAGGCAGGTAAGATGTTCAGAAGTTCAGGCACATGGCACAAGCTACAGGGAAAGAACCACTGCTGGTCCCAAATACTGGTAGCCCACTGGGGCAAACCTAGAGAGCCAGTCTCCTGCAGCAGCATCACAGATGCTCCGACCTCACCCTGGGCATCTGTGTTCAAGCAGAAAGTCTGCCCCCTGCTTAAATTTGGACTCAGAATCCCTGACTGTAGAGGCCTTCCTGGCCCTCCATTCACGATGAAGACCGTGAGGTCCCAGGGCCTTAAAAACACCCCCTCAGGCCACAAGAAAGGAAAACTACGACAAACCTAGACAGTGTATTAACAAGCAGAGACATCTCTTTGCTGACAAAGGTCCATATCATCAAAGCTATGGCTTTTCCAGTAGGGATGTATGGATGTGAGAACTGGACCATAAAGAAGGCTGAGCACTGAAGAACTGATGCTTTTGAGTTGTGGTGCCAGAGAAGACTCTTGAGAGTCCCTTGGACTGCAAGGACATCAAGCCAATTAGTCCTAAAGGAAATCAACCCTGAATATTCACTGGGAGGACTGATGCTGAAACTGAAGCTCCAATACTTTGGCCACCTGATGTGACCTCATTAGAAAGACCCTGATGCTGAGAAAGATTGAGGGCAGGAGGAGAAGTGGACAACAGAGGATGGATGGCATTGTCGACTCAATGGACATGAGTTTGAGCAAGCTCCGGGAGATAGTGAGGGATAGGGAAGCCTGGCATGCTGCAGTCCCTGGGGTCGCAAAGAGTCAGACACAGCTTAGAGATTGAACAACAGGCTGCATGGCAAGCCAGTGAGGGCGGCTCTCTACAGCCAGGCCTCCGAGGCAGAAATATTAATTTAAAGCATAAGTAGGTCTGTCATTAGATGAGAGTGCCTTCCCCGTGCTTCACTACCATAATATATTATTTCTTACGAGCTAGAAATTTTCAGAAGCTTGTTAAGGCAATGATCAGCATTCTACATTTCAAAGAAACCACAGTTTAAGAATTTCTCCTTCCCACTTGTGGCAAGCTCGTGAACTCAGACGCCCTGTCCTCAGACCATTAAATGGCAAGAGCAATCCTCCAGTGGCCTCTCTGATCCTGTTTATTGCTCTTGGAAATGACTTGCACAGGGCTCGATTTTCTCAGCCTAACTCTTATCCAGGGCAGAAGGGAAGCAAGAGTCTACAAAAATGTATTTCAGAAAGACAGTCTGGGATAAATATGAAAATCTGGACCCTTGTTAGTGAAGGAATGCTGGTGATGCTCAGAAGTTACAGCTCTGCCTCCTCCCAGAAACCACAGAGGCATCTGATCCTCAGTTATGTCCAAAGACATTGTGTTTAATAAACATATTCCAGAGAAGGCAATGGCACCCCACTCCAGTACTCTTGCCTGGAAAATCCCATGGGCGGAGGAGCCTGGTAGGCTGCAGTCCATGGGGTCGCTAAGAGTCAGACACGACTGAGCAAGTTCACTTTCAGTTTTCACTTTCATGCATTGGAGAAGGAAATGGCAACCCACTCCAGTGTTCTTCCCTGGAGAATCCCAGGGACGGGGGAGCCTGGTAGGCTGCCCTCTATGGGGTCGCACAGAGTCGGACACAACTGAAGTGACTTAGCAAGGTCAACTTAAACTAGTCCCCTTGAAACTTCTGAAGAAAAATCTCACAGTACTAACAGACATAATCTTAATTTAGCTACTCCACTAGATTCACAAAAATTTGAGAGCTATCAGGTTTTTCTTTCAACTAATGTAATCCTCTCCACTGTAGACAGTGAATGTACTGTATTTGTTACAGCTAGGCAGTACGACCAGCAATGACTTGATAATCTGACATCTGCCTGCTTCTGATAAGAAATTTGTATTTTTTCCTGAAATGGAGGCTAAACCATGTTAAGTCCATTAAGGCCTCAAACTGAAGGCTGAGTCACTGCCAGTGCAAACACGGGCAAAACAAAAGTCACCACTTCCCAAAGTAAGTCTCATAGAACATCAGGCCCTTAAGATTTTCCAAGAAAAGGGTTCCGTGGTCAAACGCGCGAGGGAAAAGCCACACCTTTTTTCCCCTCTCCAAGATTCCAAAGTCCACCCAAAACAGACTGAGAAGTCCTAATAGGAGGACATTTATTTAACTGTGACTAGTGGAAACAGTGTCAGACTTTATTTTTTTAGGCTCCAAAATCACTGCAGATGGTGACTGCAGCCATGAAATTAAAAGACGCTTATTCCTTGGAAGGAAAGTCATGACCCACCTAGATAGCATATTCAAAAGCAGAGACATTACTTTGCCAAAAAAGTTCCATCTAGTCAAGGCTATGGTTTTTCCAGTGGTCATGTATAGATGTGAGAGTTGGACTGTGAAGAAGGCTGAGTGCCGAAGAATTGATGCTTTTGAACTGTGGTGTTGGAGAAGACTCTTGAGAGTCCCTTGGACTGCAAGGAGATCCAACCAGTCCATTCTGAAGGAGATCAGCTCTGGGATTTCTTTGGAAGGAATGTTGCTAAAGCTGAAACTCCAGTACTTTTGCCACCTCATGCGAAGAGTTGACTCATTGGAGAAGACTCTGATGCTGGGAGGGATTGGGGGCACGAGAAGAAGGGGATGCCAGAGGATGAGATGGCTGGATGGCATCACTGACTCGATGGACGTGGGTCTGAGTGAACTCTGGGAGTTGGTGATGGACAGGGAGGCCTGGCGTGCTGCGATTCATGGGGTCGCAAGGAGTCGGACACAACTGAGCGACTGAACTGAACTGAACTGATCCCAGGATACCATAAAGGTCTCTAATTAATGTTTATCAATTAATTAATTAATTTGGGGGGCTGCACTGGGTCTTCATTGCTGCTCACAGGCCTTCTCCAGCTGTAGTGAGCAGGGGCTACTCTTTGTTGCGGTGTGCGGCCTCTCACTGCAGAGGCTTCTCTTGTTGCAGAGCACAGGCTCCAAGGCGTGCGGGCTCAGTAATTGTGAAGCACAGGTTCAGTTGCTGTGCTGCATGTGGGATCTTCCTAAATCAGGGATCGAACCCATGCAGTATCCCCTGCATTGGCAGGCAGATTCTTAACCACTGGACCACTAGGGAAGTCCATGTGGAGACTCCTAAAATGCGTTTTCTGAACAAATAATGTTTCACGTGACTCTAGTTTTTTAAAGTCAACTATCTCGTTCCTGCCTTTGAACTAAGGACATGTCAAGCTTTGAGAAATTTTTACCCGTGTCTGCAGACTTGGAAAGGCCCACCTGCAGTCACCTTCTGGCTCAGAGGTTGGCAAGGAGGAGGAAGGAGTAGAAAAAGGAAGACAATGTGCAGTTAGGAAAGAAGATGATATGTGTCCCATTTTATGTGGACTGTAATGCTCCACAGAAACCCTGTCTATGGGGCAAGGGTTGAGGAGTTTGGAAAGTCCAGTTCTTTCCTCAAAGAGATGAGGGACACAAGGAAAGAGAGATTCAGTGACTTGCCCAGGTGCGCCCCCTGGACCAGGGGCCGGGCCACAGGGAGGGCCCAGACTTGCTGTCATCTTATTCTGCGTGACCATTTCCCATGATTAAGTTTCATCGGCCCAGAAGAAGGGCCAGTGAGGACAGGCCCACAACCAGCTTGCCTCCATCAACGCCCACTGGGTATATTCTTGTGCCCTCCCAGCGTGGTGCAAGATGCCAAATGTAAGTTGGCAGGTAGACACAAGTAGTTTCTACCATGGAGAAAGCATATGCTTCATGAAGGTCACCTGACAGATACACTGAGCCAGCTGCAATCTTTACATGTGACGTGAGGGTGTCATAAAGCCAGAGCATGGTGGCTTTAGGGGGAGAGGAGCAAGGGAGCAAATACATTAACAGAATCTGAAGACTGAGAGGCACAAACACCTCCCCAGCAAAGAGGGCTACCCAGACAAAACAGACGGATGTCGGCTCACCAGCCACAATGGCCAAAACGACCCCTTCCCCAACTCAAGAAGCATTTCTTTTTTAATTAGTTTTTATTGGAATGTAGTTGCTTTACAATATTGTTAAATTTCTGCTGTACAGCAAACTGAATCACTTATATGTATACACATATCCCCTCTGTTTTAGATTTCTTTCTCATTTTCAAGAAGCATTTCTAAGAAAACGTGGCTCATTCTAGTTCTACTTTTCTCTTGTAAATTGCATTTGTATATCTTTTTTTATTTTATGTTTATTTTTTTAGATGGAAGGATAACTGCTTCACAATGTTGGATTAGTTTTTCTGTACAATGAAGTGAATCAGCCACAGGTATACATATATCCCCTCCCTCTTGGATCCCCCAATCCCCCTGCATTCATATATCTTATATCCATTTCTCTTCTAAGTTTCAGATGTTCTTTCTCATCTAGTTGTAAGATGCTTTTTATGACAGATACTGAAGCTTTGCCAAATTTTCTGAAAATACTTAACAATCTTTCTCCTATTTGTTGCTTGCTTTTTTAGGTTGAAAGATTTTTTTAACACTAGACAAAGCCTTAAGAGGTAGAGTTTTAAGATGTATTGATCAGCTCCAGTTGCCATAACAAAATACCATACACTGAGAGGCCTGAACAAAAGAAATGTATTTCCACCCAGTCTGGAAAATGGGAAGTCCAAGATGAAGGTGCCAGCCAAACTGGTTGCAGTAAGAACCCTCTTGCTGGATTACAGACTGCCACCTTCCCTCCATGTCATCACATTTTCTCTTCTTATAAGACTACTAATGTTCTTGGTGTTCCAGTGTTCTTGCCTGGAGAAATCCAGGGACGGCAGAGCCTGGTGGGCTGCCGTCTATGGGGTCGCACAGAGTCGAACACGACTGAAGTGACGCTGCAGCAGACTCATGACCTCATAACCTCATTTAACCTTAACTACCTGCCATAAGCTCTATCTTCAGAACAGTCAACTGGGGTGTTAAGGCTTCAACAAATGAATTTTGGGAAGATACAGTTCAGTCCACAGCAGAAGAAAAGATCAATTGTCCTAACCTCATTTATTCTAGTCCTTCCTTTTCCCCGTAAGTTTTTTTTTTAAATAATGACTAACTTCTTTAACACTTTCATTCTATTTACTTATTGATTTGGCTGCTTCAGGTCTGAGTTGCAGCATATGGGATCTAGAGTTGCAGCATGCGAACTCTTACTTGTGGCAATGTGGGGTCTAGCTCCCTGACCAGGAATCAAATCTGGGACCCCTGCACTGGGAGCTCAAAGTCGTAGCCACTGGACCACCAGCGAAGTCCCAGCATTCAGTTTATTTCTACTTTATGATGTTACTATGATGTGACACTGTATTGTGTATTATGATCATTGCTACTGGTGTGAATGAGATCACCTTTCCCAGATACTTTCTGATTGCTTAGTAGCTATGAAGACAATTGTGCTGCAGTAACTCTTCACAAGTGATATCAACTGATTTGACCAGCAGCTAGATAGGCGCTGCCCTCCCCTCCCTTGCTGTTCTGTGTATGTATTATCGTTTCAAAATCTGAATTCCTGGATAAAGAGTTTCTAGGGCCATTGCCATGTGTCCTGCCGTTTCACCAAATTTTCAAATTTGCTCTAATAATTTGTCATTAAATCTTATGAATTTTCTAATTTTACCAAGCCTATGGGCTACCAATAATACTATTTTCTCACTTCAAATAGTTAAATGTTTGATTTCTTTTCAAGTCTTATTTCATTGACCAGAGTTTCCGAGATAATTTGATAATAATGACCAGTAAGTGGGAATAGAAAGGCCATGGGGTTCTGCAGTGAAACATATCTGGTTTCAAATTACAACCCAAAAACTTCTTAATAATAATCTACTTTAAAGGATCACTTGAAAAATTAAGGATAATGTTTATAAAGAGCCTCAGACAGTGTCTGGGAAGGGAAAAAACTCTCAAGCACCAATGATTAAAATGATCATGATTATGGTGATGGTAAGTAAACTTGCTTGGTCCTTGAATATAATTGCGGGTTTAAGACAAATACAGTTTATGACGTCAAGGAAATCTGCTGCTGTTCGTATTTCTTAACTGATTCATGGAATGGATGTCTCATTTTACCAAATATCATTGTGGTAACTAACACAGTGTTTTAGATACCAAACAAACCAAGCAAAATATGCAATCGATGAGACCAAAATTCACTTGAAAGGTTAAACTTTTCTCTAACATCTTTTAAAAACCACTCTTAGTACATTCAAATAGAAA
Organism: Bubalus bubalis; assembly: GCF_019923935.1. NCBI lineage: Eukaryota > Metazoa > Chordata > Mammalia > Artiodactyla > Bovidae > Bubalus > Bubalus bubalis. The sequence goes on from NC_059176.1 coordinate 43,851,927, forward strand.
TATAAAAAATACATCTCTCTCATCTATAACCTACATCCATATCTACCAACTGATCCGGGGGTGTCAGCCTTCTTTGGATAAGCGACTACCTGCTCCCTAAACCTGGCAATTTCTCCATATGATTTGAATATAAGTTAGCAAAGCTCCTAGGACATCCATCCAGGAAAAGTGGGCAGAGAAAGTTCACTCACTTGGTGTCAGAGGTGAGGGTCTCCAGGCAGAGCATGGTTTTCAGTGGAATAGAAAATGCTATTCAATTAGATGGAAAGTAGTCCTGTGAGTACACTATTGATGTGCAGGGTTTCTGAATTTCACTTCAAAAGGAAGTAAAGTGGAACCTTGACTATAGCACTGGGCAGAGAGGAAATAGCATGAGATACCTAACAGGTGACGACCTGGCCACAGTCATACCCTGGGGTGTGCAAGAACACAGCCTCTGTGTAGGAGGACTTGGCAGTATGTATCAAGAGACATCAAATTACCCATGCCTCACAAGGGCGTCCCTGGTGGCTCAGCGGTAAAGAACCTGCCTGCAACACAGGAACCACAGGAGTATGAGGATTCCATCTCTGGGTCCAGAAGATCCCCTGGAGGAGGGCATGGCAACTCACTCCTGTATGCTTGCCTGGAGAATCCATGGACAGAGGAGCCTGGTGGGCTACAGTCCATGGGATCTCAATGAGTCAGACATGACTGAAGCAGCTGAGCACGCACGCACAAGAGGATGCCAGGGCAGTGCGTGTGTACTTGCCGTATGTGCAGAAAAAGACGGGAAGGCGGATACAAGGACACCAATGTGTTAAACTTGGCTACTTTTGTTGTGGGAATTATAGGTGGGTTTTATTTCCTCCTAAAAGCTCTTTTTATTTCTGAATATACTAGGATTTTTTCCCAAATAACTTGTGCTAATTTAACATTAATCAAATGATGTGTTAATTTAATGAACACAAATAGAGAAATAAATATTTTTAAAGGGTTTCACTGTAAGACACATTCGAAAGCATACACAGCTGGAGAGCTAGAAGCAGTGAATGAATGAGTCAAAGGAAGAGGATGACTTCTTAATAAAAAGAGTGTCCAACAATGGAATGTGTTGGCTTAATGATGATGATAAACATCAACATATATACACTTACTAGGGGCTTCCCTGGTGGCTCAGATGGTAAAGCATCTGCCTGTAATGCAGGAGAGCCGGGTTCAATCCCTGGGTTGGGAAGATCCCCTGGAGGAGGAAATGGCAACCCACTCCAGTACTCTTGCCTGGAAAATCCCATGGACGAGGACCCTGGTAGGCTACAGTCCATGGGGTCGCAAAGAGTTGGACATGACTGAGCGACTTGCCTTTTACTTTCACTATGTATAAAATCAATAACTAATAACCTACTGTACAGCGCAGGACACTACTCAGTGCTCTGTGGTGACCAAAACGGGAAGAAAATCCAAAAAGGAGGGGCTAAATGTATACCTATAGCTAATAGGTATAGATTTACCTAAAAGATTTACATTAGGTGCTTACCCTGTTCTAATCTCTTCACATGAGCTTTACATCCAGCCTACAAGAGAGGCATAAATCAGCCCATTTTACAGACAAGGGAGTTGAGGCAGAGAGAAGTCAGTGCTATGCCCCAGCCACAGGGCTGTGAAGGGGGAAAAAGAACTCTCATGGGTCAGTCCCACCTCTGTAGGGCCCTCGCCTCCTCAAGGGGCCCAGGCAGAGGCTGGGCAGCCAGCAGACCCTTTCCCAGTTAGGGCAGGTGGGGCAACAGGAGCCATCGTAACATCCAGACTCTAAATCACAGATCCAGGTGGACATTGTGTGACGTGCAGAAAGTTTCCATGCTTTGGGGTCACTCTGCGGCCACAGGCAAATTATGGATCGTCCCCTAAGCAACAGACTCCTCATCTATAAATAACGAAAATGCCCACATTATCCACAGTTACTGTGGGGCTTAAGGAAGATCCCTTATGTCAGATACCTGGCAGAAGGTATGGTCCCTCTTTTCCTTTTACTTCCCCCCCAAGACAAGAATGCTTTTTAAAGCAGATATTGTGTGTGCGTGTCTGTACTTTTCCAGAACCCTTGAGCAAAAGTTCGCTTCTCTATGCCTCAGTCTTCTGTCTAGAAAATGGCCATAATAATAAACAGTAAATTCCTCATGACATTGCTATGAGGATTTAAAAAGCTAATATCTGTAAAGCACTTAGCATGATGTCTGGAACACAAAAGGATGTCTAAGCCTTTGCTAAGTAACACACCCGTGCACATGCTCAGTTACTCAGCTGTGTCAGACTCTTTGAGACCTCATGGACTGTAGCCCTCCAGGCTCCTCTGTCCATGGGATTTCCCAGGCAAGAATACTGGAGTAGGTTGCCATTTCCTTCTTCTCCAGGGGATCTTCCTGGACCAGGGATTGAACCCACATCTCCTGTGCTGGCAAGCAGATTCCGTATCACTAGTGCCACTTGGGAAGCCAGGTAACATATACATAGACACTAACAAAACTTAGTATAATTTCTTTCTGTAAGGAATTAGATCACTTCTGCAATTTGGTTTGTATGGCTATGTCTCACAGGAGTGCAGGAAAGGGACAGTGGGCCACAGAAGGGAGCTGGCCATACGACTGACTCCTCTGCAGCCCCCACGCAAAATGTCTTCAGGGTGACGCCCGTGCAAAGGGAGGCCAAGAGGGGCTGCCACAGCCCCGGGAGCCTGAGCTGGGATTCTTGTCCTTCACTGACCTCACTCCAGCTCCCTACCCAGAGTTCTGCCTTTAACCTGGCTGGCCTGCCCCATACCCCAGGGGAGGGTCAGCAGACAGACCCCGAGAGTGCGTCCACTGGCTGCCCCCAACCTCCACTCTCCCAAGGTCCCTGAAGGACTTCACCCAAGCACACCCTCCCCCCGAACCAATGTGGACACGCCTCCCTCCTGGCGACGCCATGCTTTCATCCATGAGAGCCTCACCTGAAGAGGTGCACGTGCCCCTGTCACAGCCCTGGGACCCCACGGCCCTACACAGCTCTACTCGGCCTTCAGAGTGTTCACACAGCCCGGCAGGGGAGCCCAGAAATCCTGGGTGAACCATCTACATCCTTTCCACTCTAGTTTTCTTTGGGTGTCCCAAGTGGGCACCAGCAAAGGAATTCCACTGAGAGGTGTGTGGAGGTCATGGTCAGCACCTTAAAAAAACAACAAAACAGAGGCTTGGGACTTCACTGCTGAACATCCAGGGAAGTGGCTAAGATTCCAGACTCCCAATGCAGGGGCCCAGGCTCCATCCCTTGTTGGGGAACTAGATCCCATGTGCTGCAACTAAGAGTTCACATGCCACAGCTAAAGATCCAAGTGCCACAGCTAAAACCCGGTGCAGCCAAATAAACAATATTTTTTTTAAATAAACAGATAATGTAACCAGGGTAGGAGTAGTGAAAACTTTTTTCCTTCTCGTGGACATGGAGAAAAAACTAAAGATCCTGCATGCCGCAACAAAGACCCGGTGCGATCAAATATATAAATAAATAAACTTTAAAATGGAGAGGCTTGAGTGCCACAGAAACATGAACGCATCCTACTGATCAAAACACCACATATCAAAATGCAAATCGACCCTAAAAGCAGATGAAGAACTCATCAGAGTAAGAGTTGTCACATGGGGCAAAGTCACTGCTCCCCGTCGCGTCCCCTCAGGATCTCCCCACCCCTCAGTCTCCTTTCAATCCCCCTCCATCAGGCCTGTGTCTCTGTCACCCTGCTAGGGAGCTGCCATGATCATGGGGGTCTCGTCTCCACCCCTCCCTTCTCTGCTGGGGGCGGCTGCCCACTCCATCACCAGACGCTCCTGGTTGCCAGGGGCCACATCCTCTCCCTGCAACCTCGCAGGCCCCTCCTCCTCTCCTCAGCCAGCTGCCCCTCCTCTAGGCCTCCAGGCGCTTACACAGCCCCCTCTGCTCTGCTCTCTCTCCAGGTGAACTCACGCAGGCAGCGGCATCAATACTGTCTCTTCAATGGCAATTCCCAAACCCAGTCATCAAGGCCTGCTGCCACATCCTCGCAGTCCCTCTGTCCCCTGGGTTCTGCTGCTGGCCTGTCACAGGGCCTCCTCCCTTGGTCTTTCCGCTTCTAGTCTCCCCCCTCATCATTCACAGGGGAGTTGGAGCTGACCAGTCCAGCCTTTGCTTCTTTCTATCCCCCAGCAGTTTCTCTCTGCTCTCAGCACAAATGTGGAGCTCCCAGCCAGTCCCTGGGTGGTCAGACTGCCGTCCACCTCTCCTGCCCACCTCTTGGGCTCTGGACACACTGCCCCAATCAGTTTTATGAACACACCACATTCCCTCTCACCTCAGGGCCTTTGCATGCGCTATGTCCTGTGGCCAGAAAGTTCTCTCTTCTCTCTTCACCAAGCTAACTCCGAACACTCATTCAGATTCAGCTCAAACATCACTTTTCCAAGGAAGCTTGTCCTTGGCCAGTCCCTGCCCCTCCCATTCTAGGTCTGGTCCCTGGTGATTCATTCTTCTTGTACCTGCACTTCTCCTGTGAATGACTCAAGGTCACGATGGTCCAGGTGAAAGATGACAGAGCCTGAATGATGGAGCCACCAAGAGGCGTTCAGGAGGAAGGAGATGATGTCAGTGCCTCAGAATACAGGATGTGTCATCGTCAGAGCCCAGAAGGGAAGATTCTAAAAAGCCTTGGTCACCTGATCCTCCTACACTGAGACTGCACAGGGCAAAAAATTTCTGGAGGAGGAAGAAAAATGTGGTTGGTTCGGTCGCATATTTACATCAACCACTCCATGCACTTGATATGTGGGGACTCTGGAGAAAAGCGGAGACATGAGTGTCTACACCTTCCTCCGCACTAAAGAGGCATCTGCTTCTAGTTCTGGCTTCATTGCCATGAGACTCAGTTTCCCCATCTATTCTTCAACTAAGAAATGGGGTTAATCAGGACATCCCTTCTTTATGCAGAAGCTGCTGTAAGAAAACAGGGCCTGTACCCACTACAAACAGCATTTGCAAAGCTCTGATTTTGAGCCAGGAACTGTGCTTCAAGTGGGAAAGCTGGAGACGAAAAGACCCCATCCTGCCACTGACAAGTTCAGTCCTGAGTGTGATGACACATAGCTGGGTAATTTCACACTGAGCTGTGAGTTGTGCAAAAGACTGGACCCTGGGTGGTGGGAATGGCTGGGGAGATCCAAGAAGGCTTCCTGGAGGAGGCTGCACCTGCGCTATCTTGGCCAAGGACTGTAAATGTTTCAGGAAGGAATGAAGCATGGTGTGAAAGATGCCCTTTTCCCAAATGGATTCCTTCTATTGCCCCATGATTTCTGAGCAGACACACTCACGCCCCGCTTTGAGGGGCATGCACTCTTGTTCCTGTCCTTGCAGGTATTTTCTCCCAAATGCAGCTCCCAACAGGATCTAGAATGAAACCCCCACCTCAAATGCAACCCTCCGGCATAGCTCCTTGCTCAGGCTCTCTGGTCGTAACCAATGACAAATGCACAAACAGATATGCATAGCTCTATCCAGAGCAACCCCACCCCAAATGCCAATATCCATCCCCCCACCCCAGGAAACTGTTTCCTGTCACACACAGGGATGGAATGACTCTCTGCCCCCCCTTACCCAAAGCTGCAGGTTTTCAGCTCATTTCAACATCAGCACAAGCTGAGGCTTTTGAAAGCTTCACCATAACACAGAACACAGAGCTGGCTTACGATGCAGCATCTAGCTAAGGACTATTTCACATTTCAAATGCAGAGGCGGTGTATAGAATTTCTAAAACACAGTATAGGCAGCGAAAACCTGGGGGAAAATGTGAAACTTGAGAGCATTACAGATAAAAAGAACATGAGAAAATGGAAAAACATTCTGTTTCATCTCCCCTCACTACTATTTCATATGAATCTAAATAAGGAAAAATATCCCTTGATTGTCACATTGCAAAAAAAAGATTAATGACATGCAAACTTTCACAATACGACAATGCAATATTTTAATAACCATTCAAATAAGCAAAAACCCAAAAGGGTTCCCCCCATGATTGGGAGGGAGTGAGGGGCAGCTAACCAAAGAAAAATGCTCTCCCCACTATTCATCTCTCTTAGAACAATTTTTTTTTCAAGGATAGCACATCAAATATCACCGCCATACCTTTACAGAGGGATTAAACAAAGATCTTTCTTCCTTGTGACCAACACCTTCTTGGGAGAATCTGTTATCCGTGTAGAAGAAATGTCAGAAAGCTCTGGGAGGAAATGAGTTACATTTGTATTCCGCTCAGAAAATGTCATCACAGATCTGTTTACCTTAACTGTGGACCATGATTCAGCCGTGACAACTGTCTTGCATACTGATCAATTTATTTGCAGCAAAATTTCTAATGTTAACTGCTTAGGTTCTGAAAAATTGGTGATTTGGATTTCTTGCGCAACCACAATCTATACTGAAATCTCTAGATTGTTATCAAAATATTTCAGCGAGAGATCAAAAAGGAGTCCTCCTAGCAAGCAAGGGAGAAAGGGTCCTTTCCACTTCTGGAAGGAAGGTAAGGCACAGAACTCCCAAAGATCCTCTGGAGGGTGGGATTTTTATAGCACAATGTATAGGAAAAGGGTGCTTCCCTGGTGTCTCAGCTGGTAAGGAATTCACCTGCAATGCAGGAGACCCCAGTTCAATTCCTGGATTGGGAAGATCCCCTGGAGAAGGGATAGGCTACCTACTCCAGTATTCTTGGGCTTCCCTGGTAGTTCAGATAGTAAAGAACTTCCCTACAATGTGGGAGACCTGTGTTTGATCCCTGAGCTGGGGAGCTCCCCTAGAGGAGGGCATGGCAACCCACTCCAGTATTCTTGCCTGGAGAATCCCCAGAGACAGAAGAGCTTAGCAGGCTACAGTCCATGGGATCACAAAGAGTCAGACACGACTGAGTGACTAAGCACAGCGCAACATAGAAAAGGGACTTACTTCCCTAGCGGTTCAGTGGTTAAAAGACACTGCACTTCCAATGCAGGGGCATGGGTTTGATCCCTGGTCCAGGATGATTCTGCAGGCCTCAAGGTGTGGCCAAAACAAAACAAAACAAAAACAATGTACAGAAAAGCCATTAGACTGAGAAGCAAGGAACTCTAATTCCAAGTCCTTTCTAGACTTTAACCTGTTGTACATCCTCTGTAAGGCAGCCTTCATCCACAAACAGGCAATAGTGCGGGGGGTGGGGGGTGGTGGGGGGGGAAGGTGCTCTCTGCAGCAGGGCAGAAGGTGCTGGACAGGGTAAGAGATGGCCAATGGACCCAGGAAAAGAAGAAAAGGCCAGTCCTGCCTCCATCAGCTGATGCCTCCCACCTGGACACAGAGCCCTGGCTGCAGGCCTGAGTCACTTCTCGCTGGCAGGCAGGTTTGGTGTTAGGGAACTGGAACCAGTCCCAAGGCAGCCTTGGGAGATGGCCTCCCATCTCAGCTAATGATGCTTGCTTATGCAGAGCCCTGCTCCCTGGCCCGCCTGAGCCGTGCTGTGCCCTTTGGAATGCGGACATTGCACCAGAGTCTACTAGGGTGTCAGCACTTGTATTGCTGCTCTGTCCAAGCCCACCTTGAACTTTATAAAAAGGGCAAAACCCAGACCCCCAGGGAGAAGACAGGTAACCAATAATGGCAGAAGAAAGGTCGGGAGGTCACTGGTAAGGTAACAACTAGAGGAAGACAGTTAAGTGTGAACTCAGCACTCAAATCTGCCCCCTCTGGGAGATCACAAACAAAGGCCCATGTCTTGAACCACAGTGGGGCCTCCACCATGGATCATCTCATGCTTGAGTCAAATCAACAGCCAGAGACCATCAGAGGAAAGCGGGTCTCATGGGTCGGGCAGAAGACAGGGCAGGTCACCTGGGTTGAAGGCTCGGAGTCAATCAATGCACAGGTTGCCCTGAGAGGGTCTTAGAGGGAGCCTCACTTAAAACCCAGGTTGAAGAAGAGTCCTTGAGGCAGAAGGAGAGATGAAACTGTCTTCAAATATGCAAGACACCTTCCTGTATAAAGCAGAAGAGGCCACTTCTTGATTATTGCCGAGCCCTTGACATGGTGGCCAAGGATATGAAGGATAAGGGAAAAATGAATGACTCAGATGCATGCTGTCCAAATACAGTTTGAAGTTGAACAGAAACCAAATGAACTAAAACATCTGACATAAAGTTAAAAGCTAATAAATTATGGAACACCCACACAGATAAAAATCACTCAGCCATTAAATATCACGATTTCAAAGAATAATGTCACAGGAAAATGTTCAGGGTACATTAGTAGGGCAGGATACAAAAGCTTAGAGACAGACATAGATGTCAGGGATCCAGTGAAATTCAGCTTTACAATATTTACCCTAGCATCTGGCCCTGGCTTCTGAATGAATGGCTCAACCTTTGAATGGTCAAGCAGTGAAATACCTATTTCAGGATCGTTTCTGGCGTCCTTGAACTTGTGGGTGATCAATGACCCTATGATCACATGGGTCATCATCATATCTACATTGATAGTATAGTAACAGCGATCCCAAGACAAGGCATGCCACACGAACTTATTGTTCTCCAAATATTCAGTTTCAAACGTACATAGGCATTCTAGATGAGCTAAGATTGAGAATCTCCCAATATATAAGATATATGCGGCTTCCTTGGTGGTCCAGTGGTTAAGAATCCACTTGCCAATGCAAGGAATACATGTTAGATCCCTGCTGTGGGAAGATCCTACATGCCAAGTGGCAACTAAGCCCGTGCACCACAACTATTGAGCCTGTGCTCTTGAGTCTGTGCTCAAGAGAAGCCACTGCAATGAGAAGCCAATGCACCATAACTAGAGAGTAGCTCCCACCCGCAAGCAACAGTGAAGACCCAAGCTATTAGTAGATGCAGACTGCAATCCCTCAGAAGACAGATTCAGGAATAAGGAGGAACTGTAGTAGAATTGAAGAGCAGCAGAGAATGTTCCATGAGACAGGATGGGACTGTCTAAATGCCTTATAAATGATCAAGTCACCAAGAGAGTGCCAAGCAGGGCTTGGGGTGCTATGGGGCCACCTGTATCCTGGGGATCCCTGCCATGACTACAGGGTTAAAACAAAGGACTTTTATCTTCCTAAGATGTATGACTATGTGATCTTCAACTACTTGGCAATAATGTATAGAGGTGGCTCAGTGGTAAAGAATCTGCCTGCAATGCAGGAGATGTGGGTTCAATCCCTGGGTTGGGAAAATCCCCTGGACGAGGAAATGGCAACCCACTCCAGTATTCTTGCCTGGAGAATCCTAGGGACAGAGGAACCTGGCGGGTTACAGTCCATGGGGTCTCATAGAGTTGTACACGACTCAGCAACTAAACCACCACCACCGCAGCAGTATCACAGTTAACCTCAACCTCTGTATTTTAAGGGTGTCCCCATTGGCTCAGATGATAAAGAATATGTCTGCAATGCAGGAAACCCAGATCCGATCCCTGGGTCAGGAAGGTCCCCTGGAGAAGGGAATGGCAACCCAATCCAGTATTCTTGCCTAGAGAATTCCATGGACAGAAGAGCCTGGCAGGCTTTCCTGGATCGGAAAGAGTAGGACACGACTGAGCAACTTTCAATTCACACTTCCATAGTCTAAAATGGAACTCCGTTTTTCCTTCCCAAACCATCTGGTAAGCTGATTTCCAGTCTTTCCATCAGCAGAACCTCACTTGTTTTCAGTCTTGAGGCTCAAAACTCCCTGTTTTCCTTCCGCTAGGGTTTTCTGAGCACCCATCTTCTATCAGGTACCACCAGTCACTGCCGCAAATGCAGAATGGAGTGGGACAGTTCAGTGCAGAATCAATTTGAGCGGTGAACCAAGAAGTCACTCTTAAATGTCTCAGAAGAGAGGCAGACAGGGACACAAAGCACCATGCTCAGGTCTCAGCAGAACAAACCACAGCCACAGAGCCCCACCTTGCAAGTCAGGTGTCCTTTCTCACTTTTTCCACCGGAGTCTAGGATCTTATCACTCCAAACACGGATCACTACAATAAGCATTCCCGATGGCTCAGTAGGTAAAGAATCCACCTGCCAATGCAGGAGACACAGGAGACATGGGTTGGATCTGTGGGTCAGGAAGATCCCCTGGAGGAGGAAATAGCAATCCACTCCAGTATTCTTGCCTAGAACATTCCATGGACAGAGGAGCTTTGTGGGCTACAGTCCAGGGGGTTGCAAAGAGTCGGACTCAATGAAGCTCATATGCATATCCTAAAAATAACTTTGTGCCAATGCTAGGGATTGAAGGGTGTCCCCTTGGAAGTCATGTTGAAACTCTAAAACCTAATGGAACGGTACTTGGAGGTGGGGTCTTTGGGAGGTCATAAGGTCGTAAGGATGACGCCCTCATGATGGAATTAGTTTCTTTTTAAGTAGAGATAGGAGAGAGCTGACCCACTCCAGTGTTCTTGTCTGGAGAATCCCAGGGACGGGGGAGCCTGGCGGGCTGCTGTCCATTGGGTCGCACAGAGTTGGACATGACTGAAGCGACTTAGCAGCAGCAGCAGCAGCAGGAGAGAGTTGGCATCCCCTCCTTGTTTCTCTGTTCCCAGCCTGGGAGGACTCAGAAAGAAGGTGGCCATCTACAAGCCAGGAAGTGAGCTCTTGTCAAGAACCAAACAGGCCGGCATCTTGACCTCAGGCTTCCCAGCCTCCAAATGGTGAGAAAATGAATTTCTGCTGTTGAAGCCACCCAGTCTGCAGTATTTCATTATCACGGCCCAAGTGAAGATAGCTGTTCAACAGCACTGTGTCAAAAAGAACGCCTTTCATTTGTGAAATGTGTTCTAAACAAGATAATTTAGGGATTTCCCTGGTGCTCCAGGGGCTAACGCTCCCAATGCAGGGGGTCCAGGTTCAATCCCTGGTCAAGGAACTAGATCCCACATGCCACAACTAAAGATCTCACAAACCACAGCTAAGACCCAGTACAAGCAAATAAATATTCTTTTAAAAAATAAACAAGATAATTTAACCAGGTTAGGAGAAGTGAAAACTTTGTTCCTCTTCGTGAAGTTGAGAGAAAATCACCCAGTGACTGATGACCACACCCATGTGTTCACCAAATCCTTTCTTTGCTTGGCCCTGCCCCTCTTACGTAGTAGCCTTGGGAGAAAGGCACCATTAAGAAGTTGGGTTTTGCTCTGATTGAAAGAAGATCGAGAGGAACTGAATTCTGGTGGCAGCCTGGAGCTCCTGTAATTGCTGTTTTATGTCTTCTCTAAGATGATATCCTAAAACCCAACTCTACTTGTCCAGCTATGCTCAAAGTAGAAAATATGGGGACAAGGGGACTTTCCCAGCAGTTCAGTGGTTAAGACTTCATCTTGCAATGCAGGAGGTGTAGGTTTGACCCCTGACTGGGGAGCTAAGATCCCACATGCCTCAAAGCCAAAAACCCCCAAAATATAAAACAGAAACAATATTGTAACAAATTCAATAAAACCTTTTTTAAAAAATGTGCTCAGTTGCTCAGTCGCTCAGTCGGGTTCTACTCTTTATGACCCCATGGACTGTAGCCTGCCAGGCTCCTCTGTCCACGGGATTTTCCCAGCAAGAATACTGGAGTGAGTTGCCATTTACTTCTCTAGGGGATCTTGGAGACCCAAGGATTGAACTCAAGTCTCCTATATCGCCTGCATTGCAGGCATATTCTTTACCAATGAGCCACCTGAGAATCCTTTTAAAAAATGGCCCACATGAAAAAAAAAATTTTTTTGTAAAAAAGGAAATATGGAGACCAGCATGACCCAGGAGCTGTTAGGAGCTACCAGTAAAAACCAACATTTATCTTGAGAAGAAACACAGACCTCAAGAATCTACCTTCCTGGCCACAGAAGGAGCGAGGCAATCAATCACATTTCCATCTTTTCTCTTTTATACATACACCAATAAAATGATAAACCTCTAGTTCTAAAGTACTTAATTCAATTGAGCCTCATGGATGGACTGGGGAACCTGAAATAGAGATCATGGGCTTACCTGGTGGCTCAGATGGTAAAGACCAATGCAGGAGACCTGAGTTCAATCCCTGGGGCAGGAAGATTTCCTGGAGAAGAGAATGGCAACCCACTCTGGTATTCTTGGCTGGAGAATTCCATGGACAGAGGGGCCTGGCAGGCTACAGTCCACAGGGTCACAAAGAGTCAGACATGACTGAGCAACTAAACAACAAGGATCAGAATCCTCAGGGGTCATCCCGTAGAGATGCTACTGATACAGCCATCTTCATGGAAGAGAGTGGAAAAGAAACGTGCCCATTATGACTTCAGATTTTAAAACAGCCATTCAGAGAGCCACACTTGCAGAAGCACGAAGTCTATCCATTTAAAAAGTCAATGACGATACAACATTTCAGGCTCCCAGGAAGGACATTCTTGTTTGTCTTGAGCTATTTAAAGGCTCAAGTCCCTGTTCTGAGTGCCTGTTCATCTTCATCTTGATTATCTCATTTATGTTCATCTTGACAAGCAAGGCTACTCTAAGCAGACCTTCAGTGGACATCCCTGGTGGCTCAGACAGTAAAGAATCTGCCTGCAATGCAGGAGACCCAGGTTCAATCCCTGGGTCCTCCATAAATACAGGGAGGAAGATGATATCAAATAAAACTCCATGGGAGCTTCCCTGCTTGTCCAGAGGTTAAGAATCTGCCTGTCAATGCAGGGGACATGGGTTCAATCCCTGGTTCGGGAAGATCCCACATGCCTCGGGGCAATTACTGAAGCCTAATCACCCTAGAGCCCGTGCTTCGCAACAAGAGAAGCCACCGCAATGAGAAGCCCGCACACTGCAAAGAAGTGTAGTCCCTGCTTACCGCAACTAGAGAGAGCCTGCACACAGAAAGAAGACCCAGCACGGCCTAAAATAAATAAATAAAAATTTTAGACAATATTTTATAAAAACTTCATGGGAGCTTTGTGCAAGCCAAATGAGGTAACTGAAACCTGGAAAACACAAACGCACCTGATCAATTAGGGATAATCCAGAATGTCTTGTACTGCCTGTCCCGACGTCCCCTTCTTCACTTCAGTGACAGTGCTGAGAACCACATCTCAGGTATGTCCCCCCTTCCACTCATAGTCTGTGTGGCTCAAGTGGGACCCAAATGCATACACCTCAACTAGAGAGCCCAAGTGCCACAACTGGAGAAGCCCACGTGCCGCAATACAGATGGAGCACAGCCAAAAAGTAAAAGTAAAAAAGACCTGTAAACATAGAGCCAGATATGTGAAAGTCAAGACAAGGTGAGGCCAGATAAAACATCTAAAGCTGTGATGGAGACTCTCTTTACAGAGAGAGTCTTTCTTTCTCCTTCCCAAAGGTGGGCACATGCCCAGGTCTGTTCAGAGCACTGCATGCCCTGGCAGGAGACCCCGGCTCAGCAATGTCATCTGACTTCTGCTGGAGTTCCGCTGATGAGATGTAACGTCACCACCACTAGGGGGATTCTGCCTGAGATTAAAACCAGTACAAGGAGGGAGGGCGAGAGGACCTAGTGAAGATAAACAGGGTGAAAGGCACAATGTTAGCACCTCTGGATCTTTACCTGAAACGAAATGCGCACCTGGCTATCTTAACTTTAGGGACAATTACTGTTTGGTTTGAATTGGGCTGTCTTTTTTTTTTTTTTTTAGATTTTTTTTTTGATGTGGATCATTTTTAATGTCTTTATTGAATCTGTTACAATATTGCTTCTGTTTTGTAGTTTTGGTTCTTTGGCTGCCAGGCATGTGGGATCTTAGGTCCCTGATCAGAGATCAAACCCAGAGCCCCTGAACTAAAAGGTGAAGTCTTAACCACTGGAGCACCAGGGAAGTCTCTGGGATGTCTTCTGAGAGTGAAATAATCCTGACAAATATATTGTGACTTCCTTTTCTCTGTGTCTCCTCTCCTTCCTCTTCTTGCTACTCTCCTATTTCCCCTGCCCCCCTCCTCCCCTGCTTCATCTTTCCTGTCTTTCTTTTTTCACCTCCTCCTTCTTCTCTCCTTTCCCCTCCCCTTCTTTCTCCTTCTTCTCTCTCACAGACACAATGAATATTTGTAATCTGTATATATGAATTATTCGACAAGCACACTTCACCAACTACACTGCAAATTCTGTATTTGCAAAAACACCTCACTCGTTAATATGGATGGAAAATCCCTAAATAAAATCTTAGTAAATCAAATCCAGCATTATCTTACAATAATAATATTAAAAGAACTGTGCAGTGTTACCATGTTCCTTTTATTCCAGGAAGATGCAGATAATTCACCATTAGGAGATCTATTAATAGCTTAAATAAGCTTTAAAAAAAAAAGCCCTGAGTTTATCTCAATAGATGCTGAAAAGGACATGTGACATAACTGATCATGGGACGCGCTGCTTTGACAGGCTTGTGTTCCTAGTGTTAGGAGGTGCTGTGTGCTTCCCCGCCTACTGCTCAAGGCTGCCATTGCTCAGATCCATTACGAATCATTTCTCAGATCCCTGTGGAAATGGTCCTCGGAGCCAGAAAAACTCCAATGATAGGAAGGGCCAACACATACTGAGCACAGACACTGCCCAGCACACTGCTAAGCACCGCTAAACACCTTACATCTCATTTCAACAGCTCACCTCACCTGCTCCTGAAGATAGGTATTTGTTATTATTCCATTTTACAGATAAGGAAACCAAAGTAACCCCAAATGGAAGGTCTCAGGCACAGGGAGGACTCAAAGAGAGTGATGAACACAGAATAAATATAAATATGCATTGACTATAAGTAAATAATACTAGCATGTGCTTCATGGGGTGATCTGAGGTGATGCTAGGCCATTCCGTATTACTAAAGTCTGCTGAGTGTGCGTAATCATGCTTTCAAAGTGGTAATTAACACGCATACTATATATGACCTCAAAACTAGCAGAGCAAGAAAGAACAGAATGGTAAATATGACCTTCATCTCCAATAAAACAAAGGAGGGGGGAAGAAAAAGACAAAGTGGGACAAAAAGGAAAAAAGTGGTAGAAATAAGTCTGTACATATAAATGGTCCCAATAAAGGCACTCAGTTTTCTAGATTAGGAAACAAAGACTGTCAAACTATGCGTTAACAATAAATAATTCATCCATCAGTTTCCTAATTTTGCTTATTTTTCGGCACTGTAACTTCCTGATGGCCCACCTGAACTAAACAATAGACAGCCCGTTTCCAGTTCTCCTGAGTGCTATAAGGTCCAAAGGTGTCACAAATGACCAAAGGAAGGGGCGGGGAGGGGGGGGGTCGTATTCCCCAGGAAACATGAAATGGGATGTTCCAACAGCCAGCTGGAAGGGATAGGCAGGTTTAATTTGATGGCTAAAAATACACCAATAAGATGGGCATTCACTGCAAGTGATAAGAAATTCATATCAATTACAAAATGTTGTTTGGTGCATTAAGATCAAAACCAACAAATCACAGGGTAATAATTTATTCTTACCATTAGATGTTTTGACAATAATTTCATTTTTACTGATTTTAACATTGTGACCACAGCTTTCTTTTTGTCTGCACTGGCCTGACACACCAAGGCTGGCCCTTCTATTTTCAAACCTTTAAATCACTTTTTCCATAATGGTACATAATGGTATAGTTTGGCTTCTGTTGTTTTACCCAATTAGAAAATCTTTTAAAAGAAAAAGTGAATCTAGATGCTTCTTTGAAAAGCCATTATTTTCTGGGACTTCCCTGGTGGTCCAGTGGTTAAGACTCCACACTTCCAATGCAGCAGGTTCAATCCCTGGCTGGGGAACTAAGATCCCACATGCCGTGCAGCACAGTCCAAAAAAGAAAAAGAAAAGAAAAACCACCATTTTCCAATTAAAGGCAGCACAATGACATATGCCTCATCCTCTCTACCTTCCCAACACTATCCCATTAATGATAATAACAAACTTCTAACCCCTAATGCCAATGGGCTGACATTTCTCCCAAGGAATGAGACTTGAAGGTTTGCTTTCTAAAGAAATATACCCCCTACACGGAAAACAATCAAGGAGCCAGGGAACGAGAGAAGAGATAGAGAATCAATCCAGGAGGTCTGCATCTAACTAACAGATGTCTTAACCACTGGAACAGGGAGCCCAGGTTCCATCCCTGGTCAGGGAACTAGATCCCACATACTGCAACTAAAAGCTTACACACCACAACTAAAGATCCTGAGTGCTGCAACTAAGACCTGGCAGAGCCAAAGAAATAAATAAAGTTTTAAAAAAAATTTTTTAAATAAAGAAATAGAAATGTCAGGCCAATCTTCTTTCAACTTGACCACCGCCTATGGGCAGAGCCTCTAGAACCGGGCTAGAGGCTAGTTCTAGCCAGCACTGGGTATTAACAAGCAGGTCTAATTCCAGTGACTGAGCTACCTGTATATTGTCACCCTGCTTATTTAACTTATATGCAGAGTACATCATGAGAAACGCTGGGCTGGAAGAAGCACAAGCTGGAATCAAGATTGCCAGGAGAAATATCAATAACCTCAGATATGCAGATGACACCACCCTGATGGCAGAAAGTGAAGAGGAACTAAAAAGCCTCTTGATGAAAGTGAAAGAGGAGAGTGAAAAAGTTGGCTTAAAGCTCAACATTCAGAAAACAAAGATCATGGCATCTGGTCCCATCATTTCATGGGAAATAGATGGGGAAACAGTGGAAACAGTGTCAGACTTTATTTTTGGGGGCTCCAAAATCGCTGCAGATGGTGATTGCAGCCATGAAATTAAAAGGTGCTTACTCCTTGGAAGGAAAGTTATGACCAACCTAGACAGCATATTCAAAAGCAGAGACATTACTTTGCCAAAAAATGTCCATCTAGTCAAGGCTATGGTTTTTCCAGTAGTCATGTATGGATGTGAGAGTTAGACTGTGAAGAAAGCTGAGTGCTAAAGAATTGATGCTTTTGAACTGTGGTGTTGGAGAAGACTTTTGAGAGTCCCATGGACTGCAAGGAGATCCAACCAGTCCATTCTAAAGGAGATCAGTCCTGGGTGTTCTTTGGAAGGAATGATGCTAAAGCTGAAGCTCCAATCCTTTGGCCACCTCATGCGAAGAGTTGACCCATTGGAAAAGACTCTGATGTTGGGAGGGATTGGGGGCAGGAGGAAAAGGGGACCACGGAGGATGAGATGGCTGGATGGCATCACCGACTCGATGTACGTGGATTTGAGTGAACTCCGGAAGTTGGTGATGGACAGGGAGGCCTGGCGTGCTGCGGTTCATGGGTTCGAAAAGAGTCGGACACGACTGAGCGACTGAACTGAACTGAACTGAGCTACCTGTGTGACTGCGCCACCTAGTGGTCAATAGGCACAACAACACCTATGTTCTGTGAAAGGACCAGAATATCCAGCCTGAATGACTGCTAGCAGGCTACGGCTGGAGACTGTGGATGCTCAACGGCATAGACTGTGCTGTGCTTTCTAACCAGGATAATCCCAGCACTTAAGCACCATGATTAACAAAAGGCAGACAGTTAATGAATACTGGTTGAATGCACGAAGACGAACGAATAAACTTAAAAAGACACACACGTTCTAATGCCCATTCTGTCCACAAAGTGTTTGTGAAATTGAAATGTCTTAGGATGCAGCCTGAGGCCCAGTGAAGCCAGGTTTAAGAGGTGGAAGGAGACAGGGTGGGGGAGAGTGCCAAGCCACTGCCTGCAGCGGCAACGTCCAGGCATCCAGGTGTAATGTTTGCAACTGCAGCAGCCCTGGGCATTCAACGGGGGACCCTCCTGGGTGGGGAGCCCTTCACAGTCTGTCTAGAGGATGGAGGGGCCAGGAGGGAGACTCGTCCTAGGGTGATGGGACCCTCCCCCCACCCTACTATGCCCGTGAGGGAGGAGAAAGGGGGGTGACAGGGCATTATGTACTGGTCTGCACTCAGGGGCAGGACCAAGACGGGGAGTCTAGCAAACAGGGAGGGATGGCAGGAAGGACAATCGCAGCACAACAGGAGGGGAAAGCTGGAGTCCAGCGGGGTGGGGGCGGGGGCGGGGACTGCCGCCACGGCTGATGGCCTTCTTCCCAAGGAGGAGGAATACTGGAGCATGGACAGCTAATGACCCCCACATGCACAGAGGAGCCCCAGAAACCCAGACTGCCTACTGCACAAGAGCCCCATCTCTTTCATAAGCACATTTGGTTATTTGCTCCCCAAGTTTTCCCTGCCCAGCTGGAAAGCTGTCCTTCGAAGACTCCTGAACCCTGTGCTGTGTTCCACGTCCTGACAAGGAGCAAAGGCCCCTCTGACCCAGTGTTTACCATGTGCCAAGCCGCATCCCCAAAGTTCTTAAGTAGAACCATCTAATCCTCCTCAAAACCCAGTGAGGAGCCCCTCTATACAGGTAAGGAAGCAGTGGAAACGAGGAGGTAACCAGCCAGCCCACAAGCCACAGACACCAGGTCCGCCATGGCCTGTCTCAACCCCAGGGGGCAGTGTCCTCCTCATCTCTGAATTCTGAGCACACAGCACAGTCAGTGCTTGATAGAGAATTCAGCGTATTTTACAGAGGGGAAGACTGAGGGCCTCACCTATACCATCTCCCAGTGGATGGTGTTTACATCGTCACCACTCACACAGTCAGAGTCTGGGTTTTTACATACCTGCAGCACCCCACTCCAGTACTCTTGCCTGAAAAATCCCATGGACGGAGGAGCCTGGTGGGCTGCAGTCCATGGGGTTGCTAAGAGTTGGACATGACTGAGTAACTTCACTTTCACTTTTCACTTTCATGCATTGGAGAAGGAAATGGCAACCCACTCCAGTACTCTTGCCTGGAGAATCCCAGGGACGGGGGAGCCTGGTGGGCTGCCGTCTATGGGGTCGGACATGACTGAAGCGACTTAGCAGCAGCAGTAGCAGCAGCAGCAAGATGACCCAGCATGAACTACTGGGGTGATCTGAACATTTCCACCCTGTCTGGTTCCTTTGGGTCTTTGATGAAAGAGAAGTGGGAGCAGGGAGGGAGAGAAGGACAAGGGAGGGAGGACAAATGGAAGAAAGGAAGAGGTGGAGGAGAAAGAGATAGAAGGAGGAAGAAATAAGGAAGGAGACAGGAGAGGGAAGGGAGCAGAGAGGAGAGAACGAGGAGGGGGAATTCTCGGACCTTGGGAAAAACTCAGCAACTTTCTGCAGGCAAATTACTCACCCCCCAAATCTGATTTTTAAGTCACCAGGTCTTTCTTTAGGAAGTTACAATAAAATGCAAATGTGTTTTTAAATGGACCATAGAAGCAGCAGCAGACTTCCCTCATGGTCCAGTGGTTAAGATTCCATACTTTCAATGCAGGATGTTCAGGATTCCATACACAGCGCAGCCAAAAAAAAAAAAAAGCAGCAAATTCACTTCCTAAAATAAACACAAATACATATCTAACCCTAGATACGCATCAGCCACAAAGAACAGGTCAAATCATACACTAATTACTGTTTGAATGGAGATCTGACTGTTAATTGCAATGCGTTTCAGGAATTCCACATGAGCAACTTACCTGAAAAGCTTTCCAATTTGTATGTCAGGAAAGTTGGTAATTAAACCCTTCAACTTCCTATTGACTTTATTAGAGATATGATCATCCTTACATAGTTAGATTATAATTATTTGTCAAATGAAGTCGATACTTATTTAGGAAAATGTTACCCTTACAGTCTTTAAAAAATAGAAAAAAACCTGGGACTTGTACTTGACAAGGAACACCTGAAGCTGCCTATGTAGGGTGTATAGAACCCACAGAAGTTTGCCGAGCACACAGGGAAGGGTTTCCCAGGCGGCTCAGATGGTAAAGAATCTGCCTGTAATGCAAGAGACCCAGATTTGATCTCTGGGTCACAAAGATTCCCTGGAGAAGGTAATGGTTATCCACTCCAGTATTCTTGCCTGGAGAATTCCACGGACAGAGGAGCCTGGCAGGCTATAGTCCATGGAGTCACAGAGAGTCAGACACGACTGAGCAGCTAACACACTCTCTGCATCTACACAGGAAAGGGCATCTGGAACCACTAATCAGCTCTGCTTAGCCTTGTCTGCACAAGACCTTGACTTATCAACCCAGAATCTTGCTTTTTAAGTAATGCCTGCTAAAAACAGCCTTGTGATATAACATCACTTTTGTTGTGTCCTTGATAACAGACACGTTTAAAAGCACAATCCCAAGGTCATCATGCAGCAACATCAAACAAAACCAGATTGCAGGGTATTTTACACAGTGACTGGCCTCTACTCAGTAAAAACGTTATGGGGGGTGGGGGTGGGGGTGGGGGGGCAGGGGTGGGGAATCAGGGCAGTTATTGAAGGAGCAGTTAAATAAGGAGACTAAAGAGACATCATAAGTTGTCATCCTAGATTAAACCTAGAGCCAAAAAAATGGTTTTGGCTATGAAGAACAACTGGTAAAAATGAATAAGGTTTTCAGCTTAGAATACACTGTTATATGAATGCCAACCTCCCGATCTTGCTCATAAATCACAGTTCTGTAGAAGGATGTACTTATTTTCAGTTTACACACATTCAAGTGTTTAGAATTAAAATGAGGCCCAGGTTCGATCCCTGGGTTGGAAAGAGCCCCTGGAGAAGGAAATGGCAACCCACTTTAGTATTCTTGCCTGGAGAATTCCATGGACAGACAAGCCTGGTGGGCTACAGTCCACCGGGTCACAAAAGAGTCAGACATGACTGAGCGATTAACACTTTCATTTTCATTTTTGTCTACCAGGTATTATCAAATTGTTCAGAAAAAAACTGTTCAGAAAATAGAGGAAAAAAACCTGAAGAAACTGATGAAGCAAACGTGAATGTTAACACTTAAGGAATCTAGATGATGGGCATACAGGAGTTCTGTAGTCTTAAGACTTTACTGTAAGCCTGTAATTATTGCAGCATAAAAAGTTACTAAAAACAAAAAAATGAACCTTGTCATGGTCACGCTGCTTTGCATTGGTTTTAAATGTGGGAGACTGGGTGACCAAACCATCCATCCATCCATTCATTCAATAATATTAGAGATGTTGTTGTAGTTTAATTGCTAAGTTGTTTCCAACTCTTCTGCGACCCCATGGACTATATAGCCCACCAGGCTACTCTGTCCATGGGATTTCCCAGGCAAGAATACTGGAGTGGGTTGTCATTTCCTTCTCCAAGGGATCTTCCTGACCCAGAGATGGAACCTGTGTCTCCTGCTTTAGCAGGCAGATTCCTTACCACTGAACCATGTGGGAAGCTCCTAATATCGAGGCTCCTACAGTGGAAAAGAAAATCTCAGCTCTAAGCGAAATGAAGCAACTTGGGGGGTTTCTGGCAAAGCCCCACCTACATGCCTTGAACTCTTGATGCCTTAGACTCAACAGGTCCAGGACTGAATCCATCACCTCCCTGCCCCTTCCACCAAAATACCCGCAAACACTGGGACTTCATCAACAATCTCTGTCTTGGGAAATGGTACCCTGCCTTTCCAGGGACTGAATCAGGAACCTGGCCACTGCCACGCTCACCAGCTCCATCTGATCCATCATCTGGTTCTGATCTGGTTCTGTTGGCTTCATCTCAGGGGTTCACCTGCTTCTCTCCATGTCCACTGCCACCTAGAGAGGGCCTCTGCAGTCCCCTCCCTGGACCATGGGGATGGACGCCCTCAGCCTGTAGGCCTGATTCAACAGCCAGAGAGGTCTTTTCAAAATTCACCTCCTGCTCCCAACACTTCAATGGCTTCCTATTGCATCTGGATACAAAGACACCTTTTTCCCCTAATACTTACTTTAATAATACTGTCCTGCTCATGACTCTTTAATAAACAACCAGTTCTCCCCACAGGGATCTCCGTGGGCGTGGGGACCACGCCTGGCTTTGCACACTGCTGTGCATGCACAGTTGGCATTCAATTAATATTTGCTTAATTAGGTGGATAAGCAATTAAAATAATTAACGTCAGGCTTGGACCAGTAAATGGAGAGTGATGCCATTCACTGCTGCAGGGGACCTGGGGAAGGGGTACTGGCTTTGCAAAATGAGGGGGACACGTGGACGGAGATGCTGGGTGGGCAGCAGGAAATAGAGACCTGTGGTTTGTGAGGCTGACGTTAGGAAAAGGCATATACTCTGGTGCTAAAATGAGCTGTGCACCCTTAAGCCAGCAGTCCCCAAACTTTTTGGCACCAGGGACTGGATTCATGGAAGACAATTTTTCTACAGACAGGCAGAGGGGTAGAGGGGATGGTTTGGGGATGATTCAAGTGCCTTACATTTGGTGGCTCAGATAATAAATAATTTGTCTGCAATTCAGGAGACCTGGGTTCAATCCCTGGGTCAGGAAGATGCCCTGGAGAAGGGAATGGCAACCCACTCCAGTATTGTTGCCTGGGAAATCCCATGGACAGAGGAGCCTGGTGGGCTACAGTCCATGGGGTCGCAAAGAGTTGGACACGATGAGCGACTTTCACTTCACTCACTTATTTCTATTATTATTACATCAGCTCCACCTCAGATCATTAGGCATTAGATCCCAGAGGTTGGGGGCCCCTGTTCTAAGCCATTCCTGTAACTCTCTCTCTCTCTCTCTGCCCTTCAGGAGGAGCTGGTGGGGGTCCACGTTCTCGCCTGTCCGTAAGAGTCCACCGGTCATTGGCATAAGACTGTCCCAATACTGCCTGTTGAGGAGACCAGCTGCACACACAGTGCAGCCAACCTATTTCACTCAGAATCTCTCTACCCGCCCAGAACCCGGTACAGCGGGGCAGAGGGGTGCCCAGGGAAGGCTGGCTGAACTGAATTAGAAGTTTTCTGGTCTGAAATGCTTTCAAAGAGAAAGAACACAGCTGTGATCCTTGATCACATTCATTCATTTCATTCTTTGGGGGGCTTGGAATCCATCAAGCATATAAAATTACGGCAAATGAACCCAGACGAGGCCTCATTTCGAACTTGCTGATGTGATAGAAAGAGCAATGCTGTTCTAAAAATAATAATAAAAAAAATTCATGCAGTTCTGTTATTTCACATTTAAATTAACTTTCACTGCGGATATCATAATTTTCCGAAAAGTACCATCTTGTTTCTAAAGCCACCGTGGTTTCTTATTCTGAAGTGGTGGCCTCGGGGGCCAGCCTCTTTGTGTCTTGTCAGCCACATGCCCCATGGAACTCTCAAGTTCCTTTCCCAGTGGCCACTGCCCAGAGACCCACGAGAAGTCCTGTCCCTGTAGACCGGGGTTTCTCAGCCTCCCACTGGTGACCCTTAGGGCTGGATCATTCTTTGTGCTGGGAGCTGCCCTGTGCTCTGGAGGATGTTTGCCAGCATCCCTGGCCACTACCCCCAAGATGCCACCTCCCCCCACCTTCCCACCCACCCTGGTATTGTGACAACCAGAAATGCCCACCCCCCACCGCAGCTCATAAGCACTGTATGGACACATCTCTGGGCCCCCGTGTCTGGGTTCTTAGATGCTCTGCCACTTGGCTCAGTCAGAGTCTCTTCAAATAAGAAAGAGAATAGCATCTGGTGATAACCAGGAATAAAATGCTTCCCTGGTGGCTCAGCAGTAAAGAATCCACCTGCCAATGCAGGAGACGTGGATTCCATCCCTGGGTCGGGAAGATCCCCTGGAGAAGGAAATGGCAAACTGTATATTTTATTCCAACACAGAATTAATTTACAATATACAATATGTAATATACACTAAAATTCTATTTTGTATTAATTTCTAATGTTTTTTAAGATCTGTAACAACATATGCAAAAGTATTAATAGCGGGTAGGAGAACTATCTTAACACTTTTGTGTATTTTCCAAATTTCTTATAATCCACACATTATCTTTCTTGTTCCATTCAGGGAAAAAGTGATTATGGGGAAGAAAGAAGCCAATTCCTCAGAAGGGTGCTGGGAGAAGACCCTCTCCAGGCTCTGCTCAGCTGCCCTCGCAACATAACCGGAGCAGTAAAAAATGCCCCACACGATGTCCAAAATCAAGAACTCCTTACTGGTGAACATTTTTGCTTTTCTATGAATTTGCCCGGAAAATGGCCCAACTGTCACAGTCTGGAAAACCATGCAGGCTCTGCTTATCTGCAAAGGGCCTCGCTTCCAATTGCAAAGCCAGTGGTCCTCAATGCCACCTTCTTGAGACCCGTGTCGACCCCTGGGTTGGCGGGGTGGGGGAGGCAGATGAATGAGAACCAGCCCAGGGGGCCTTATCCGTGACTGCTGGTGCTCACACAGGACACAGCAGCAGTCTCACACCCAGAGCAAAAGGCTGGGAAGGGGAGCACCTTGTGGGATTTCCACAGGGATCTGGTGAGCGTACGGGTCTTCCGAGACTACCAGTTGGTCCCCAGGCTGCTACCGGTCTGACCTGTTCTCCTGCAGCAGTGGCGGTGGTGGTTGTTCAGTCGCTAAGTCATGTTTGACTCTTTGTGACCCCATGGACTGGTCTGTCCAAGGAATTTCCTAGGCGAAAATCCTGGAGTGGGATTTCTTTCCATTTCCATCTCCATGGAATCTTCCCAACCCAGGGATCGAACCCGGGTCTCCTGCATTGGCAGGCGGATTCTTTATCACTGAGCCATTGATAAAGGGATCAAGAGAACCTCTTCCAATGGAGTAAGAATTCAAGCTGAGACCAGAAAGAAACAAAAGGAGTGGCATGGGAGACAACGGTTAGGTGTGGGGAGTGGGTAGGAGACAGCAGGAAGGACAGGTGAGCAGTTCTTCATCCTCAGAAGAGAACACAGCAGCACAGGCTAAGGCCCTCAAGTGGGAAAGGCCTTGACGAGAAGTGGGAGACCTCGCTTTTCTTCACTGAACAAGTGCTGTGTGTTCAGCTAGTCCACCAGCTTGACCCGCATGACAGCGGCTCTGCCTGCTTCTGTGTGAGGGCCTCTTTGGCTCCCCATGCAGTGGATCCCACCCCTGGGCAAGTCTACTGCACGCTCCTTTCCTAAGGACAGCCCAGCACTGAGCTGACACTCGCAGTGGAGTTGTAGTTCTAGAAAAGATACCAAAGTGACTTCCCCACGCATCTCAGCATAGGCCGAGGATGAGGCAGTTATGGAGGTGATGCTGGAGGACTCAAGGGATGTGGTTCAGGTGTTCCACTCTTGGGGAGTTCACATCCCCCAAGGAAAGGCCTTAGAAAGCTGCTGAGAGGCTGGCAAACACCACTCTTCACTTACATCTCCAGCCCTGGTTGCTCAAATCCACTTGGCCCACAGCCTCCCCAGCAGCTCCCTGCCAGTGTCTCCATGGGACCTCCACCCCAGTGCTAAGTGCAGGAGCCTCATGGACACCCCACGGCCACATGCACCTCACTATCTCCCCATCATCTCCTACCACCCAGGTGTTAGGAGTCAACCTCAACTGTTATTTCCCCCAACCCCACACCATAAATGGTGCTAACCCAAAAAAGGGCTGCTGCAGGCAATGTGGCCAAGGATATAACTGGTGTCTCCGGAGCTGCTCAGCACAGCAGTCTGCCCTCCAAATAGATCTCAACTCCATCCCCTTCCCTCCATGCTCACCGCCGCCCTTGTCCATGTCAACAAGCTCTAACAGGATGCTGGCTTCTCCTCTTGCCTCCATCCAGTCCACTCTCTCCACTCTCCATACAGCAGTCACTGCAGGTGGTACCATGTACCTCCACTGCTCAAGACCCTTTGAGCTCTCTATTGCTCTTAGCACCAAATCTCAACCCCTTATCCCAATCCATGCCTCCCATGAGTGGCTTCTACTCCCTTCTTCAACCTCCCACATCACCATCACCCCTGCTCACCCACTGTCCTCTGGCCACCCTGGCCTTTTCTGGGTCCTCAAACCAGCCCAGCTCTTCCCAACTTCAAGCTAGCACAGCACCTAGCTACCGACACATACTAGTTGCTCAATAAATCATGCCCGAGAAATAAATATATCTCTTTTTCAGATATCACTCCTGTTTTTTGACAGAAGCTACTGCAGATGGTGACTGCAGCCATGAAATTAAAAGATGCTTACTCCTTGGAAGGAAAGTTATGACCAACCTAGATAGCATATTCAAAACCAGAGACATTACTTTGCCAACAAAGGTCCGTCTAGTCAAGGCTATGGTTTTTCCAGTGGTCATGTATGGATGTGAGAGTTGGACTGTGAAGAAAGCAGAGTGCCGAAGAATTGGTGCTTTTGAGCTGTGGTGTTGGAGAAGACTCTTGAGAGTCCCTTGGACTGCAAGGAGATCCAACCAGTCCATTCTGAAGGAGATCAGCCCTGGGATTTCTTTGGAGGGAAAGATGCTGAGGCTGAAACTCCAGTACTTTGGCCACCTCATGCGAAGAGTTGACTCATTGGAAAAGACTCTGATGCTGGGAGGGATTGGGGGCAGGAGGAGAAGGGGACGCCAGAGGATGAGATGGCTGGATGGCATCACTGACTCGATGGACTTGAGTCTGAATGAACTCCGGGAGTTTGTGATGGACAGGGAGGCCTGGCGTGCTACAATTCATGGGGTCGCAAAGAGTTGGACACGACTGAGCGACTGAACTGAACTGAACTGAACTGAAAAGGCTATTGGACAGAAATGGTATGGACTTAACAGAAGCAGAAGATATTAAGAAGAGACGGCAAGAATACACAGAAGGACTGTACAAAAAAGATCTTCATGATCAAGATAATCATGATGGTATGATCACTCACCTAGAGCCAGACATCCTGGAATGTGAAGTCAAGTGGGCCTTAGAAAGCATCACTATGAACAAAGCTAGTGGAGGTGATGGAATTCCAGTTGAGCTATTTCAAATCCTGAAAGATGATGCTGTGAAAGTGCTGCACTCAATATGCCAGCAAATTTGGAAAACTCAGCAGTGGCCACAGGACTGGAAAAGGTCAGTTTTCATTCCAATCCCAAAGAAAGCCAATGCCAAAGAATACTCAATCTACCGCACAATTGCACTCATCTCACACACTAGTAAAGTAATGCTCAAAATTCTCCAAGCCAGGCTTCAGCAATATGTGAACCGTGACCTTCCAGATGTTCAAGCTGATTTTAGAAAAGGCAGAGGAGCCAGAGATCAAATTGCCAACATCTGCTGGACCATCGAAAAAGCAAGAGAGCTCCAGAAAAACATCTATTTCTGTTTTATTGACTATGCCAAAGTCTTTGACTGTGTGGATCACAATAAACTGTGGAAAATTCTGAAAGAGATGGGAATACCAGACCACCTGATCTGCCTCTTGAGAAATCTGTATGCAGGTCAGTAAGCAACAGTTAGAACTGGACATGGGACAACAGACTGGTTCCAAATAGGAAAAGGAGTATGTCAAGGCTGTATATTGTCACCCTGCTTATTTAACTTATATGCAGAATACATCATGAGAAATGCTGGGCTGGAGGAAGCACAAGCTGGAATCAAGATTGCTGGGAGAAATGTCAATAACCTCAAATATGCAGATGACACCACCCTGATGGCAGAAAGTGAAGAGGAACTAAAAAGCCTCTTGTTGAAAGTGAAAGAGAAGGGTGGAAAAGTTGGCTTCAAGCTCGACATTCAGAAAACTAAGATCATGGCATCTGGTCCCATCACTTCATGGCAAATAGATGGGGAAAGAGTGAAAACAGTGTCAGACTTTATTTTTCTGGGCTCCAAAATCACTGCAGATGGTGATTGCAGCCATGAAATTAAAAGATGCTTACTCCTTGGAAGAAAAGTTATGACCAACCTAGACAGCAAATTAAAAAGCAGAGACGTTACATTGCCAACAAAGATCCATCTAGTCAAGGCTATGGTTTTTCCAGTGGTCATCTATGGATGTGACAGTTGGACTACAAAGAAAACTGAGCACCAAAGAATTGATGTTTTTGAACTGTGGTGTTGGAGAAGACTCTTGAGAGTCTCTTGGACTGAAAGGAGATCCAACCAGTCCATCCTAAAGGAGATCAGTCCTGGGTGTTCATTGGAAGGACTGATGTTGAAGCTGAAACTCCAATACTTTGGCCACCTGATGTGAAGAGCTGACTCATTTGAAAAGACCCTGATGCTGGAAAGGACTGAAGGCAGGAAGAGAAGGGGACGACAGAGGATGAGATGGTTGGATGGTATCACAGGCTCAATGGACATGAGTTTGAGTAAGCTCTGGGAGTTGGTGATGGACAGGGAGGCCTGGTGTGCTGCAGTCCATGGGGTAGTGAAGAGTCGGATATGACTGAGTGACTGAATTGAACTGAACTGATCTTGCCATCAACAGTCTTCTAAATGCCATGAAATGTAGTGTGTAATGACACTGGACATGGGACTTCCCTGGAGGTCCAGTGGTTAAGAATCTACCTTCCAGTGCAGGGAACATGAGTTTTATCCCTGGGTGGGGAACTAAGATCCCACATGCCCACGCAGCAACTAAGCCCAGGTGCCACAACTAGAGAAAGCCCACACCTGGCAATGAAGACCTAGTGCAGCCAAAAATAAAATAATAATAATAAATTTTAAAAAATCAGCCACTGCCATAGTATCAGCAACCAAGACAGGGACAGCAAATGACCTAGAAGTAGGGAGGGGTCCCCAGTGGCTCACTTGCCTGCCAAAGCAGGAGACACAGTTTGATTCCTGGGTCGGGAAGATCCCCTGGATGACGGCATGGCAACCCACTCCATTATTCTTGCCTGGAGAATCCCATGAACAGAGGAGCCTGGTGGGCTACAGTGCATGGAGTCAAAAACAGTCAGAGACGAACAAGCAACTAAGCAACAGCAGCAGGGAGGGGTCAGGGGCCCCAGGAGATGGGAGCTAAACCCACGGACTATGGTGGCAGATACCATAAGAGCGGAGGGGCCAAACCCATCCTGCTCCAAAGACCACTCCTCCTTGCTGAGTAATTGGTAGAATCCAAAACCCAAACAGGGCACCTAGAAGGGGCAGGTGGTTAGAGTGTGAACCTGGCTCAGATCTCCTGAATACATGAAACTAGGAAGATTCCAACTTCATATTACCTGGTCCCCAGAGTGCCCCTACCATACAGCACAGACAAGTGTCACTGCAAATGGGTCTGCTGGTCTGCAGGGCTCAGCTGGAAAAAAAGGAACAAGTGGGTGGGGTGGGGAAGTGATGGCCTGTCACCTTGGTATCCTGAACAGAGATAAACATTAGAAAAAAAAAAAAATCGGGTGCCTCCCAGTCCACTTGTCTGTGTTTACTAAGCTCTTATTCTTGGCAAAACAACAACATCTGGGGAGAGAGGTGAGCTGGGAGGAGGAGGGAGCATTCAAAGAAGCATCATGTGACTCGTGCCTAGGAGAGGTGAACTCTGGGTACCCAGCTCAGGTACCTTGCCTCTCTTGGTTGTAAATTGCCAGAGAAATCTGAAACCTGTCTTTGGGCTCTAACCTTTAGTTGTCTCCCTTAGGAAATACACCCTTTCCCCAGAGAAGTTCAAGATTCACAGGGTGCAAAAACAACTTGATCCACAGACCTGAGGGTTATCATGGAGGGTCATTCAGAGAAAAGGCAGGTGAGGGACTTCCCTGGTGGTCCAGTGGCTAAGACTCTGTGCTTCCCATGCAGGTGGCCAGGGTTTGATCCCTGGTCAGGGAACTAGACCCCTGCCGCCGCTAAAGATCCTTCATGCTGCAACAAAGACTTAAGATCCCCAGTGCCCAACTGAGACCTGGCCCAGCCAAATAAATAATTTCTTTTTTTAAAGAAAAGATGGGTAAGTAAGAGAAAAGTCAACCACCTAAAGGAATTTTTTCCCTTGGGAAGATCACATCATGCTCAGTATCTCTGGTATCACTGCCAACAGAGAAAAACAGACACCCACTGTCTCTATCAAGCAAGTTGGGTGTTAATAAATAATAAAAACAACTCCCTCCACTTGCACAGTTCAAGTGTTCCAAAGTCTAAGGCACAGGCAGTCATGTGCTCAGCATGGCCAAGGCTGGCAGTTGCCCTGTATTTATTACATTTGCCTCACGGAACAATGTGATACATAAAATGTATTAAACAGCAATGTTATGCTATGTATGTATGTATGTATGCATGCGCGCGTGCGCACGTGTGTGTGTGTGTGTGTGCATGCTCAGCCGCTCAGTCGTGTCCGACTCTTTGGGACCATGGCCCACCAGGCTCCTCTGTCCATGGGATTCTCCAAGCAAGAATACTTGAGTGGGTTGCCACTGGGGAAACCCCATAGCCTACATATATTAATGTACAGTGCCTCTGATTTTATTCCTATTTCCATTATAAACCTATATTGGACTAAAATATCCTCATTTAACGTCCTTTGCTTTTCCTAATATAACATTTAAATCCATCAACTTAACATTGATCTTTAAGTAGCTGAACAGGTTGAACTTGTAGGCTTCAATCACAAGCAAACTGGCAAAGCTGTTTTCAAACTCAGCATCTGGACAGGAGACTCATCTGTTCTTCCTAGACTCCCTATTTCTGCAAATGGAACCTCCGTCCTTCGAGCTACTCAGGCTCCTCACCTCTGTGTCTGTGTCTCCTTTAAGCCTACCCCTAATCTAAGAGGTGCAAGTCTGAGCTCCTCCACCTGCCCAACAGTATTGTCCTTCCTCTCTGTGTTCCAAGCCAGGGCCACTAAGTCCCTCCTCCCCAGCACCTGCCTCATCTCAACCCGGCCCCTCTGTTTCCAGTCCTGCTCCCTCATTCCTATGTTACCTCAAACCTGAGCTAACAAATTAATCTTCCAGAAGCACTGTGATCATGTAACTTCCCTGTGCAATATCATAGAGAATTCTCTTAATGTGGAATGCGAGAGTCCATACTCCTCAGTCGGTCCACTCTAAAGCCTGTTGTTGTTCAGTCCTATCCAACTCTTTGTGACCCCATGAACTGCACCAGATCCGGCTTTCCTGTCCTTCACTATCTCCTGGAGTTTACTCAGACTCATGTCCATTGAGTCGGTAATGTCATCCAACCATCTCATCCTCTGTTGTCCTCTTCTCCTACTCTGAAGTCTGCTGCTGCTGCTGCGTCACTTTAGTCGTGTCCGACTCTGTGCGACCCCATAGACGGCAGCCCACCAGGCTTCCCGTCCCTGGGATTCTCCAGGCAAGAACACTGGAGTGGGTTGCCATTTTCTTCTCCAATGCATCAAAGTGAAAAGTGAAAGTGAAGTCGCTCAGTCGTGTCCGACTCTATTGACCCCATGGACTGCAGCCTACCAGGCTCCTCCGTCCATGGGATTTTCTAGGCAAAAGTACTGGAGTGGGGTGCCATTGCCTTCTCCACTCTAAAGTCTGGCCACTGCCAAACCGCTCGGTGTGAAATTCTCCGGCTTAGAGCCCCATCACTCACTGTATCTGCGCATGCTCAGAGTTAAGTCCACCGTGACTCACACCATCCCTTCCACCTGCAAGTGTCTTTCGCACCTGGGTCTGTGTTCCAACTCTTCAAAGTGCAGTTCTAAAGTGTCCAGTCTCCAAAAGCTTTGCCTTACCACTTCAGATGGAACTGACCCTTCCTTTCTAACTTTTTTTTTCCTTTGCTAGATACTGCGTATGTTCGCCCCCGCCCCCCGCCTCCACCCTACGACCTCCGACCTCCGGCTACCAGAAATTCCCCGAGGGCTGGCCTCTGTCTGACTCACTCGCACCCTCCACCGGGGCCGAACACCACGCCACGGCCATAGCAGTCACTGCACAGCACCCAAAACTTTGTAGCAGTCAGCCCAGCTGTCCGCCTTTCCATTCTCAGACACCTTTCCGGCCGTCCTATTCACAAGGTAGAGCATTTCTCCAAACACAACAGAATTTCTCTGCTACTATTCCAAACCATGTCGTTATTCCCACTTGATCAGGACCTCTTCTCATTTTTTTGAAATCTGCCCAGTAAGCAGAGTTGTCATAGACAGCACCCTGGGAGCTGGTCAGCCTTATAAAGCAGAGGACGTTGAATTGGCCTGGGCTTCTCCACGCTGTTTCTACAGGCTGTGTGCATGTGTGTCCATTAAAGATGGGGACACACAGTAGCTAGTCGCCAAGGGATCAAAGGACCAGAGCTTGAGGGGACCATCCCGGAGTTCCACCCTGTTGAATCCTGGCTCCGAACTTTTCCCTTCATCAGCGCTGTACCCTCCTACCCGTCCCGACCGGCTGACGCCTGATGCTACAGGGGCCCGGGCCGGAAGAGAAAAAGGCGCTGGATGGGGAAGGCGAAGGTGGGTATTTTCGGAACTTCAGGGGATCCCGGACAGGCGCTTCTGGTTCCCAGGGATGCGAGGCCGGCGTGCGCCGCCCGCGGACCGAAGGGGACGCATCCCCGAGACCGGGACGGGCAGAGACCGGGATGGAGATCCTGGAGCTGGTGCTGAGGCTGAGGCTGCCGCGCAGAATGACAGCGCCCCGCTCTACCCTACCCGGGGATGGGGGTGTCCAGCCCCCCCGCTCCGCGTCCCCGGGGGCGCTCGGCGCGCCCAGCCCCTCCCGCCCGCTCCGGCCCCAGGCAGGGCCCGCGGGTTGCGGCGGGGCCCGCGGCCGCTACTCACCCGGAGGGTTGACGGCCGCCGGGGTTGCCATCTTGCTCGGGAGGCTGGGCGCGCGCCGGGCGGGGGCGCGGAGCGGGGGCGGCGTGGAGCCGGGCGCCCCCCGGGGCAAACGCGGCAGGCGCAGGCCCAGGCGCCACCGCCGCCGCCCCTCCGCCGCCCCTGCGCCGCCACACAAAGGACGGCGCGGGCGGGCGCTGCTCCGCGCTCTCCCGCCGCCCGGCCGCCCGCGCCCCCGCCTCTGTCGCCTCCGCCCCCTCCCCGGCCTCCTTCTCCGGCCTCAGCCTTTGTCACACGCGGGGGGCGCCCGGCCGCCGCTCCCCGGGCCGGGCCGCAGCACCGCGAGACTTGGGGCGGCGGGCGGCCGGACCCCCGAGTCGGGGGCCGCCCCCTCGGGGCCGCTCAGGTGCCCAGGCTCGGGCTAGAGGCGCGCCCCCTCCCCGCTCTCCAGGTCCGAGTCTCCCCCCGCCCATCCCCACCCCGGGGGTCCCGGACACTGCTCGAAGGGGCGCTGTTCCTGGGCCAGGGGGCCGGGCCCGAGAGGGTGGGGGGCCGCCCATTAAGATTCAGAGGGAAGATGGAGAGAAACAAAGGCGCCCCAGTGCTGCCCACTTAGCATGCCGGCGCCGCGCCGCTCGGCTCCCAGGGCCGAGACTCCTAAGGCCCCCGGCACCTCCAAGGCCACGGGCACGGAAGGACAGCTGCCGAGGGCACCCAGCGAACACCAGACCCGGGAAATTGTGCAGGATTCGGCCCTTAGAAAGGCTGTCAGCTCGACTTCCCTTTCTGCACAGTGACTGTCTTTGGTTTTTACCCGAAGTTGTTGCAGGAGCTTTTACACAACCACCTAAGAATTTAAGAGTCTCTGAGAGCTTTTGTTTGCCTATCCTGGTGAAGTTAGCCATAGAGAGCTGGGAGGGACTGTTTCTTCGCCAGACAGCACGGTTGATCATAGGAAGGAGATGGCACCCACTGAGAAGGCTCCAGTGACGAATGAACCCCTCCCAGGTGAGACCCACAAAGGGCAAGACGGCCTCTTAATGTGGACACGTTTGCAAAAACATCAGACTGTCTTAAATCCTTACAAAGAAGCACTTGGTGGAGAAGGAGAGGGCGAGTAGAGAAAAAATGCTTGGGATGTTATTTTCAAATCAGCATTTTCTTCCAGGGGAGTATTTGTCACTATTGATTTGACTAATAGGCACTTAATGATATTCATTTGTTTATCGATTCCATGAAATTGAATGTCTGCTGTGTGCCTGGACAAGGCGATGTATTGGGTGGACCATGGAAAGAGAGCCACAGGGGCTCTGCCCTCCCTGTACTTCTAGTCTGGGTGGCCATGAGGGCAGCAGAATAAGGTGTTTGTACTCCAGAAGCACACAGCTGCTTGGGGCTCAGTGGGGTCACTGGTGAATGAATGAATGGGGGCAGAGAGAGGCCAAAGTGATGAAGAACACACACACTATTCTGAAAAAATGAGCAGAATATGACAAGGGAAAACTAGGGCATGAATGCAACCAGCACCAAGGTGGGCCAGGCTGGTGGGACTTCCCTGGTGGTCCAGTGGCTAAGACTCTGACCTCCCAGTGCAGGGGGCCCCTGGGTTCCATCCTTGGTCATGAGGCAGGAGATAGATGGGCCCCACACTGAACAGTTTCTCCCTTATAGACAGAAACTCCATAATAGCAGAAATCCCAGGGCTTACCTGGTGGCTCAGTGGTAAAGAATCACCTGCCAATGTAGGGGACCCAGGGTTCCATCCCTGATCCAGGAAGATCCCACATGCTATGGAGCAACTAAGCCCTAGCACCACAACTATTGAGTCTGTGCTCCAGAGCTGAGAAGCCACAACTACTGAACCCACGTGCCCTAGCCACCAAAGGTAACATGCCCTAGAGCCCATGCTCCCCAACAAGAGAAGCCACCACAATGAGAAGCTCAAGCACTGCAGCTAGAGAGTAGCCCCTGTTCACTGCAACTAGAGAAAGCCCACGTGCTGCAAGGAAGACCCAGCCCAGCCAAAAATAAATAAATAAAAATTATTTTTTAAAAAATAGCAGAAATTCCACAAAAACAGGATGACAGAGGAGGCTGTGCTTGCTAAGTCGCTTCAGTCGTGTCCAACTCTTTGTGACCCCATAGACTATAGCCCTCCAGGCTCCTCTGTCCATGGGATTCTCCAGGCAAGAATACTGGAGTGGGTTGCCTTGCCCTTCTCTAGAGAATCTTCCCGACCCAGGGATCGAACCTGAGTCTTTTATGCCTCCTGCGATAGCAGGCGGGTTCTTTACCACTAGCACCACCTGGGAAGCCCAAGGAGGACACTGGGCCCTGCCCAAATAAGACATAAAAGACCACATATTCCTCATTCTCAAAGTTAAGGAGGCCTCCCCAACTATACATGCACAGAAAGGCTCCATGGTGGTCAAAAAGGGAGGGGGCACCACCCTAGTGAGAGAAGGCAATGGCAACCCACTCCAGTACTCTTGCCTGGAAAATCCCATGGACGGAGGAGCCTGGTAGGCTGCAGTCCATGGGGTCGCTAAGAGTCAGACATGACTGAGTGTCTTCACTTTCACTTTTCACTTTCATGCATTGGAGAAGGAAATGGCAACCCACTCCAGTGTTCTTGCCTGGAGAATCCCAGGGACGGGGGAGCCTTGTAGGCTGCCCTCTATGGGGTCGCACAGAGTCAGACACGACTGAAGCGACTTAGCAGCAGCAGCAGCAGCAGCAGCCACCCTAGTAAGTGCTGTCAACCTACCCATAGGCCTCTTCACTAGAGTCTGCCTTGGCTAAGAGATGCCCATGCGTACACTGAAGGGATCCTGAGATATACCAAATACAGAGTCAGTACCAGGCAAATCTAAATGATTGACCAGAGGAAACCTGGAAGAAATACCCCCTAAAAGTGATTCAAACTACCACCAGGGCATGACTCTCTCTGAGCCCGCCTGTGTGTCTATCCACACCAACTGTACTCTAGTAAATACTGGTTTCACAACTTTCTATCTCTGTGGGAACTCTTTTCTGCAAAGCTGAAGGGCCTTGTCACTGACCACTGACCTAGTGGCTAGGTCCTCTTATCTCCAAGACCCCATCTCAATCTCTGGTGGGGAACTGAAGCCCCACTTCAAACCACTGCAGGCCGAGGTTACCTGAGGTCAGTCAGGGAACTAGATCCCATGTACCACAACTATAAGACCAGGTGCAGCCAAATAAGTTAATAAATATTTAAAAAAAAAAAAAAAAAAAGGTGGACCAGGCCTAGACAGATAATGAGGTATAGAGAGAGAACAGCTTGGGTACACCTCATCCTTGTATCAAGTCGCTGCCCCTGATTTTCCCAGCATCAGTTAAATGAGAGCTCAGGCTCTCTTCCACATCCTCCCAAATGGCAGCACACTCAAATACCCCCATGCACTTAACAAATACACAGGGCCTCCTTGATGGCTCAGTGGTAAAGAATCCACCTGCCAATGCAGGAGACACAGGTTTGATCCCTGGGTCAGGAAGATCCCCTGAAGGAGGAATTAACAACCCACTCCAGTATTCTTGCCTGGAAAATCCCATAGAAAAAGGAGCCTGGGGGGCTACAGTCCACGGGGTCACAAAGAGTCAGACATGACTAGCGACTAATCAAGAACAACAGGGATATTTGACTGAAGATTTGTCACTCCATCTCAAGCAAGGTAAAAATCCATTTTTAATGCTTCTGCTACCCAGGCGATTCTTTTTTAGGCTCTGCCCTTAAGAGTATCTTCACATAGGCCCCAGCATCACTGTACCCTCACTGCCACCAAACTCTTTCCCTTCTCCAACTTTCCACACCCCTTAGAAGTAAGCTAGTTTCTCTCCTTGGCATTCATATGTCAGCCACTCCATGTGGCTCATTTTGGTATTATCTCCAAATATATTTTTTAATAGTCTCCCTAAAAAACTAAAATTGTAGCAAACATGACCGTTTTACTCACAGACACACATATATTCAACTGTGCTGCTGAAAAGTGAAAAGTTAAAGTATTAGTCGCTCAGTCATGTCCGACACTTTGCAACCTCACGGACTGTATCCCAATAGTCTCCTCTATCCATGGAATTCTCCAGGCAAGAATTCAGAAATGGGTAGCTATTCCCTTCTCCAGGGGATCTTCCCGATCCAGAAATTGAACACCTACATTGCAGGTGGATTCTTTACCGTCTGAGCCACTGGGGAAGCCTTAACTGTGCTGTCGCCTTCTCCCCATTTTTCTAAAATGCTACTGTGCAAATATCTTTAGTCCTTCTTTTTGCATTTGTCCATGGCAATAAAAGTTAGAATGTGGATGACTACAAAACACTGGGACACTTTGTGTCCTATAGTCTGCTTGGAGTCTGTGGTGCTGTGGTTTTTAGTAAGTAATAAACATATTTGAGTTTTAACAGAGAAGGAGACATTTCATCTTCTCCCCCAATCCCCACACCTTCCAGGTGGAAGGGACTTTTGGCATCACCCAATTCAGCCCCCAGAGTTTGCAGATGAGGGAACTGAGACTCAAGGCAGGGAACTGACTTTCCCAAGGTCACACAGCTCAATAGCTAGATAAGATTTGGTGTTTTGTTTTGTTTTCTATTGAGCTGCATGAACTGTTTGTATATTTTAGATTAATCCCTTATCAGTTGCTTCATTTGCACATATTTTCTCCCATAATTTGTTGTTGTTGTTCAGTTGCAAAGTTGTATCCAGCTCTCTGAGACCCCATGGACTGCATGTAGCATGCCAGGCTTCCCTGTCCTTCACTGTCCCCCAGAACCTGCTCAAACTCATGTCCATTCAGTCAGTGATGCCATCCAACCATTCCATCCTCTGTCATCCCCTTCTCCTCCTGCCCTCAGTCTTTCCCAGAATCAGGGTCTTTTCCAGTGAGACAGCTCTTCGCATCAGGTGGCCAAAGTATTGGAGCTTCAGCTTCAGCAACAATCCTTCAAAGGAATATTCAGAGTTGATTTCCTTTAGGACTGACTGGTTTGATCTCCTTGCTGTCCAAGGGACCCTGGAGACTCTTCTCCAGTACCACAGTTCAAAACCATCAGTTCTTCAGCACTCAGTCTTCAATGTGGTCCACCTCTCACATTCGTACGTGACTCCTGGAAAAACCATGGCTTTGACTAGATGGACCTTTGTCGCCAAAGTGATGTCTGTGCTTTTTCATATGCCATCTAGGTTTGTCATAACTTTTCTTCCAAGGAGCAAGTGTCTTTTAATTTCATGTTTGCAATCACCATATACATTATAAGGGTTGTGTTTTTGTTTTCTACATGGTTTTCTTTGCTCTGCAAAAGGTTTTAAGTCTAATTAGGCCCCATTTGTTTATTTATGTTTTTATTTTCATCACTCTAGGCAGTGGGTCAAAAAGATCTTGCTATGATTTTTGTCAGAGTGTTCTGCCTATATTTTCTTCTAAGAGTTTTATAGTATCTGGCCTTACATTTAGGTCTTTAATCTATTTTGAGCTTAATTTTGTGTATAGTGTTAGGCAGTGTTATAATTCCATTCTTTTACATGTAGCAGTCCAGTTTTCCCAGCACTACTTATTGAAGAGACTGTCTTTTCTCCATTGTATGCATTTGCCTCCTTTGTCACAGACTGTGCTGTGTGTGTGCTATGCTAAGTTGCTTCAGTCATGTCCAACTATTTGCAACCTCATGGATGGTAGCCCACCAGGCTCCTCTGTCCATAGGATTCTCCAGGTAAGAATACTAGAGTGAGTTTCCATGCCCTCCTCCAGAGGATCTTCCCGGCCCAAGGATTAAACCCAGATCTCCTGCATTATAGGTTCTTTACTGTCTGAGCCACCAGGCAAAGAACCCCTTTGTCATAGATTAGGTGACCTTAGGTGCATGGGTTTACCCCTAGACTTTCTATCCTGTTCCATTGATCTGTATTTCTAGCCAGATAAGACTTGGAGCCAAGTGACCCACAGTGCCGGGATTTGGGGTGAGGGGATGGCGGTGGAATGAGGAGGGTGTTGAGAAGTAATGAGGAATGAGTGATTTGGGTGCTCATCCTCTCTCGTCTCTCAGTGTTAAATAAGTAACTACCCAGAAACATCGATTGTGGATGAAAACCCCACTCTTAAGTAAACAGTCTGAAACAGAGTGGTTAGTCATTGTTGAAAACTGAGTGGTGTTTGCATAATACAGTGTCTCTTGCTAATTATGAGAGCTAGTAGACTGTGACCAGTTAACAGGCTCAGGAATTCCACTCAAATGTTAAACAACCTAGAACTCTTTTAAATTCCAAATGAGGATCTTGCTTTGGAAGCTGAGATTTGCATTAAAACACACACACACACACACACATACACACACACAGACCCATGGGACCCACAGCATGTGATTCTGGGTATGGTATTCCCAGAATGACTTGGGTTGCCAGACACAATGCTGATAAGACTGGGTGGGGGAAAGCAAGCACCTTGACTCTGCTTGTATCCCTTTGGTATGAGAGACAGGATTTCCTTTGTATGATGCATAACATCCAAGGAATTGTTATCTTTTAACTTTAAGATGGCAAGAGGCCAGGAATGCAAACACATGGCATGAAAATGTATACAACAGATGCTACTAGAAATTCAAGAAGAAATTGGAGGGGTGGGATGGGAAGGAGGCTCAAGAGGGAAGGGATATATGTATAAGTATAGCTGATTCACATTGTTGTACAGCAGGAACTAACACAACATTGTCAGGGAACTATACTCCAATTAAAAACATATATGAAATGGAATTCAAGAAGAAACTGACAAAAATCACAGTACAGATTTTAGCTAAGATTTTTCTGGTTGTTGACAGAATAACAACAAAAGCAACTATAAGACATGCTGATTTGAAGCTTATTATTTACTCTTGGCTATAACTCGGGACCCCTAAGACTCTGCTCCTGAATCTGACTGAAACTCTTCCTCTTAGCATGAGCCAGAGTTACTTGGCCCCCAGGGTGGCTGTGATTGAGTGGGTTTGCAGACAGTGACTGGACCATATAGGACAGGCATAATCTTCCTCCCTGGAGATGTTCGTCTCTTGGGAGATGCTCTCAAACTCTCTGAAACTCTCTGTGGCCCCCATGAACGGAGAGAGGCTGGGGCTGGCCCTGGCTCAGATGCCTGCCTCTACGCCAGCTGTGCCCATGAGGCAGGTGACTTTGTCCCTTCTTGGGATAGGAGACCTGATCATGTAAGAAGAACGAGGCTCCTGATGAATCCCTGTGGCTGGAGCCATGAAGAAGCAGCACTCAAGAACACAGGGCTGCCATTCCAAGAGAAGGATGGAATGGCTAGGAAGACGTTTGCACAGATGGCCGCTGCAAAGTGAGAGAAATGAAAGAAGGAGAAAAAATTAACAAAGAGAAATGCAGAAAGTGATATAGCAGGTAATGAAAGAAGC
This sequence comes from Bubalus bubalis, assembly GCF_019923935.1. NCBI lineage: Eukaryota > Metazoa > Chordata > Mammalia > Artiodactyla > Bovidae > Bubalus > Bubalus bubalis. The sequence goes on from NC_059176.1 coordinate 43,891,861, forward strand.
ACTTACCAATTAGTCCAAGGGCTGAGCCTTTGGAAAGGACCTTTACCTCTGACACTCAATCTCCATTCCCCATCAACAATTACATTCTAGTAAAGTTCTACTGCTGCTGCCAAGTCACTACAGTTGTGTCCAACTCTGTGCGACCCCATAGACAGAAGCGCACCAGGCTCCCCCGTCCCTGGGATTCTCCAGGCAAGAACACTGGAGTGGGTTGCCATTTCCTTCTCCAATGCATGAAAGTGAAAAGTGAAAGGGAAGTCGCTCAGTCGTGTCCGACTCTTAGCAACCCCATGGACTGCAGCCTACCAGGCTCTTCCGTCCATGGGATTTTCCAGGCAAGAGTACTGGAGTAGGGTGCCATTGCCTTCTCCGTAGTAAAGTTCAGGACTTGTTATTTCCTACACACACCAGGAGGCTTCCTTTGCCCCCGCCCCACCCCCATTCCTAATGGCTCAGTGGTAAAGAATCTGCTTGCCAAGGCAGGAGACATGGGTTCGATCCTGAGGTTGGGAAGATCCCCTGGAGAAGGAAATGGCAACCTACTCCAGTATTCTTGCCTGGGAAACCCCATGGGCAGAGGAGTCTGGCAGGCTATACAGTCCATGGGGTTGTCAAGAGTCAGACTCGACTTAGTGACTAAACAACAACAGCAACCCATGACCTTCTTACCATTATTGCCTCCTCACTTAAAAGCAGTGACTTCATGATTTCTCCCACGGAGGGGCTCCATTTCCCTCCGTTTCCTTCATTTCAGCACATATCTCTCTATACTGGGGTTGATTTTTTATGTTTTTGTTTCACTAAGCTGTGAGCTACTGCCTTTATCTTTTTTTTCCTTTTATACCGAGTTCATATCCTGACCCCTTTGAAGCATTCTGGGGCTTTGCTGGTGGCTCATATGGTAAAGAACCTGCCTGTAATTCAGGAGACCTGGGTTCGATCCCTGGGTAGGGAAGATACCCTGGAGAAGGGAGTGGCTACCCACTCCAGGATTCTTGCCTGGGGAATTGCACAGACAGAGGAGCCTGATGGACTACAATCTGTGGGGTCAACAAGAGTCAGACATGACTGAGTGACTATTTTTCTTTTTCTTCTTTTATGAAGTATTCTAATATTCATGGAAAGAGTGGTTAAGTATCTTATCAGACATGAGTGAGCCTGTAATCCACCATGCCTCCCTACTGTTCCCTCCTTGATAGGATACACAGAATGAAATGTTGCTTCTATCTGTAACATCTCACGCATTTCCAGTGATAGGGAACCCTAGCATCTCTGTTTTTTAACTTCTCTAGGCTGGATTTTTATTTTTAATTTCCTGCTATAGTTTTGATCCATGTGAAAAGCTACATCAGTTACTCTTGGAGAACAAGAGGGAAATGAGTATGAAAAAAGGTCTTCCACCCAAAGTTCAATGCTCTATGCCATGTAGTGAAGTGAAAGTGAAATTCACTTAGTCATGTCCCACTCTTTGTGACCCCATGGACTATATTGTCCATGGAATTCTCTAGGCCAGAATACTGGAGTGGGTAGCCTTTCCCTTCACCAGGGGATCTCCCCAACCCAAGGATCCAACCCAGGTCTCCCACACTGTGGGCAGATTCTTTACCAGCTGAGCCACCAGGAAAGCCCATGTAAGTCTTCCTTTTTTCCCAGTGCATGAGAAGGATTATAATAATTCCATTTCCAGTAGGAATTATAACAACTCTTCTATGTACAGCACTTTCTGACTCTCACATCACTCTGACACTACTATTTCACGAGCTAGGGCATTTTTGATTTGGTCTTATAAATGAAGAATTTCAGCATGTGAAAATAATATTTTGTTAGATAATCACTTTCCTGTTTGTGTTAATCCATTTTGGAAACCACCTCACAAACGACAACAATTTTCTCTTTCAGCATAACCAGATTCTCTGGATGTTTTTATCGGATAATATTGTGTGCATTGGGTCTTCTCACATGTTACATATTTACAGAGGTAATTTTTGCTTAAAAATGCCCAGTGAATTAACAGAGTTAATGATCAATCTCTCTTTCCAGGTGATATTCGAAATTCTGTTGGCATCCACAGTGGTCTCTCTGATACAACACGTCTAGACCAAATTCATTATCCAGCCAACTGGTCTGTGACTGTTCAATCATTTGCATGCAAATGACCACAAATAAAGGGCAGGTGACAATGATTTCCTTTCCTGTAGGTCACAGTGTTCAAGGGAACTCTGTTTCTGTTCAAGAACATTTATTTTGGGAATGCTTAGTCTCCCTCATTGAGGGGTTAGCTTTTGGTCTTTTGAATATCTACCTGTTTTAATCATGGTCAGAGACTTCTAGAGGGGAACTTGAAAACCCATCTAGTACATGATTTAGAAGTGAACCTTTGAAATTTTCCATTTCTCTCTGCTTGTTGTATCTGTTGTTGTTGTTTAATCACTAAGCCTTGTCTGACTCATTTTCAACCCCATGGACTATTGCCCCGACAGGCTCCTCTGTCCCTGGAATTCTCTAGGCAAGAATACTGGAGCGGGTTACCATTTCTGTCTCCAGGGGGTCTTCCTGACCCAGGGATCAAATCCATGTTTCCTGCATTGGCAGGTGGATAATCTTTACCACTGAGATATCTGCCATTCACCCCAATCATTAACATTTCACAGTACTTGCTTTCTCATTTCCTCTCTCTGTGTACATCTTCAATGGTTTCAGTCCAAACCATTTGAACAATCTCAAATGGCTTATGAACCATTTGAGAATAACTGGAGACATGACAGCCCTTTCTGCTGAATACATGCTAAGTCTCCAGTCGTGTCCAATTCTTTGTGACCCCATGGACTGTGGCCCATCAGGCTCCTCCGTCCACGGGATTTTCCAGGCAAGAGTACTGGAGTGGGTTGCCATTGCCTTCTCCAGGGGATCTTCCCAACCCAAGGATCAAACCCACGTCTCTTACGTCTCCTGCATTGGCAGGTGGGTTCTTTAGCACTAGTGCCACCTGGGAAGCCCTGCTGAATACTTCAGTGTGTATTTCCTAAGAACAAGGACTCTGTCTTACATAAGCACATTATAATTATTCAAATCGAGATGTTATCTCTGATTAAATAATTATCTAAGCCACACACCCTACTTGTTTTTCCCCAATTACCCGAAAAATGTTCCTTATAAAAAAAAAAATTCTGTCCCGTGCAAGATCATATGTTGCCATGTCTCTGTCATTTCCTCTAATCTAGAAATGTTTCCACTTCTTTCTTTAGTGGACTGTATATTTTTTGGAACAGTTTTAAGAGTCACAGCAAAATTGAGCAGAAAGTACAATAAGTTCCTATATACCCTCTGCCCACACAAGTGCAACCTCCCCACTATCAACATCATACTCCAAAGTGATACTTTTGTCACAGCTGATGAGTCTAGGGACTGCCCTGGTGGTCCAGTGACTAAGACCCTGCACTTCCAATGCAAGGAGCTGGGGTTCAATCCTTAGTCAGAGAACTGGGTCCCTCATGCTGCAACTAAGAATTCGTTGCCTCAACTAGACCCAGGAGAGCCAAATAAATAAAAATAAATAAATATTTAAAGCAAAAACAATTGATGAGCCTACATTGATACATCATAATCACTCCAAGTCCATAGTTTATATCATGGCTCACTCTTAGTGGTATGTAGTCTATAGGTTTTAACAAATATATAAAAACATTCATCTCTTATTACAGTATCACACAGGGTAGTTTTTGAAATGTTGATAGAAACATCTCGCAGCCACACACCTACGGAAATGGTGAAAACCCAAGTGTTTCTTGTGTGTGTGTGATTTTTGCTGTGGTACATAAATCAATTATAAATAAATATATTTTACAATTGATGGTGTCAATGAAATACAGTGTTGTGCCCATTGTTCAGATAAGGAAGCAGAGGCTCAGGGTGATTAAGTAACTCACCAAGCGAGTAAGAGTCAGATCCAAGGTCTGACTGCACACATCAGCTCTTAGGCAGTCTGCCCCACACTGTTCACAGCTCTGGTTTCGATGTTACGGTCTCCACCTACTTTGCCCTCCAGGTCTTGTAGTACAGAGTACTCACACACAGACGTTTGGCTCTGTCTTGAGGCAGTACAAGTTAACCAGTGTCAACTATAAATTGGCACTTGCCGTCTACCTCTACAAGGATTAAATCAGGTGCTTCTGCAGCTGCTGACCTTCAGCACCCCCGGAAAGGAGTTCAGGCTGGAGAGCAGAAATGAGGCGCTCTGTGCTCTGGGAAAACTGGCAGGACAAGTCTTTAGATACATATTTTCAGGAGCTGGTTTCAAATTCTTGCATCTCCTCACATGTAGAAAAGCACTAAAATCCTTCATGGTGACCACTGCTCCTTGCGACTAACAATCACCTCCTGCAAAAAATACATGCTAGATTGCATGTACTCCCCCTTCACCAAAATCACATCTATACTGACCTTCCCCCACTGCCCCTCTGGACCAGTTTCTCAGAGCTCTTTAAGGTGCTGTTCTCCTGGGCTATCAACCTCATTTTGTCCCGAATAAAGCTTAACTCACAACTCTCACATTCTGCATTTTTTTAAGCCGACACCAGAAATCCCCAAGCCCATTGAGATGATCTTGGGAGCAGGGACCTGGCATTCCTGAGTTCTTTCTACTCCTGAGACTATTTGCAAATGAAAACAATGGATTCTTTCAGTCTCTTTTAAGAAATATTCCTTGTCTCCTACAAGACCTGGGCCTCAGGTCTTTTTCTGAGATTTCAAAATGAAAATCAGAAGTAATATTAACATGTAAGATAACAAAAAATGTCTGTGTAAGCTGAGTCAGGAAAAAATAGAACACGATATAAATTCAAGTAAAAGATGGCTTTGAGGGGCACATAAGCAGAATATTCTCAGCTTGTGTCCCCCCTAAAACATTGTGACCCACATAGCAGCATGCTCACTGTTATTGCAGCTCAAACGGTGAAGGCAAAGCACAATACACAGCTCAAATGCTCTTTTTTTATTTGGCTCTTGCACCTCATAAATATGTTCAATTATTTAAATTAAATTGTACCTAAGCCAGCTCAACCCAAAAGATAACATTTCCTGCTCTCACAAGGCATTTGTTCTATTTATATCCCAGAACACCATCAAAGAAAACATACTTCAGAACTACTTTCTTATTTTGCTGAAAGTAGCATGTACAACGAAGGACATCAAACTCAATTAGCACATTAACATAATCACATCAGGCAAGCACTTGACAGTTGGAAATTGGGTAAATCAGAGCGAATGATTTTAGCTCCTCACTTTACAATTAGGCAAAAAGAAAAAAGAATAGCTTAAATGCTATCAGATGCGTTTACTATAGTTGTATCTAACTGATAAAGCTGGAATTGTTGACACTCCAAGAGTGCTTAAATTTCTCTTCATATTTAAATAAGTCAGAAGTTAAACACATGTATTGGATGGTTTGGTGGTAAAGAACTCACCTGCCAATGCAGGAGACATAAGATACGTGGGTTCGATCCTTGGGATGGGAAGATCCCTTGGAGAAGGGCATGACAACCCACTCCAGTGTTCTTACCTAGAGAATCCCATGGACAGAGGATCCTGGAGGGCTATAGCTCACAGGGTCGCAAAGAGTCAGACATGACTAAAGCGACTTAGTACACACACATTGTCCTACTTAGAGGCTTCCTTCTGACCATCTGTGCTAAATGTAGATGCTCTCTTGCTTTCAACGGCATCCCACACTGGAGCTATCATGCCACTGTGAGAAGTTTTGCAATGAAAACACGTGGTCATGCAGCCTAGCCACAGCAGTGGTCCTTTTTGGAAGCTGGGACCAGATCTGTGGAAAACAATTTTTCCAGTCAGAGGTGTGGAGGACAGTTTTGAGATGATTCAAGTGCATTATATTTATTGTGTACTTTATTTCTATCATTATTGCATCAGCTCCACCTCAGATCAGCAGGCATCAGATCCCGGAGGTTGGGGACCCCTGGGCTATAGGTTGGGGATCCCTGGGCCATAGTTAACAGTACTGTGTTATAAACTTGAAATTTGTCTAAAGAGTAAACCTTAAATATTCCTACCACAAAAAAAAAGTAATTACACTAAGTGATGGGGGTATTAACTAACTCTATTGTGATAAGTATTTCATAATATATAAGTGTAACAAATCACCATATTTTACACCTTGGTGGTGGTTTAGTCACTAAGTTGTGTCCAACTCTTGCAACCCCGTGGACTATGACCCGTCAGGCTCCTCTGTCCGTAGGATTTCCCAGGCAAGAATACTGGAGTGGGTTGCCATTTCCTTCTTCAGGGGATCTTCCTGAGCCAGGGATAGAACCCAGGTCTCCTGCAATGCAGGTGGATTCTTAACCAACTGAGCCATCAAGGAAGCCCATTTTACATCATAAATTTGTGCAATGTTGTATGTCAGTTATAGCTCATTTAAGCTAGAGGTAATAAAAATAAAAATAAAAATTCTAAACCCGTAACAGAAGGTGATGTCGACTAAAAAGATGCACAATGTGAGAGTTGCCAGTTAAGTTTTATTTGGAAAAATATGAGGACTGCAGCCTGGGAGATGGCACCTCGGATAACTCTGAGAGACTGCTCCACAGAGGCAGTGGGGAAGTTCAGTACAGATGATTTTGGTGAAAGTGGAGTTCACACAATCAAGCACTTATTTTACAAGAAGTTTTCTGGAGTCACAAGGAGTTGATGTCACCATGAAAGGATTTAGTGCTTTTCTAGAGGAGATGCAAGGACTGGGGTCATGAAATTAGTTTCTGAAAATATCTAACAATCTAGAAAGACCTGTTCCACCAGTTCCTCTGGAGCACAGAGTACCTTACTCTCCATCCTGAACTCCCTCCAGGGTATGTCAAAGGTCAAGAGCTGCATCAGCACAGGGTTCAGTCTCCACAGAGGCAGATGGCAGATGCCCTTGGCAAGGGCCTGTTTGTAGTTTGACAGTGGGCAAAGACCTGGTGAGAGTTTTCTAGGCTGACCTTGTCTTGTATTTTGTACCAGACATTTTCCAAGAATTTGCATGGATACATAAGAGTTTAGTTCAGTTCAGTCCCTCAGTCGTGTCCGACTCTTTACCACCCCATAAACCGCAGCACGCCAGGCCTCCCTGTCCATCACCAACTCCCGGAGTTCACCCAAACCCCTGTCCATTGAGTCTGTGATGCCATCCACCCATCTCATCCTCTGTCATCCCCTTCTCCTGCCCTCAGTCTTTCCCAGCAGGGTCATTTCAAGTGAGTCAGCTCTTCCTATCAGGTGGCCAGAGTATTGGAGTTTCAGCTTCAACATCAGTCCTTCCAGTATACACCCAGGACTCCTTTAGGATGGACTGGTTGGATCTCCTTGCAGTCCAAGGGACTCTCAAGAGTCTTCTCCAACACCACAGTTCAAAAGCATCAATTCTTCAGCGCTCAACTTTCTTCACAGTCCAGCTCTCACATCCATACATGACTACTGGAAAAACCATAGCCTTGACTAGACAGACCTTTGTTGGCAAAGTAATGTTTCTGCTTTTTAACATGCTATCTAGGTTGGTCATAACTTTCCTTCCAAGGAGTAAGTGTCTTTTAATTTCACGGCTGCAATCACCATCTGCAGTGATTTTGGAGCCCAAAAAGATAAAGTCAGCCACAGTTTCCACTGTTTCCCCATCTTTTTGCCATGAAGTGATGGGACCAGATGCCATGATCTTAGTGTTTTGAATGTTGAGCTTTAAGCCAACTTTTTCACTCTCCTCTTTCACTTTCATCAAGAGGCTCTTTAGTTCTTCTTCACTTTCTGCCATAAGGGTGGTGTCATCTGCATATCTGACATTAATATTTCTCTTCTCTTGTGTTGTTGGAAGAGGGTATTTGCTATGACCAGTGTGTTCTCTTGGCAAAACTTTGTTAGCTTTTGTCCTGCTTCATTCTGTATTCCAAGGCCAAATTTGCCTGTTACTCCAGGTGTCTCTTGATTTCCTACTTTTGCATTGCAGTCCCCTATAATGAAAAGGACATCTTTTTTGGGTGTTAGTTCTAAAAGGTCTTGTAGGTCTTCATAGAACCATTCAACTTCAGCATCTTCAGCATTACTGGTCAGGGCATAGACTTGGATTACTGTGATATTGAATGGCTGCCTTGGAAACCAACAGAGATCATTCTGTCATTCTTGAGATTGCATCCAAGTACTGCATTTTGGACTCTATTGTTGACTATGATGGCTACTCCATTTCTTCTAAGGGATTCCCACAAATTCACCCATTCCAGTCCATTTTAGTTAGCTGGTTCCTAGAATGTCGACGTTTACTCTTGCCATCTCCTGTTTGACCACTTCCAACTTGCCTTGATTTATGGACCTAACATTCCAGGTTCCTATGCAATATTGCTCTTTACAGCATCAGACCTTGCTTCTATTACCAGTCACATCCACAACTGGGTGTTGTTTTTCCTTTGGCTCCAACCCTTCATTCTTTTTTTTTTTTTTTTCTTTCTTTTTTTTTAATTTTATTTTATTTTTAAACTTTACATAACTGTATTAGTTTTGCCAAATATCAAAATGAATCCACCACAGGTATACATGTGTTCCCCATCCTGAACCCTCCTCCCTCCTCCCTCCCCATTCCATCCCTCTGGGTCGTCCCAGTGCACTAGCCCCAAGCATCCAGTATCGTGCATCGAACCTGGACTGGCAACTCGTTTCATACATGATATTTTACATGTTTCAATGCCATTCTCCCAAATCTTCCCGCCCTCTTCCTCTCCAACAGAGTCCATAAGACTGTTCTATACATCAGTGTCTCTTTTGCTGTCTCGTACACAGGGTTATTGTTACCATCTTTCTAAATTCCATATATATGCGTTAGTATACTGTATTGGTGTTTTTCTTTCTGGCTTACTTCACTCTGTATAATAGGCTCCAGTTTCATCCACCTCATTAGAACTGATTCAAATGTATTCTTTTTGATGGCTGAATAATACTCCATTGTGTATATGTACCACAGCTTTCTTATCCATTCATCTGCTGATGGACATCTAGGTTGCTTCCATGTCCTGGCTATTATAAACAGTGCTGCGATGAACATTGGGGTACACGTGTCTCTTTCCCTTCTGGTTTCCTCAGTGTGTATGCCCAGCAGTGGGATTGCTGGATCATAAGGCAGGTCTATTTCCAGTTTTTTAAGGAATCTCCACACTGTTCTCCATAGTGGCTGTACTAGTTTGCATTCCCACCAACAGTGGAAGAGGGTTCCCTTTTCTCCACACCCTCTCCAGCATTTATTACTTGTAGACTTTTGGATCGCAGCCATTCTGACTGGTGTGAAATGGTACCTCATGGTGGTTTTGATTTGCATTTCTCTGATAATGAGTGATGTTGAGCATCTTTTCATGTGTTTGTTAGCCATCTGTATGTCTTCTTTGGAGAAATGTCTATTTAGTTCTTTGGCCCATTTTTTGATTGGGTCATTTATTTTTCTGGAGTTGAGCTGTAGGAGTTGCTTGTATATTCTCGAGATTAGTTGTTTGTCAGTTGCTTCATTTGCTATTATCTTCTCCCATTCTGAAGGCTGTCTTTTCACCTTGCTAATAGTTTCCTTTGATGTGCAGAAGCTTTTAAGGTTAATTAGGTCCCATTTGTTTATTTTTGCTTTTATTTCCAATATTCTGGGAGGTGGGTCATAGAGGATCCTGCTGTGATGTATGTCAGAGAGTGTTTTGCCTATGTTCTCCTCTAGGAGTTTTATAGTTTCTGGTCTTACGTTTAGATCTTTAATCCATTTTGAGTTTATTTTTGTGTATGGTGTTAGAAAGTGTTCTAGTTTCATTCTTTTACAAGTGGTTGACCAGTTTTCCCAGCACCACTTGTTAAAGAGATTGTCTTTAATCCATTGTATATTCTTGCCTCCTTTGTCAAAGATAAGGTGTCCATATGTGTGTGGATTTATCTCTGGGCTTTCTATTTTGTTCCATTGATCTATATTTCTGTCTTTGTGCCAGTACCATACTGTCTTGATAACTGTGGCTTTGTAGTAGAGCCTGAAGTCAGGTAGGTTGATTCCTCCAGTTCCATTCTTCTTTCTCAAGATCGCTTTGGCTATTCGAGGTTTTTTGTATTTCCATACAAATTGTGAAATTATTTGTTCTAGCTCTGTGAAGAATGCTGTTGGTAGCTTGATAGGGATTGCATTGAACCTATAGATTGCTTTGGGTAGTATACTCATTTTCACTATATTGATTCTTCCAATCCATGAACATGGTATATTTCTCCATCTTTTAGTGTCCTCTTTGATTTCTTTCACCAGTGTTTTATAGTTTTCTATATATAGGTCTTTAGTTTCTTTAGGTAGATATATTCCTAAGTATTTTATTCTTTCCGTTGCAATGGTGAATGGACTTGTTTCCTTAATTTCTCTTTCTGTTTTCTCATTATTAGTGTATAGGAATGCACATCCCTTCATTCTTTCTGGAGTTATTTCTCCACTGATCTCTCGTAGCATATTGGGCACCTACTGACCTGGGGAGTTCATTTTTCAGTGTCCTATCTGTTTGCCTTTTCATACTGTTCATGGGGTTCTCAAGGCAAGAATACTGAAGTGATTTGCCATTCCCTTCTCCAGTGGACCACATTCTGTCAGATCTCTCCACCATGATCTATCCATCTTGGGTGGCCCCACACAGCATAGCTTAGTTCCACTGAGTTAGACAAGGCTGTAGTCCATGTGATCAGATTGGCTAGTTGTCTGTGATCGTGGTTTCAGTCTGTCTGCCCTCTCATGCCCTCTCTCAGCACCTACCATCTTACTCGGATTTCTCTTACCTTGGACGTGGAAGGAATAAGGAATAAAGGGAAGAGGGGGCTGCCCATGAGAACAGGGCCAGCAAGAAGAGTATAGAAACATCCAGTGGGCTGGGGTGCAGAGCAGCGTCCACTCATGCTGGCTAGGAAGAGTCCACTGCTGAATATTCAGGACTTTTGTGAGTTTGCTGACATCATGTGTCTAAGGAACAGAGCTGGTCAAAGGTTTAAGCTGGGATTCATTAAGCTCAGGCCATTTCCTGTCTTTCCCTTCACATCTCTTAGGCCAGGAAGCAGATAAGGATGTTACTTTGAATAAACTCTTCGGATTACTGTTTCCTTTAGGGTCTCAGTGATCCAGTCAGGGCTTCTGACTATAAACAGATCTGTCATATAAACTCTTAACCAAGGAAGGGGTGGGTAGCTGTCAGGAATCCCCGTCCTCCTCATTAAGTAGTGGTGGGCTTCAAACTTCAGTGAGTGGGGCCAACCCACTGTTCTCAGTATTTCCCTCCCCCCACCAACCCCTGTGGGTTGTAGCAGTAATATGTTGTTTGTTGTGACTCTGTGTGACCTCACAGACTGCAGCCCACCCGGCTCCTCTGTCTATGGGGTTCTCCAGGCAAGAATACTGGAGTAGGTTGCCATTTCCTTCTCCAGGGGATCTGGCCATCCCAGGGATTGAACACGCATCTAGTAACACTGAAGAAGCTGAAGCTGAATGGTTCTATGAAGACCTACAAGACCTTTTAGAACTAACACCCAAAAAAGATGTCCTTTTCATTATAGGGGACTGCAATGCAAAAGTAGGAAGTCAAGAAACACCTGGAGTACCAGGCAAATTTGGCCTTGGAGTACAGAATGAAGCAGGACAAAAGCTAACAGAGTTTTGCCAGGATGATGCACTGGTCATAGCAAACACCCTCTTCCAACAACACAAGAGAAGACTCTACACATAGACATCACCAGATGGCCAACACCGAAATCAGATTGATTATATTCTTTGCAGCCAAAGATGGAAAAGCTCTATACAGTCAGCAGAAATAAGACCAGGAGCTGACTGTGGCTCAGATCATGAACTCCTTATGGCCAAATACAGACTTAAATTGAAGAAAATGGGGAAAACCACTAGACCATTCAGGTATGACCTAAATCAAATCCCTTATGATTATACAGTGGAAGTGAGAAATAGATTTAAGGGACTAGATCTGATAGACAGAGTGCCTGATGAACTATGGATGGAGGTTCGTGACATTATATAGGAGACAGGCATCAAGACCATCCCCAAGAAAAAGAAATGCAAAAAGGCAAAATGGCTGTCTGAGGAAGCCTTAGGAATAGCTGTGAAAAGAAGAGAAGCCAGAAGCAAAGGAGAAAAGGAAAGACAAGCATCTGAATGCAGAGTTCCAAAGAATAGCAAGGAGAGATAAGAAAGCCTTCCTCAGCGATCAATGCAAAGAAATAGAGGAAAACAACAGAATGGGAAAGACTAGAGATCTCTTCAAGAAAATTAGAGATATCAAGGGAACATTTCATGCAAAGATGGGCTCAATAAAGGACAGAAATGGTATGGACCTAACAGAAGCAGAAGATATTAAGAAGAGGTGGCAACAATACACAGAAGAACTGTACAAAAAAGATCTTCACGACCCAGATAATCACGATGGTGTGATCACTCGCCTAGAGCCAGACATCCTGGAATGTGAAGTCAAGTGGGCCTTAGGAAGCATCACTACGAACAAAGCTAGTGGAGGTGATAGAATTCCAGTTGAGCTATTTCAAATCCTGAAAGATGATGCTGTGAAAGTGCTGCACTCAATCTGCCAGCAAATTTGGAAAACTCAGCAGTGGCCACAGGACTGAAAAAGGTCAGTTTTCATTCCAATCCCAAAGAAAGGCAATGCCAAAGAATGCTCAAATTACCACACAATTGCACTCATCTCACACGCTAGTAAAGTAATGCTCAAAATTCTCCAAGCCAGGCTTCAGCAATACGTGAACCATGAACTTCCAGATGTTCAAGCTGATTTTAGAAAAGGCAGAGGAGCCAGAGATCAAATTGCCAACATCCTCTGGACCATGGAAAAAGCAAGAGACTTCCAGAAAAACATCTATTTCTGCTTTATTGACTATGCCAAAGCCTTTGTGTGGATCACAATAAACTGTGGAAAATTCTGAATGAGATGGGAATACCAGACCACCTGACCTGCCTCTTGAGAAACCTGTATGCAGGTCAGGAGCAGCAGTTAGAACTGGACATGGAACAACAGACTGGTTCCAACTAGGAAAAGGAGTACGTCAAGGCTGTACATTGTCACCCTGCCTATTTAACTTATATGTAGAGTATATCATGAGAAACACTGGGCTGGAAGAAGCACAAGCTGGAATCAAGATTGCCGGGAGAAATATTAGTAACTTCAGATATGCAGATGACACCACCCTTATGGCAGAAAGTGAAGAACTAAAGAGCTTCTTGATGAAAGTGAAAGTGGAGAGTGAAAAAGTTGGCTTAAAGCTCAACATTCATAACACTAAGATCATGGCATCTGATCCCATCACTTCATGGCAAAAAGATGGGGAAACGGTGAAAACTGTGGCTGACTTTGTCTTTTTGGGCTCCAAAATCTCTGCAGATGGTGATTGCAGCCATTAAATTAAAAGACGCTTACTCCTTGGAAGGAAAGTTATGACCAACCTAGACAGCATATTAAAAAGCAGAAACATTACTTTGCCAACAAAGGTCTGTCTAGTCAAGGCTATGGTTTTTCCAGTAGTCAGGTATGGATGTGAGAGCTGGACTGTGAAGAAAGTTGAGCGCTGAAGAATTGATGCTTTTGAACTGTGGTGTTGGAGAAGACTCTTGAGAGTCCCTTGGACTGCAAGGAGATCCAACCAGTCCATCCTAAAGGACATCAGTGCTGGGTGTTCATTGGAAGGACTGATGATGAAGCTGAAACTCCAATACTCTGGCCACCTGATAGGAAGAGCTGACTCATTTGAAATGACTCTGCTGGGAATGATTGAGGGCAGGAGGAGAAGGGGACGACAGAGGATGAGATGGGTGGATGGCATCACAGATTCAATGGACATGGGTTTGGGTGAACCCTGGGAGTTGGTGAAGGACAGGGAGGCCTGGCGTGCTGCGGTTCATGGGGTCGCAGCGAGTCGGACACCACTGAGCGACTGAACTGAACTGAACTCCGTATGAATTTATTAACGTAGTCCAGCTCTCAGACTCCAGACTGTTGTGGAATCCGGAGTCACAAAACACACCTCGGAGGACACTCAAGACAGTGGAGTACAGTTTATTATGACCGCGTGTCCGAGGGTAATCAGTTCCCAACAAGGACCTTGATGTTTCTGACAGGACCAGTTTTTTACCCCCCGCTACGTGACTGATTACTTGTTAGTGAGAGAGTCACTTCCTAGGCAGGTTGATAAGAAGTCTGGGGTCCTTGAGGAAGAGGAGAAAGAGGTCTGGGGTTCTCAAGGAGGAGATAGGGGTCTAGAATTCTCAAGGAGGAAGAAAGGACAAACATCTTTTTTCTCTACTTTCCTTAGTCTTAGTCACATAAAATGTTTTTTTCTTTAAGCCCGGAACTGATGATTACACAACAAACAACTCAGTTTAAACTCTGTACTAAGGGTTATATGGACTTCCCTGGTGGCTCAGAAGGTAAAGCATCTGTCTGCAATGCAGGAGACCCAGGTTTGATCCCTGGGTTAGGAAGATCCCCTGGAGAAGGAAATGGCAGCCCACTCTAGTATTCTTGCCTGGAAAATCCCATGGACCACGGAGCCTGGTAGGCTACTGTCCGTGGGGTCGCAAAGAGTCAGACAGGACTGAGCGACTTCACTTTCACTTTTAAGGATTATATAACAACAATATATCCTGCTTGAGACCATTTTCTCCTTCCTGAAAACCTTCTGGCTAATCCTGTTATCTTAAAATGTAAATTATGGGAGTGAGTCTAGTAAGATCTTTACAACCTCAAGACATTCTTCTGATTTATTGTAATAACTAATTAAAAATGTATATAATTCCCTTGCTAACACTAGCAAGAGGGGCACTCTCCACCCCCCCTTCTGATGTCTATGTCAGAAGCTTTCTCTATCCCTTTGCTTATTTTAATAAAACTCTGCTACACAAAAGCTGTTGAGTGATGAAGCCTGGTCCCTGGTCCTGAAGCTAAATCTTCTTTGGAAATCACAAATCCGACATCATTCACCATAAGCTATCATCTGCAACCTCTGTTGTATCTGACTGAGTTTTACAACAGATAGGTGCTAGAAGAACAAACAATTAAAGTTAAGGGTGGCGGGGGGGGGGGGGTGGCGATGATTATACATCAAGGGGGGATGTCTCCATGGTTAATCTAACAGGGGCAGCCTGACCTCAACTACAATCTCCGTTTGTCATCTGTAGGGAGGGAAGTCTCCAGGAGACCTGGTTTTCACTAGCAACAGTTTCCTCACTCTTGGACAGGGTTCAGGCCCAGTTCACATCCTATCTTTAAGGTAGGTGACAGGCTTCAAGATGGAGTCTCTCCTGATTTCCTCACACTGGCCACAACACAGACCACTTCCTGGTCTGGGACCGTGTCCTGTCCCCCATCCCATGCATCCTTCAGGTCTTAGCCCTCTGTGTGGCTAAGTTGGACCACCTTGATCTCTGTCTGCTGCAGCTCCGTTCTGATTCCTGCACCTTCTGCTGGCTTCCCCGCTTCCCTCTGCTCAAACCTTGTTCTCACCTCACCCCCAGCATCCGTCCAACTTTCAGGCAGGTGCTGTTTTGTTTTTTTCCCCCACATTTTATTCACGAATTACATTTTACAGGTCCTCTCCCTTCTTTGCAAATTCAAAGGAAGATATTGATTCATGAAAGAGGTCTAGTTTGCACAAAGAGGGGAAGCAGAGCCAACCATGGGTCAGGAAGCTGACAGTTTCTCCTTACTTAACTCCTGAGATGTTATATGAAAAACGTGCCTAATACCCAGACCTGAGTGGCAAGTGGGAGAAGACAGAGATTTTGCTTTGGTGTCCTATGGAAAAGCTGCCAAACTGTGATTAAGCTTTTTGAGTTAGGAAACTTATTAAAAGTGCTTTTGCTATCAGTTTCCATGGCTGTCCAATGAATAGAATGAATACTTTTATAGGAGACACAAAAGGTGGTTTTAGAGCTGGGCAGGATGGAAGTATTCCCTCTACTATTTGCTCCTGTGATCTTAGTGTCCCAGACTCTCTCAGGAGCCTGGAAGATGCTGGTGGGAGCGTTTTCTTTACAAATCCTGAGCAGGTTGAAACTTCTTTGTAGATAAGGAAAAGACCTGGATGTTGAGAAAGACTCAACATCTTACTAAAGAGCTTCTTACTTTTTCTAAGAGCTTCTTACTTTTCCCAAGATAGCTGTCCTTGAAGAAAACAGAAGGTAAAGAGGCTCTCTGGTCTCCTATTCTAAGGGGATCTTTGGCCACAGGGAAGATGCCACAGCTGCCTCCGCTTCTTCTCTTGGCCACCAGGACTGTGGTGAAGGAAAATGTGACCGAAGTAGTAAAAATCAATGGGGTGGTGAGGTGGCAACTCGGAATAATGAAAAAGGCTGTTAAAGAAGCTGTGGTACATATATATATATAATGAAATACTATTCAGCCTCAAAAGGAACAAAATTGGCTTATTTGTAGATACATGGATGAACCTAGAGATTGTCATACAGAGTAAAAGTAAGTCAGGAAGAGAAAAACAAATATCGTATATTGACTCATGTATGTGGAATCTAGAAAAATGGTAGAGATGATCTTATTTGCAAAACAG
This sequence comes from Bubalus bubalis, assembly GCF_019923935.1. Lineage (NCBI taxonomy): Eukaryota > Metazoa > Chordata > Mammalia > Artiodactyla > Bovidae > Bubalus > Bubalus bubalis. The sequence goes on from NC_059176.1 coordinate 43,908,463, forward strand.
AAATAGAGATGCACACGTTGAGAACAAACATATGAACACCAAGAGAGGAAGGGGTGGGGTGAATTGGGAGATTGGTATTGACATATATTAACTATTGATACTATGTGTAAAATATTAATAGATAATTAGTAAGAACCTACTGTATAGCACAGGGAACTCTAGTCAATGCTCTGTGGTGACCTAAATGAAAGGAAATCCAAAAAAGAGGGGACATATGTATACTTACGGCTGAGTCACTTTGCTATTCAGCAGAAACTAATAGAACATTGTAAAGCAACTTTCCTCCAATAAAATTTAATTTAAAAAGAAAGTATTTCTCAGTAAAAGAAATAAAAAAGCTTTTAGGTGAGAAGTCTGAATTCAAGTCCACTTGTAGATTACTTCCCCGGGGGCTGGATCCCAAACAGTCACATCTCTGTTCCAACCAATGTCTCCAGTGACTCAGCAGGAACCACTTGTCTCTTCTTCCATCTACTTAGTTTCTGAATCTTATGCCCCTGCCCTGAGGAGTACTGACACCAAGAGTTCCAATTTATTTAACACCTCTGTGCCTCAGTTTTCTCATCTGTAAAATGGGTATATTAGAAGTAAGTCCTGCAGTTGATCACATTTGAAAAATATATGAACACTAGTTTCTCGTCTCCAACTGTTGACAGAACATCTCCACTTATGTCAAAGATGTCCTAACTTTATCATGACCTTCAGAGAACACTGAGGGGGTGGAAGCTATTGCTGCAATAGCCCCTAGGATGAACTTTCTCCAGCTTAAGACAAATAGATTGTGAGAGTGGAGAGATCCTGAAATAAGGGTTCTGTAACTGCAGAGAAAACTGCTGCAACTCTGTCACCCCTTAGGAACAGCATGTCACTGTCACTGAAACAGAAGACTGAATATTAGCCCATGCTATATATACATTGGGTGGAAAAAAAAATAAACCAGGCACATCTTGTTTCAATATCCAACAATATTTTTAAGGCACTTGCAAGAGATCTTAAAAGAGTCAAGGAGCTAAAGGGAAACTAGAATCACGTTTTCAGTGACATTTTGACCTGGAAATGAAACCAAACCCCGATAGTAATGACGTGACTGGCTCCTGTCTTGACAGCTCTCCTCTTTGCACAACTGAGTTTGTTTCATGTTCATAGGTACCTTCTGCCTCACTCCAGACTCTGGAATGAATCCTCTGCCAGGCTGACAGCAGAAACACCTATCAGTCCAGCATCTCCTAGGAAGAAGCCTGTAATAGAAACAGCAGTGTTCTGCATGGAAGCACTTCACACATGATTCTGGGAGATTCACATGCTTGTTGCCCTGACCCTTGTTGCTTGGAGTCACGTGGTCATAGTGGCTGAATTCCCTCTGTCTCTTCCACACCAAGTCTAAGCCGGTGGTTCTCAATCAGAGGCTATTTTGTTCATCCCTCCCCCCATCTTGGATGATATCCAGCAGTATCTTGACCACAATTTTGTTGTGGCATCTGAGAAGGTATTACTGGCATCTGGTTCGTAGAAGACAGGGATGCTGCAAACATCCTACAAAGCACAGAACAGCTGCTCATGACAAAGAGGTACCTGGCTCCAATAATCAATCATAATGCAGAAGTTAAGACACTTTGATCTGGGCTTCCCTGGTGGGTTAGTGGTTAAGAACCCACCTGCTGATGCGGAGGACTTGGGTTCAATACCTAGTCCTGGAAGATCCCACATACGGCAGAGCAACTAAGCCCAAGAGCCACAACTACTGAGCCCATGCACTGCAACTACTGAAGCCTGAACACCCTGGAGCCTGTGCTCTACAACAAGAGAAGCTACTGCTCTGAGAAGCCTGTGCACCACCAACTAGAGGGTAGCCCCCACTCTCTACAACTATAGAAAGCCTGCACAAGGCAACAGAGACCCAGTGCAGCCAAAGATAAACAAATAAATAAATAAATCTTAAAGAAGGAGGGGAAGATCAGGCCTAACGGGTTCCATTTCCCAATGGTGGTTTAGAGACAGGAATATGACAATCTCAGTTTATTAGATTAAAGCAAAGTCTGTTGTAAGGTCTCTGAGAAATCTCTCATTTCCAAGAAGAAGAATTTGAAAAGACTATGTCTTTTCTTGTGACCGTTGTTGTGTTTGGATGTGATGTCTGGAACTGCTGCAGCCACCTTGAAACCATGAAGGGAAGTATTTTGAAACAGATTCAGCAATATCCAGTAAAGTTAGAAATGTGTATGACTTATAACCTAACAATTTCACTTATAAGTATATACCCTGGAGAAATTTTTACATGAATGCACCAGGAGATGGTATATAAGCATTTCAAGTAATATTATAACACTTAAAACCCAGAAATATCTCATAGGGGAACAGGAAAATGGATAGTTAAATTATGATATACTGTAACTAAGAAAAACATATACTTCACTAACTATGCTAAAGGTTTTGACTACGTGGATCACAACAAACTGGAAAATTCTTAAAGAGATGGGAATACCAGGCCACCTTACCTGCCTCCTGAAAAATTTGTATGCAGGTTAAGAAGCAACAGTTAGAACCAGACATGGAACAATGGACTGATTACAAATTGGGAAAGGAGTACATCAAGGCTGTATACTGTCACCCTGCTTATCTAACTTATATGCAGAGTTTAATTCAGTTCAGTTCAGCTCAGCTTCTCAATTGTGTCTGACTCTTTGTGACCCCATGGACTGCAGCACACCAGGCTTCCCTGTCCATCACCTACTCCCAGAGCTTTCTCAAATTCATGTCCATCAAGTCAGTGATGCCATCCAACCATCTCATCCTCTGTCATCTCCTTCTCCTCCTGCCTTCAATCTTTCGCAGCATCAAGGTCTTTTCCAATGAGTCAGTTCTTCCCATCAGATGGCCAAAGTATTGGAGTTTCAGCTTCAGCATCAGTCCTTCCAATGAATATTCAGGGTTGATTTCCTTTAGGATTGACTGGTTTGATCGCCTTGCTGTTCAAGGGACTCTCAAGAGTCTTTCTCCAACACCACATCATATATATGATCCAATACCACATCACTGTATATGCAGAGTACATGGTTCAAAATGCCAGGCTGGATGAAGCACAAGCTGGAATCAAGATTGCCAGGAGAAATATCAATAACCTCAGATATGCAGATGACACCACCTTTATGACAGAAAGTAAAGAGGAACTAAAGGGCTTCTTGATGAAAGTGAAAGAGGAGAATGAAAAGCTGGCTTAAAAGTCAACATTCAGAAAACTAAGATCATGGCATTCGGTCCCATCACTTTATGGCAAATAGATACGGAAACAATGGAAACAGTGACGGACTTTACTTTCTTGGGCTCCAAAATGACTGCAGATGGTGACTACAGCCATAAAATTAAAAGATGCTAGCTCCTTAGAAGAAAAGCTATGACAAACCTAGACAGCATATTAAAAAGCAGAGACATTACTTTGCCAACAAAGGTCCATATAGTCAAAGCTATGGTTTTTCCAGTAGTCATGTATGGATATGAGAGTTGGACCATAAAGAAAGCTTAGCATCGAAGAATTAATGCTTTTGAACTGGGGTGTTGGAAAAGACTCTTGAGAGTCCCTTGGACTGCAAGGAGATCCAACCAGTCAATCCTAAAGGAAATCAGTCCTGAATAGTCATTGGAAGGACTGATGCTAAATCTGAAGCTCCAAAACTTTGGTCACCTGATGTGAAGAGCCAACTCATTGGAAAAGACCCTGATGCTGAGGAAGATTGAAGGCAGGAGGGGAAGGGGACAACAGAGGATGAGATGGTTGGATGGCATCACTGACTAGACGGACATGAGTTTGAGCAGGCTCTGGGAGTTGGTGATGGACAGGGAAGCCTGGCATGTTGCAGTCCATGGGATCAAAAAGAGTCAGACATGACTGAGCAACTGAACTGAACTGAACTGTAACTAAGATACATGAATATTCAGCAGTGAAAGTGAAGAAGTCATGCATGAGGATGCATATCACAGATATTGAGTCATAATTATGAATTAGTTTTCCCTCCCCCCACACCCTCTACATCATAACCACTCTCTCTTGTGGAAGCCCCTGGTGGCTGAGATCCAGTTTGATATTTTATGTGAGACCACACATTCGGTTGGGACAGAGCTTGCTTACTGTTGCGCTCAGTCGTATCTGACTTTTTGTGATCCCATAGACTGTAGCCCACCAGGTTCCTCTGTCTATGGGATTTCTTCCTGATCCAGGGATTGAACCAGCATCTCCTGCATTGGCAGGCGGATTCTTTATCATGCTGATTCACTGGGGAAGCCTGAAAAACTGCATGCTCCCAGTTCACTTCTTCTATGTATAGTCCAAACATGTCCTTGAATACACCGTGGTGGGTTTTCTAGTAGGGCATCTGGGGCAGGAAGTTTGGACTGGTGCCTATCAGAGTAAAGAAACTTGGGGTGGTCCACATGTTATTTTGGGTTTGGTTTTGTTTGAGGGGAGTAGATTTGGCCATGCCATACAGGACGTGAGATCTTAATTCCTGACCAGGTATCAAACCCATGGCCCTTGCATTAGAAGCACAGAGTCTTCATCATTGGATCACCAGGGAAGTTCCCACACATGTTATTTTGAATTGTCTGTGGTGTCCAGCCTTCTTCCTCGCAAGTAGACATGGACACTCAGTAGATATTGAAGAATGATGCTCTGATCCTCAGTATACTCATGACTTCTCTAGTGGTCTCATGGTTGAGCCTTCACCTTCCAATGTAGGGGATGCAGGTTCAAGGCCTGGTCAGGGAGCTAAGATCTTGCATGCCTCTTGGCCAAAAACCCAAAACATAAAACAGAAGCAATATTGTAATAAATTCAATAAAGATTTAAAAAAAAAAAGCAGAATACTCTGATCATTTTTAGGTATAAAGACCAGAAGAGGTCATTGTCTCTAAATACCAAGATAGAATTCTGCTTGGTTTGACTTTCGTATGGTTTTTGTGTATTTTCATCATTTGATTGAAATTTTTGCATCCAACCACAAGATTTTATTTTTAAATATTTAAATAGATTCAATTAAAAGTTTTTTTTTAAGACAAAATAAGTTTATTTATATCTTTAAGATGTTAACTGAATGTCACTCTTTTTTTAAAATGATATGTTCAAAGCTTATGTCTGTTGAACTTTAAAAGTATATTGCTTTTCAGCTTATAAAGTCTTATGTTTCTATGGCAAGTTTAACAATACAGGTTTTTTAAAAAGAAGTAGTTATTGTGGCAACCACCTCCTCATATGTAAATCATCCTTCCTGTCTTAAGGTGTCCAATTTTCAAAAATATTTGTGTATTTCTGCTTACATTTTCCTTGCTTGGATATATCTGTATACAGTCACAGGTACACATGTAGATCCTTTTCTTTAGTTTAGTATTTTCTTTCTTTGGGCTTCCCTGATGGCTCAGTGGAAACTGGGTTCATACTCTAAGGAATTGGGTTCATTGCCCTGCCTGTCAGAATGAGGCCTGACACAGAGTTGTTGTTCAGTCGCTCAGTTGTGTCCACCTCTTTCTGACCCCATGAACTACACCCACTCTCCTGGAGCTTGCTCAAACTCATGTTCATTAAGTCAGTGATGCAACCATCTCGTCCTCTGTTGTCCCCTTCTCCTCCTGCCTTCTATCTTTCCCAGCATCAAGGTCTTTTCCAATGAGTCAGCTCTTCACATCAGGTAGCCAAAGTATTGGAGTTGCAGCTTTAGCATCAGTCCTTCCAGTGAATATTCAGGGTCAATTTCCTTTAGGATTGACTGGTTGGATCTCCTTGCTGTCCAAGGTTGGAACAAAATGAGCATGTGGATATGATGTGCAGTGTTTCTAGAAGCATCGCTGTGTGGCTTTCACTCCCAGCTTGAGCACCAGCATTCTAGCAGGGCTGAGAACCCCACGATGGGTTTTGTTCCCTGAGGGGCTGTGCTCTACTCCAAGGCAATGGCCAGGAGCAGGGCTGGTCCCTCCCCATGCCTATGATTCTCCCCACCCCCTGCCCCACTTGCCCCTCAGCCTTTCCAGTTCCCTGGGCATGGTCACTGCTCAGAGAGCCGAGGCTCTGATAGCAGACTTAGGGGCCGTGCCCTTCGGGCAGCGCCTGCCTCACAGAGCTCAACTTCTCCTTGCAGTGAGGTAGATCAGAAAGATAATATAGGAAGACTTTACATGCAGTTTAATGTTTCCCTAAATCATCTTTCTGTGCGTGTTCAATGGCCCTGAAGAAAAATCCCTTAAGGCCTCATACAAGTTGCAAGAAGATGAAAACAGAATTTTTAATTGTGTCAGGATCTGCAGGAAGAATGCTAAGTGAAGTGTTAACTCCAGGGGAAATTTCTGAAATAGCCCCATCCATCTCTCCTAGCACCTTCAGCAGCACACCCCCAATCACTGGAAGGCATTCAACTATTGGTCCTTCATGCCCCTCCAAAGCATCTTCTTGATCCCTCCCTGCTTTGTATCCTCTGTCAGTTTCATTACCAGGAGGGAGGGAGGGAAGACAAAGAGGGAGGGAGGGAGGAGGGAGAACTCAAGATATCTGGAGGGGCAGCAAGTTAAACCAGTAAAATTAAACTGAAACCTCTTTTTCATGTATCTGAGTTCAAAGAGTCCTTTTTGGAACAGTTTACTTTGCTCTAGTTCACAGTGAAGAGAGGACACCGTTAAAATAAGAGAAGCCCTTCTGCCACTATGTTGTATGTGTGTTGTGTTGACTTTCCTCCACATCAATGAAGGGTTGGTGGGGAGGGGAACTTGAATGCTACATCCCATCATTTGGTTACATTCTATCTACCATTTCCATGTAGCTGTAATAGGAGGGACACCTTCTCCATGGAAGCTCAGCCTGACATGTGGCCAAATCCTGCTTTCTAAATTCTCTATAAAGAAGATATATTAGTTTTAGAGTCAGTAAGAAGTTATTTACCACAGGTGGCACCAATGGTAAATAATTCACCTGCCAATGCAGGAGACACAGGAGGTTTCGGTTCGATACCTGTGTCAGGATGATCCCCTGGAGAAGGAAATGGCAACCTACTCCAATATTCTTGCCTGGAGAATTCCACGGACAGAGGAGCCTGGTGGGCTACAGTCCTCGGAGTCACAAGGAGTCAGACCCAACTGAGAAGTTAATATTTTAACTTTCAACCCATAACTTTTCAACCGACTCAGAGAATGGCCAGCAAAATAATTCATGATCTCATTGGACTTGGTAGACTGTAATATCCTTCTTGTCATTTGAGCCTTACAGGAGCTATTTGTTTTAGAGTAAAGATATTAAATTCACGCCCAAGAGGATTAAGGAAGGAAGACAAATGGCCTCAAATGAAGTAAACTTCTAAAGGAAAATGTCTCTTGAATTGCTCTAGAATCTAAACTTCAAG